>NC_133531.1:40579419-40886605 GCF_048544455.1 Silene latifolia
GTGTTTCTTTTTTGTCTTCCACGAAATAGGAGAATCACCTAGGAAAACAATCCATCCCGAAACAGACCGGCGAGTTATAGGACAACTAGCATAATCAGAGTCGCACCATCCTGAAATATCAAAGGAATTGTCGGACCGTAATAAAATACCTTGACCCGGGTTCCCTTTCAAATAGCGAACCACGCGAAGAGCGGCAGTCATATGTTCTTGACGTGGATTATGAAGGAATTGTGAAAGGGTATGAACCGAATAGGCTAGGTCTGGGCGTGTGACGGAGAGGTAAACAAGGCGTCCCACTAGTCGTCGATATGATTCAACCTCCTTAATAAGCTCACCCGTGGCAGACCCCAACTTGTGATTTTGCTCAAGTGGTGTCGAGACGGGTTTAGCTCCAAGAAGTCCTGCTTCGGAAATAATATCGAGAGCATATTTTCGCTGATTAAGAAAAATGCCCTCCGAATTACGAGCAACTTCAATACCCAAGAAATATTTTAAAGTGCCCAAATCTTTCATATGAAAACACTTGCTAAGATATGCCTTGAAAGAAGCAATAGCTGCGGAGTTATTACCGGCAATGACAAGATCGTCAACATACACCAAAACGTGAAGACATACCTTATCTCGAGTGAAATTGAATAAGGAATAATCGGAATGAGATTGAGCAAAACCATAATTACGTAAGGCAGCACCGAGTTTAGCAAACCAACAACGAGGCGCTTGTCGCAGCCCATAGAGGGACTTGCGTAATCGACAAACTTTTCCTTCTTTACCTTTGCTAAAACCCGGTGGTAGGCGCATGTAAACCTCTTCCGTCAAGTCCCCATGTAAGAATGCGTTATGAACATCCATTTGATGAAGTTCCCACCGATTAATGGCCGCGACTGTGAGAAAAACTCGTATTGTGACCATCTTGACAACGGGTGCGAAGGTTTCACCAAAATCAATACCCTCAATTTGATGATTGCCGAAAATAACAAGGCGAGCTTTATAACGCTCAATTGTACCGTCTGATTTGTATTTAATTTTATAAACCCATCGACACCCGAGTGCTTTTTTACCAGCGGGTAAAGTAGTTAAGTCCCATGTGCCATTAGATTCAAGAGCAGAAATTTCTTCTTGCATGGCACGACACCACAAAGGGTCATTAATTGCAACCCGAAAAGAAGGAGGCTCATTGCCTTCTGTAATAGCTGCAAGAAAATGACGATGGCGGGGAGAAAACTTATGACAATTAAGATAATTAGCTAAGGCATAGGGTGTACCTGAGGAAGAGGAAGGAGACGAGCTATCTGGCGAGGACGGAGGTGTAGTGGGGTCAGCCGTTGTACCAACAAGAAAGCCACGCAGCCTAGTAGACGGAATTTTAATTCGATGTCCACGTCCAAGCACTTCACCAGTACTCACATTACCATAATTGGGGTCAACGTTAGTATGGGGAACATCATTATTTTGATTTTCATGAGAAACAGGTGCTTCCTCATTTGAAGTGTCACGAGAAAACCCGGAGCCCGAATTAGGATCCCCAACCTCCGTATCATACCCAGCACTTGTGCCAGGCCCAACCTCCGTACCCGTATTAAATTCAGTACCCGTGTCAGGCCCAACAAATGCGGGTGAATCATGGTCATGGTCCGGTGTTGGTATAATGTCGGGTGGTGGAGTAACAATGTCTGGATTAGAAACCAAATACGGAAAAGAATCCTCATAGAAATATACATCACGAGAGACAAAGATTTTACCCGTATCAAGATCAAAGACCTTCCAACCCTTCTTATTGTATGGATAACCAACGAAGACACACTTACGACTACGCTTAGCAAATTTGTCACCGTGTGTATATTGATTATGGACAAAACACAAGCATCCAAACACCCGAATATTGTCATAGGATGAAGGGGTACCAAATAAGAGCTCATAGGGCGTTTTGTTTTTTAGAAGCACGGATGGAGTCCGATTTATAAGATAAGCAGCCGATAGCACACACTCGCCCCAAAAATTTTTTGGTAAATTGGCTTGGAATAAAAGGGCTCGGGCTACATTCAAGATATGACGGTGTTTTCGTTCAACACGCCCATTTTGTTGAGGCGTGCCAACACATGAAGTTTGGAAAATGATGCCATTCTTTACAAAATAGTCAGCCATGGCGTTAAATTCATTGCCATTGTCAGACCGAACCATTTTAACTTGTTTAGAGAATTGTGTGTTAACCATAGCAAAAAAATGCATAAAGATAGAGGTGACTTCCGTTTTATCGAAGAGAAGATAAACCCACACACCCCGGGAATAATCATCGACTATAGTTAAAAAATACTTAGCACCAATAGAGGAAGGGGTACGATACGGACCCCATAAATCACAATGAATTAACGCAAAAATATCCAAAGCTTTATTATCACTCAAATGAAAACTATGACGGCTATGTTTTGCGTGATGACAAATCTCACACGGTGCATCAATTAAATTACGAAACTTGCTAACTTGAGGAAGTAAATGAACAATTTTATTCGAGGGATGTCCCAAACGCTTGTGCCATAAACCAAAAGAGTCGGCAGCGCTCACCACATGTACCGCGGCTGGCCGTCCCACTACACGCAAATAGTAAAGTCCGTCTCGCAGCTCACCTGCTCCAATCCTCGTCCTCAAGGAAGGGTCCTGTATATGACATGAGTAATTAGTAAAACTCAAGACATAATTGGTTGCCGCAACTAATTGAGAGACCGATAATAAATTACAGGTAAGATGGGAAACATATAAGACATTAGTTAAAATGAGATTTTCGCTCAGCCAAACTGTCCCGGCTGTAGTGGCCGAGACACTCTGTCCATTGGGCAATTGAATAGGGCATGATGGAATAGAATGTGATTGGGTAAGCCAAGTAACATCGCCTGTAACATGATGAGAGGCTCCGGTATCAATTATCCATTCGGAGGACATACCAGAGAGATGATCAGAGGGGTCACCAATTAGAGCATTGGCACGAGCAGGAGGTCGAGTTTGAGAGGTTGATGCAGCAGACCCTGTGTTCGTCCGAGCACGAGCCCGAACCTCTTCCAACGTGCGTGGGCGATCACCCCACCACTCGGGGAATTTCTGTGAACGAATGAAACAGGCCGCTGCTTCATGTCCAGGCAAAGAGCAATGAGAGCACGTCAACTTCCAACGTTCCTGCCGTTCTTGCTCACGAAGTGCGCGCCAATCTGGAACAGGGGCAGAGGAAGCAGCGGGTTTCGGAGCATTGCGAACAGCAAAAGCCGCCACTTCCGTGGGTTCATCCGAGGAAGTAGACCCAATCTTTAAACGCTCCTCTTGCACGGCTAGCTGAAACGCACGATTAACAGAGGGCAAAACATCGAGAGACAAGATGTGTGACCGTAAATTACTGTAAACAGAACGGTCTAACCCGAGAAGAAACTTATGCAAACGTTCAGAATCTTGCCGAGCAATAGCCTGCGCGTGAATATCACAAGTGCATTTCCCACATTTACAAGCAAAGGGTGGCTCATAATTAGCCAAGGCATCCCACAAAACTTTAAGATTTCCGAAATAAGTGGTGACGGAAATACCTTTCCCTTGCTTGCAATCATGGAGGTCAGCTTTTACGCCATGAATCTTGGAGCCGTCTACTGCTGAGAACCTGTCAGATAAATCCTTCCACAAGAGATGGGCTTCATCAAAATCTGAAATGCCACTCTGTAACGATGGATCAATTGTATGCATAATCCATTGTACAAGAGTGCAATGGATAACCTCCCATTGTTCAAGAAGCAAAGCATCTGTTGGTTTTGTAATGGAACCATCGCAAAAACCGAATTTCCGTCTGGACTTTAGCGATTTTTTAAGAGACCGACTCCATTCATCATAGTTGTCGGGGCGAAGTTTGATGTGGGTGAGAACCAAATTAGGCAAATCGTGGTTACCAAGATAAAACGGGGATAAAGGATCGATTTTTTGGGAGCCGGATTCATGAGGTCCGGTTTTAGGAGAATTAATTTCACCATCCTTCGTCATGATCAAAGAAGACGAAGAACAGGGGTGCGGAAGCAGTTAATGGTTTTGGTGTTGTGGATCGTGACTGGAAGTTGATACCATGCTAAAGATATGAGAAGATGTAAATTGTGTGTATTATTTCTTTAAGCCAATTAGCTTTATATAGGTTACATTATGATATCGTAATATAATCGTAATAATATCAAATACAATCATAATATAATCATAATGTAATCGTAATGAAATTGTAATGAAAGCGAATAATATCAAGAATATACGGCCTAATATTCGGCCTAATAGAATTAGTATAATAACTTTGTATAGGAATGAGCTGCTTTATAAAGTAACTGAGCTCACTTTAAAGTAATCCTAGCTAAAGTACCTTTTGTGAAGGAGCACCGTAATTTTACAGACCAGCTAAATAATACTCGGTATAATCAAGTTATATATACAATCAATTATGGCCTCGTGGCCAGTAGACCTGGAAAAACGGGTCAACGGGTCGAGTTCGGGTCGGATCAATTCGGGTCGGGTCAGTTCGGGTTTCTCATTGATTTCGGGTTAATTCGGGTCGGGACGGGTCATTTCGGGTTTCGGGTCTGTTTCGGATTTGTTGTCGGGTCAGTTCCGGGTTAAGCGGGTCTGGTTTTTCTGGTCGGGTCATTTTCGGGTCAATGAATAATAGAGAAATTGTCATTTCAAGTCTTTTCGGTTCAATTAGAGTTATATTTTGTCGGGTCATTTTCGGTTTTGGTGGTTTCGGATCGGGTCATTTTCGGGTCAGGCCAGTTCGGATCAAGTAAGCTCGGGTCATGTTCGGGTCGGGTCGGGTCAATTCGGGTTTTCGGGTCACATTCGGGTGATGTAGTTCGGGTCACTTCGGGTCCCGGGTCAGTTTTTCGGGTCGGGTCAATCGGGTCGGGTTGCTTTTGCCAGGTCTACTTATGGGGTTCGTTAATTTTGACTATAATTTCTTATTTTAGAGGGACTGTTTTCCCGTTTGAAATAAGACTAATAAAATATTGCCATTTTTTAAGAAAATGTAACCATTTAATCCACAAAATGTTATGACTAGAGATATCACTTTTTACGCTAAAAATGATGTGAAAAATAATAGTAACATGTTATCAGAAATAACAACATTTTATTGGAAAATGACAACATATTATCCGTCTTATTTCAAACGAGAAACAGTCGTCTAAAGCAAGACAAGCTGTTTATTTAGAATCCTTAGCTTGCTCGACATGCATATGTGGAACACTTGATGGCGTATGAGTGCGACGCTGTTGGAAGTAAGTACTTTTTGTAATAGACAGCAATTAGGTAGAGCTTGAATAGACAACGCTTGTCATGCGTGATTGGGCAATATAGTGACCAGCGAGTTGCTAAGTACTCTAGTAGCTCAATTTACGCTGACGACAATCATTTGGAAGTGTCATTGATTTTACAAGTTCATTCAATGATTTTCAAGCCATATCCCCTTATCTTGTACTCCGTACTTGTTACACACCCATTTATACAGAATTCATTAGAAGGGCATTCTCAAATAAAAAGGGGATTATTATCTCGATTGTCGGAGGTACTATCAAATTACAAGTCCCAAAAATGAATCCAAAACTACAGTGGACAACTAAATCAAGACACAATCTCAAGTGATAATAACAACTAAGTGAATTGACTTTAGAGATAGCCCCATCCTCCACCACAGTTAGTAATTACAAATTCACAACACATTAAGTTATGCACCTGTCAGACTCACTGCCCACCATTTGCCGGATATATCAAATGGATCATCGCAGGTAGTTGGAAAAATGTTTTAACACACAGAACATGCAAGCAAACAGTCAACCAAGAAGTTGAGTAGAAATAATCAATACACAAAACAATCATCAAATAATGTGACAACTAGGCCAATACCAAACATTGTTCACAATATTAATCACATTAGCCGAATCTTCAAATCCAACCTTCATATATAACCAAAATCAATTATCCAAGTGGAACTCAAATCGCGCGGCAAACACGCTTGTCAACAACTCGCGTGCTACGATCACACAGACTAGCTTGCACGCTACTTTCTCGTGGCACCTTGCGCGCTACATACACGCAGCTTGCGAGCTATAATCACGCATCATCAATCCCTGAGATCATAATGTGGACCAACGCCATCCGCGCCACATGCACCCCGCGAGTTGTATATTCAAGCAGCGATAAAAGTTCCCACAGAGCTTTATAAACAAAGCACGTTATGGGTTCGTAATCGATTTGAGAGACTTAGAAACCAATCAAAGGTTTAAACAAGCCTGCAATTAAGAGTCGCCACCAAGTTATTGTGGAAATTCGGAAACCGCTCGAATCAACTTTATGCCAAGTCAGATTAAGCACAAAGCAGAAATTGACGTGGGCATAAGATAAAGACTCGTCCCCTTTAGCATTATATGTCTAGAATGGCTCTCGTAATACCAAT
The DNA here is from genome assembly GCF_048544455.1 of Silene latifolia. Lineage (NCBI taxonomy): Eukaryota > Viridiplantae > Streptophyta > Magnoliopsida > Caryophyllales > Caryophyllaceae > Silene > Silene latifolia. The sequence continues at coordinate 40,585,874 of NC_133531.1, forward strand.
GAATACGGATGTTCACATAGATATGAGTAAGAGATGAGGGTACGTATTGGAAAATACTTTAATCGAACACCCTATCCCGCTCGGTCTATATAGTGGCCTCAACTAATCGATTGGGATTGTCATTTAAATTGATTATATCGATTTAAATGCATGAAATACAACACCAAGTGGACTAATCCTAACATGTGATTATTGGCTATGTCACTGGAGTTAGCAATTATGATGATGCCGTCAGATAAGGAATTTTTATTCATAACATGTGTGAAGATATACAAATGAATAAAACATGAATTACAAATGATAAATGACGATTATACATCATATAAATACCAAAATGGGTTTGTAAAGAAATAATTTGAAAATAAATGGAAAATAGGATGAAAACGTATTTTGATCACGTGATATTATGATAATATTCGATAAATACATCCTAAAACACACTGGACAAGAGAGCGATTAGAGGCTGAAAAACAAGCTAAGAGTAGGGGCAACCGAAGATGCGTCCTCTTAAACAGGCAGAACACTTCATGCGTCTATATAGATGGGTCTTGATTGTGAAAGTGAGACCTGTACGATTATTTACGTTAATTTATTTATAAAATCGTTTTGATTAACAAATTAATTATGGAACAAAATGTCGAAAGTGGAATAAAAGGAAAGACGATGGAATGACTGCCAATCGACCTTGAACCACTTAATATTGATTACTACAGTTTAAAGGGACGAGTTTGAAGTTTAAAATGAAATTAAGTTAATTAAAAAGAATTAAAGAATAAAAATTAGATTGATATTTACAAAATTTAGGTTAGGGGAATCGAATATCAATTATAAGATCTCCTAAGATTGACAGATTTAAAATGACTTAAAGTTACTAATATCGATTATTAGTAACCTAAGTCGAATTAAATTAGATAAAGGCGAGGATTTTGAAGGAAATGAATGGGAATTGAAAGTAAAAGAAGAAACTGATCTTCCACAGATCTGAACGATCCTCAGATCAATGAGGAATTAGGAACTTAAACCAAGATGAGAAAAGAGCAGCAGCAGGACAAGCGACTCTAAGAAGAGACGCAACTAATGCTGCGATTCTTTTTAAGATGCACACCTGTTGTTGCGTTTACTATTAGCGTATGATATGGTCAGACTTATGTGATGCGAACTACGATAGGAATCGGACTTAAGTGGTCGATTGATCAAGCATGTAGATCTCAATTGAGCATGTAATACTCCGTATTTAATAATTATATAATAATAATATTTTATCGTATTTAGCGAGTTGGGCTTGAGACGAAATGATAATAATAATAGTAATAAAAATAATGATAATAATAACAATAATAATAATAATGAGATACATGTATATACATATATACTATACTCATCCTATACTACTCCCACCCTATATATACCCCTTATGCCTTATCCACCCACCTTCTTATCATTTCATTCTATACATTTCAACCACACAAAAGGGAGAGAAAAAGAGAGAGTTTAGAAGAGGAGAAGATTTTGTCCCTCCGCCTCGAGTTCGTAAGGTAAGACCGTCTTATGCTAGCCTTTACGTTATTTATTTTATACCTTTGATCCGTCCCGACCTTGACCCATCTTTGACCCGTCTTTCACCACCAATAGACTACCGTTGACCACCCATATAAGGCTTTGACCGAGTTTATTAAATTGATTTTGGGAGTTTTGGTGACTCGGGTTACGGCTACGTGTTTCACCTCATTATGGGTCGGTTTGGGCCTGGTTTCAGGTTGGTAGTTGTCGAGGGTGGTGAGGGGAGTTGAGGAGTGGTCATGGTTGGTGGTTAGGGTGGCCGGGTGTGGCGGTTTCAGGGCAGAAATGAGGGATGTTGAGGTTGAGATTATTGTTTGTTGTTGTTGATCATGTACGGTGCAGGTAAGGGGGTCCGGGTCCGAGGTGGTGGCGGTAGGAGGGATTCGACCAAGCTGTGACCACCGTGACAGTAGTGGCTCACGGTAGTGGCTGGGTTTTTGATGTTGTTGTGTTGTTGGCATTGTTGTGTTTGTTGGTGTTGTTGCTTGATGCGGGTTATGGGGTAGGACGACCCTAGGTGGTGCGGCTAGGGGTTGGGCTGACCTGGCCATCGTGGCTAGGTGGTGGTCACGGTGGGGAGAGGGAGTGGTGGTTCGTGTTGTTGAGTCGGGTTTGGATAGTTGAATAAGACGGGTTATTTCGTGTATACGTATTTAATTAGTATTAGATTGGTATATTTATACGTATTTGTATTCTAATCGTATTTTAGGAGATGGGTTTTGTGAGACGGTTTTACGAGACGGGCCTAGCTAGTGTGATGGATTGCTTACGCGGATATGCTGTGAGATAGGTTTATCCTACTCAGTTTCATGGTTGCATTTATTTATAAAATGAGTTTTTATCATTCATTTGCATTAAGTGAGTCGTATTGTACGATAATGGTTTTGACGGCTCGACGAGTCAGGACATTTTAAGGAATTGGTATCCATGGTATGTTTGGCATGTCATGGTATATATTGTCTGTCATGCATTTCATATTGTGACGGTAGTTGTATGTTGTGATTGTATATGTTGGAGGATTTGTTTTTGTTGTTGTTCTGGAGACGTAAGACAATTGGGAGACTGTCTTACGCTTGAGTCTCCTTTTGGAGCTTCCCACTCCAAGAGGGATGTGCACATTAATGGCTTGAGTTACGGAGGGACTCGTGTGGTTGAGACACGACGTCTGGTCGGGGATCCGGTTGGCTTTCGGACCCGGTACGTTTGGGCGTGTCCCGGTACCTGTTTGTGGTTGGTATGTCTGGGAGTGTCCCGATACCAGTGTGGTTGTCGGTATGTCTGGGCGTGTTCCGGTACCGTGGTGGTGGTGGTTGTTTGATAGCGGTTTATTCATGTTATAGTCATGTTGCATACTGACACACTCTGAGTCGTGTCACAATTTATTTATTTATTGAAACTGACGTTTGTGTGTCTGTGTAATTGTCACCTATTTTCGGGGTGGCCTGTCTCGATCCATATGATATTTCCGATAATATGGGGAGCAGGTTAAGTACAGGTTGTTTGGATAGCACATAGGAGGCGGGACGAGCTTGATGAGTCACGAGAAGAGTATAGTTGGTTAGAGAAGTATAGATGTCATGAGTTGTACTTTTATTCATTTGTTTACGTTTATGTAATTCATTAAACATTACATTAATAAAATGTTCTTTGATTGATGTTTTGAAACACTAACTCGAGAAATCGAGATGATAAGGCTTCGATTATCGTGGCCAGATAGTTGGGGTGTTATAAAGTGGTATCAGAGCGAAGATTTTGGAACCTAAAACCAATGAACCAAAAATGAGTCTAGGAGAGTCTAAGTAAAATGAACCCGACATGAGTATAATAGGAGATCGGTTTTGGATGAGTAGGTGCCCTCATGCCAAAGCTAGTGCCTATCGTCTCAGTTGGTGACTACGTGGGTGGCTAGGTGTATGGGAAACATTATGTGAATCGTGATATGAATGCATACGTGTTATGGTTTTAATGTGTGTTTGGATATGGCATGGGTTATGATCATTAGTGAAAGTGGTATGAGTGCATGTGTTTTGTGACTCGTAATAGGTTTATAGTATGATAGAATCATTCATGTAGAATGTGATAACATGTGATGGAAGGATAAATGGACTCATGTGAGTTGTATATCCTAGATATGATTAGTGTGTGTTGATATGAGGGACGGTAGTCCCAAATCTTGGCATGTAGATATCATATGCATATTTGAGATTGCTAGTGTCGTTGTAAAAGCATGAATGGTGATGATCGTGGATAGAATAGTTATATATATACATGTTTATTCAAGTTTTATCAAGTAATTACATGACTTTGTTCAATTTCATAGTAATGGTTAATTTTCTATATCATTAGAGTGGTCAAAAATCAAATTTTCATGTTAAATTTTCTTTCCCACCTTGGATGAGCTTAGAAACTTGTGCTTTTGAGTCGATAACCGGATTTTTGTGTTTGTCGTTGGGTCAAATTGAACAAGAAAGGCTTAACGTTTGTTGTTAATGTCGGATTTTACCTTGTATGCAAAAAAAATTTCAATTTAAAAGTTTTGACTTACTTTTCATTTTCATGAGTGAAACTTGTTTTAATCGTCTTACAAAGACTACCGTTATCCCTAGCACTGTGGTACATTCTCTTAAAAATGAATATTTCGTTGCAAATATTAGCCTAAATTTTTGAACCAAGTGAGGAATATGAATAATTTTGACTTTAACCCAAATATGGTTTAATAGTATTGTAAAACTATAATATTATTTTGGAATTTTGTAATAAAAGGTTTGAATCAAAATTTTTCCGTCTTAAAGGCTGACAAATTTTCCGAAAATGTTGTGACAAGTATACATAGGCTTTGATTTTCCCCTCGTGATGTACCTTATTTACTCCTTATTATTAATCTTTAAGTATAATGTTTTGTGAAGTCAAGCATAAGAAATTTTTGCCTTAAAGTTTTCTTTTCGAAAATGAACGATATACCTAGCCGGATTTTTGACTTTTATAAGTTATGTTTTGTACCAATCGAATAGTAATACTTTGAACTTGGCCTATAATGGCATGTACAATCCTGACATGGCAATCGCAACCCTATCAAAAATAAAACCAACCGGTCTCTAATAAATGCGGCAGAGGCAGTCGGGTATCGAATCCACAGGGAGATGGGAAAATGTATGCTAAACTAAGTCTGTCTGAGTAACTGTTTATTGGGGTTTTGGTTGTTTGATTTCGAAACTACGAAGTTATAAGGAAAGAGAGCAGAGAAGAAACAAGGATTAAAATGCAGAGAAATTGGCAAGTAAAGAGAGATAGCTAGGACAGTCGGTTCATCACGGCTTTCTAGGAGTCCAATCTAGAGTCACATGTCAGCATAAATTCGGTCTTCAGGGTAATAAAAAGGTCCTCTCGGTCCGCTATTCGCCCTAAAACAACACTAGCTTAGCTTTCACCCTCACTAGCATGCCCTAATGTTCATTGCAAGTGTTACCCCTTCAAATCTCTCGATCTAGGTAAAGGTGTACCAAAGTTAATCAGCTAAAAACGTCGACTCAAGCAGCTAATTAAAGTTAAATACAATGATTAACAACACAGATCTAGTCTACACAAAACCCTAATCACCTATTCATGATACCCTAATTACCATGGCTCCCCTATGTCCTAGCATGGAGGATTTAGCTATGCATAATCAAAGTTGAGGGAACAATAACAATAACCACAACAATTGAATTAGACATAATGAATAAATTGCTAACAAAGACAAGAGAAAGAGAAACCAATAGAAGAGATGAAAACCAGAATGAAATTGCAATAATAATTAATCCAAATAAAGAGTAGAAATACCGAATACAAGAGAGTAGCAATGGAGGAATTAGATTTCCAGAGTAAAGTTCTAGAAAAGGAATGAGAGAAAAGAAGAGGGAGAGCAATGACTTCCGTCACTTCTCCTATTTATTCCTGATTACAAAAGAATATCCGAAAATTAACTAAAATCTGCGTATCAGACTAAACCTCTCGATCGACCAGAATAAAACTACTCGATCGAGGACAAAACTCAACAAACCTCTCGATCGAGTAACACAGGTACTTGATCGAAGACTTCAATAACCACTTATCTCGATTGAGTAAAGTGAGAACTCGTTCGAGATCTTTCTTCATCTAAGGGAGCTCGATTGAATGGTTTTGTCAACCAATCTGGTCGATCAAGAGCAGCAGCACCATATCAGCGTAGGTGCAATCAAAACATCTTCCGTAACCACTCCACGCATCCTTAGGCATCAATATCCAGGCATCGATTCTTTTTTATTCAGAATGCAAACAAATAGGGAAAGTTTAGGCTCGATTATGCTCCTTCCGGCTCATTCCTGCAATTAATTCATGATATACCAAAGTAGACTATTCGGGGGCATTTGTAGTTAATCACTACATGAATAACACATAAATACGTGTAAATATAGGGTAAAAAACTATATATAAAATACACGCATCAAATCTACCCAAACCAAACCTTTCCTTGTCCCCAAGAAAACCATGAATGCAACTAAAGACAACTAGTGGAACACGACCAACTTATCAGCTACAAATTGTCCACACAAGCCAGTTTAATGCAACAACTAACAAAGTGGCGATAGGCAAGTACAAACAAGTTAAATCAATGCTCTAAACTATTGAACCGTCGACCTTGCGAGACTCATATATATCGGACTCTCGCGGGTCGCTCATCACACAAACTAGGCACAAGGTGAGTATAATTTAATGAGATAGAAAGAAGTAAAGACGCTCACCTAACTCGACTTATAAGAACATGCATGTAGCTAACATGAAACCGATTTCTATCGACCGTACATATGCATTCCAACCAATCAGAACCAGGACACACGCCGAGGACTTACATATAATGTGAGGTGAGGTTATTGGGTAAGAAGGGGCAAAATGAATTTGGATAAGTGGACGTAAAGCCAAGCTAGTACATCCATAAACAAATAGTAGACTCTTTCCGCTTCACTACTCAATACAAAACGCAGAACTGTGCCATAGTGGCAGAACAACACTCACATCAACAAAAGACTCCCCATAAAAAGTAATGATAAGCATGGGAGTATTATTCAACGATCTTTGTCATATGTTTTTTTCCTTTTTGTTTTTCTTCAACATTTTTTCTTTCTTTTCATATTTCTTTTTCATTTCATTTTCAATTCACTTCTTCAATTCACACCACCAACTTCAAGTCTTTCAAAGCGAGCCAAATAGACACGGATAACAGCATACCCACAAAAACCACTGAACTAGCTTAATAGGGTAGGCTAAGTTTAGATGTAGTTGAGAGGTCAAAAGGCGAATTTGGCTAATGTGAAGTTAATGGGTAGTAATGAAAGAAGAGTTGTAAGTTACCTCTCCACGTGTGTCACCACCGCAAACTGAATGCATAAAGGTACTGAGAAAAAGGGTGTCATGCGCGTGCTAATTGATGTTATATGTCTTATGGAGAGTACTACTCACATCCTATATGAAACTGGTAATGAATGTCACCAGTTTATCAAGCTCTAAATCTTAGAATATGTATATGTAGCTTGTCAATAATAGAGTCAAGTCTATTCGTTCAGATAAGTTTAAACCAAAAACTCGTAGATTATGCACATTACCGTGCCAAACAAAACGTTAAGAATGTGCAAGGCAAGGGTTAAAGACTCAAAGTAGCGTAAAAGTTCAATCGTTCCGACTGAACCTAAATGCAAAAATAAACGTGAAATTTTTTGAAATTTATGAGTTTTTTTTTGAATTAAAACAAACAATGCATACGAAAATAGACGTGCAAACTGAAATGCAACAAAAACAACATGCAGACTTAGATATGGATGCATACCTCCCAAAACCAAACCGTACAATGCCCTCATTGTACCAAAAAATAGGGAAAGGAAAAGCAAACTGATGGGAAAAGAAGATTGTAAGCTCGGAAAACTTACAAGATAGGCGTGAAGTAGGGACCTCCCCAAACCGACCAGCAACATGGGAGGTCGCAAATAGCCCACTAATATCGCAGCACGCGAATCAAAGCAGAAGGACTCGATCAAAGGGACAAAGTGTCCGATCGAGTGAATTGGGCTGCAAAGTTGCTCGATCAAAGAAGGAGAGCTCTCGATCGAAAAGGCCTCATTTGTAGATACTCGATCGAGAGGGACAGGTGTTCGATCGAGTAAAATGAGAAGCAAAAGTGTTCGATCGAGGACAATAAGTACTCGATCGAACAATCGATATTAGATTCCTGCAAAAAAGCAACAAAAAGTCTACGGGACTGACAAAAAAGCTTAAATGTTCAGCTTATTGTTCGCAAAAACTAGCATCTAACGCATACAAAAACAAATTAAAAAGTTTTAACGAAAGTACAACAAATTACAAGCTGGGTTGCCTCCCGGATAGCGCAGGTTTAAGAGGTCCCGCACGACCTTTTGACTTCAATTATCTGGCCCATCAGGGTTGTTGAAGTAGAGAACTTCAACTTTGCCACCCAAGTCATTTACTTCATAGTAATGCTTCACATATTGGCCATTCACTTTAAATCTTTCACCCTCGGAATTCTTTAGCTCAACGGACCCAAACTTAGTGACTGCAGTCACTGTATAAGGGCCACTCCACCTAGACTTCAGATTACCAGGAAACAAGCGCATTCGGGCATTAAACAGCAACACTTTCTGTCCGACATGGAATTCCCGAGGTATGATCCTTTTGTCGTGCCATCTCTTCGTCTTTTCTTTGTAGATGCGTGAGCTATCATAGGCATTTAGCCTAAACTCCTCCAGTTCATCTAGCTGCAATAAACGGTTCTGAACACACAACTTAGGGTCATAGTTTAGTTCACGAATAGCCCATCAAGCCTTATATTCTAGTTCAACAGGTAAATGACAAGACTTCCCATAAACCAACCGATATGGTGAGGCACCAATCAGTGTTTTAAAGGCAGTCTGATATGCCCATAATGTGTCATCTAATTTTAGACTCCAATCCTTCCGTGATTTAGAAACTACCTTAGCCAAAATCTCTTTTAGTTCCCTATTAGAGACCTCAATCTGCCCACTAGTTTGGGGATGATACCCCAAACCACGACGATGTTGGACACCGACCTTAGACAGAATAGCTGTGAGTTTCTTTTCTTTAAAATGCATTTCCCCATCACTAATGACGATGCTGGGGACACCAAATCGGGGAAAAATAATCTTTTTAAACATTTTAATCACAGTCTTGGCATCATAGTTAGGTGAAGAAATCGCTTCTACCCATTTAGACACATAATCTGCAGCTACCAATATATACCTGTTACCTTTACTAGACGGGAATGGTCTTTGGAAATCAATGCCCCATATATCGAAAACCTCGACCTCTAGAATGCCATTTTGTGGCATCTCATGTCTCTTAGATATATTCCCAGAGCGTTGGCAAGCATCACAAGCTGAAACAAACACTTTAGCATCGGCAAATAAAGTAGGCCAGTAAAAACCAGATTGAAATACCTTAGCCATGGTTCGCGACGGACCGTGGTGACCACCATAAGAGGACGAATTACAGCCTTCTATGATTACTTTGGTCTCCCACTGCGGAATACACCGTCTGTAGAGACCGTCTGCACACTCCTTAAACAAATAAGGGTCATCCCAGAAGTACTACGTACTTAGCATTATAAAGAATCCGCTTCCTCTGCTGATAAGACAGGTCAGGTGGCAGCTCGCCACTAATAACATAGTTAGCCAAATCTACATACCATGGATCATGGGTAGTATTAAAAAAAAGAGCAAATAAGGAATCATCGGGAAAAGAATCATCAATAGGTAAGGAATCCTCTCCCTCCTGCTCTGATAATCACGACAGGTGATCACTACTACATTCTCTGCGCCCTTCTTATCTTTGATTTGCAGATCAAATTCCTGGAGAAGAAGTATCCATCTCAACAGTCGTGGCTTAGCTTCCTTCTTAGTAAGAAGGTGTCTCAGGCTCTCAGCGCTGCATGGTCAGTAAAGACAGTAACTTCTGACCCTATTAAATAAGAGCGAAATTTCTCAAGCGCATAAACCACAACTAATAACTCCTTCTCGGTAGTCGTGTACTTCACTTGAGCCTCATCCATAGTTCGTCTCGCATAGTAAATCGCGCTCAAAGGTTTGTCTTTCCGCTGGGCTAAAACCGCTCATAGTGCATAATCACTAGCGTCACACATAATCTCAAACGGCAACTCCCAGTTGGGAGGCTGGATAATCGGTGCTGAAATCAAGGCCTGCTTCAACCTGTTAAAAGCAGAAAGACACTCATCAGTAAATGCAAAGGGGGCATCCTTAAGCAACAAATGTGTAAGTGGTTTAGCTATTTTTGAAAAATCCTTAATGAATCGGCGATAAAAACCAGCATGACCAAGGAAACTCCTCACTCCTTTAACATTAACAGGAGGAGGCAATTTCTGAATCACTTGCACCTTTACCTTGTCAACCTCAATGCCCCTATTAGAAACTATGTACCTTAAGACAACTCCCTCGTTGACCATGAAGTGGCACTTCTCCCAGTTCAGAATGAGATTAACCTTAATGTAGCACTGCAACACTATATCAAGGTTAGACAAACAATTATCAAAATCACTTCCATAGACGCTGAAATCGTCCATAAAGACCTCCATAATAGACTCTATATACTCAGAAAATACCCCCATCATGCACCTTTGAAAGGTGGCAGGGGCATTACACAAACCAAAAGGCATTCTACGATAAGCAAAAATACCTTTAGGACAGGTAAAAGTAGTCTTTTCCTGGTCATCCGGATGAATAGGAATCTGAAAGAACCCTGAATATCAATCCAAATAACAAAAAAACTTATGAGAGGCTATCCTTTCTACCATCTGATCGATAAAAGGAAGAGGAAAGTGATCCTTCTTTGTAGCGGCATTTAGCTGTCTGTAGTCTATGCACATCCGCCAACCAGTTACTACTCTAGTGGGTATTAATTCATTTTTCTCATTCTTAACCACGGTAGTTCCTCCTTTCTTAGGAACCACTTGAACTGGACTCACCCATTTAGAATGACCAACAGAGTAGATAATACATGCATCGAGCAGCTTCATTACCTCAACCATCACAACATCCTGCATTTTCGGATTCAGCCTTCCCTGACCTTGTCTGCAAGGCTTGTGATCTTCCTCTAACTCAATTCTGTGCATACAAATGTCAGGACTAATGCACTTAATGTCATCCAACAAATAACCCATTGCCTGCCTGTTTTTCTTAAGAATAGCTAACAAAGCGATCAACTGATCGTCATCCAATTTGGCATTACCAATGAGTGGATAGTGCTTTGTATCATCTAAAAATGCATATTTAAGATGAGAAGGAAGAGGTTTATGCTCGAGTACCTTTACCTCCATAGCGCAAAGAGTATTTACCAATTTTTCCGCTCTCTCTCCTTCAGCATCGGTGAGTTCATGCTCATCTATCGCAGCTTCAAGCAAATCCAACACAGCGTCATTGTTCTCTGGGTTATCTGCACACACATCTAACAACATCAAAGCTTCTAATGGATCCTTTATCAAGGAATCCGACTAGAACTCATAAACAGACTCGTTAACGATATCAATTGAATAACAAGTATCCTCTATCATTGGGCGAGCAAGTGTACTAGGCAAACTGAAAGTGATTGCGTCATCCCCCACTATAAGAGTCAAACGCCCTTGTTTGACATCAATAATAGCCCCAGCTGTACATAAGAATGGTCTTCCTAGTATAATTGGGGTCCGGGTATCTTCAGCTATGTCTAATACAATGAAGTCCACTGGTATAAAGAACTTGCCTACTTTAACATGCACGTCTTCTAGGATACCTAAGGGTCGTCTAACCAATCTATCAGCCACGTGTAGGATGATATTAGTCAATTTAAGGTGACCCATATTAAGTCTCTTGCAGACAGAGTAAGGCATGACACTGACACTGGCTCATAAATCACAGAGAGCCTTATGTATCACTTCATTTCCTATGGTACAAGTACTAGAGAAACTACCCGGGTCTTTTATTTTAGGAGGAGCTTTTTTAACAATTAAATTACTAGACTCTTCCATAAATGCAACAGTGTCGAATTCACTAAGCTCTCTCTTACGCGTCAGAATATCTTTCATAAATTTTGCATAAGTAGGTACCTTGGTAATTAGTTCGGTAAAGGGAACGGTCACCTGAAGATTCTTGACCACATCTACAAATTTACCGTACTGTCTCTCGACCTTAGCATCCTTCAGGCGTCCCGGATAAGGAATTCTGGTAACAATAAGCGGGTTTGCGACTTTGTCTTTACCTTTATCTAAACGTTGCTTCTCCGCAGCAGGGGAAGACGACACAGCAGCATGTTTAGACTTCAAAATAGCCTCTCTGTCGGTACAAGTACTCGATCGAGTACAATGTTTACTCGATTGAGAGCTTTCTTCATGGTATTCACTCAATCGAGAACTACAACCTTCTCAATCGAGAACATCAAATTGGGCATTATTCGATCGAGAGCCTGGATTACTCGATCGAGTACTTTCGAAGGACAAATCACTCGATCAAGGATAAGATTCAATCGATCGAGTAGTTGGACGATGCTCAGCAGGGACATCTTCAATTAGTTCCTCCAAAACCGTTTCCGGAATTTCGTTAACAATTATATCATCATTTTCCGGCATTTTCGGTCCATCGTATGTAAGACCACTTCGTAGATTGATTGCATTGATCGGATCGCAATGAGGTGAGCGATTCACTTGATTTAATTGCTCGAATGTAAGTTGCGCGACTTGGTCTTGAAACTTTTCTATTGAATTTTCAGCTTTGTCCGACTTTCTTTCGAGTTGAAGTGCTAAGGATAGCACCAAGGACTTCAACTCCGCAATTTCTACATTTTTAGAAGGTGAATCGACTTGTTTTGGCATTGGATTAGGGAGACTAGAGGTACTTGGAATGGTCAAATCTTCATAAAGTTTAGAGAACGGAACTCCTTGCTTGAATTGTTGGTAAGCACGAACTCGCTCTACATACGCCATATAAGTAATAGGATCGTGTCCTTCGATACCGTATCTACCACAAATTACCTCTTGTTCAATCATAGCATGGACTTGCTCATGTGCAGCTGAAGTTTGTAGAATCTCCGAATTATCAAACCTTCCACTAGGATTTTCCACTTCAGCCACTAGAGATTCGCATACTCGTCTACCTACTCTGGGATTCCCATACTCAGCTACATGAATGGCCATTTCCTCAATAAGACGCCATCCCTTGTCATCTTCAACATTTTTCTGAAATCTCCCTTTGGCTGCATTATCCAACACGGCTCTTTGATCATCATACAACCCATTGTAAAATTGGGTGCATAAGAACCATCGTTGAAAACCATGATGAGGTACAGAGCGAACTAACTTCTTGAACCTAGTCCAAACTTCATTCAAATCTTCGTTGGCCAATTGTGTAAAACTGGTGATTTGGCCTCTCAGGACATTGGTGCGCTGTGGTGGAAAATACCTTCTGTAGAAAGCTAAAGCTAGGGAATTCCAGACAGTAACACCAGCAGCTTCCCTATCCAAGTCTCTCAACCATTCCTGGGCATCATCAGTCAAAGAAAAAGGAAAAAGGACTTCCTTGACCCTATCCTGTGTCACCCCAGCAGCTAAAAGAATGGTAGAACAATACTCCGTAAACAACTCTATATGCTTACACGAATCCTCGCCAGGTACCCCCTTGAAGAAATTTCTCTCAACCAACTGTATGTAGGATGGATGAATCCCAAAGGTGCCTGTGTCGATAGTAGGAAGCATGAAACCTTTAGGTAGAGAATCCACCATAGGTTCTGAGTGACTGGCGATGTTCGGCATTATAGCAAGTAGAGTTGAAAGAACAGCAGGTCTGACAGTCTCCTCTTCTAGGACAGATTCCCTGCAACACTAGTAAAGCACTAGAGAAAAATATGATATCAGTCTCAAGGAATTTATTCCTTGAGACGAGAGACAAACTAAAAATAAAGCAACAAAATTATGTCACCTCCCCGGCAATTGCACCAAAATTTGACACGGCTGTCGCAACCCTATCAAAAATAAAACCAACCGGTTTTTAATAAATGCAGTAGAGGCAGTCAGGTATCGAATCCACAGGGAGATGGGAAAATGTATGCTAAACTAAGTCCGTCTGAGTAACTGGGAGAAACAAAAGAAGCATCTTATAAGGAGATTCTTACCAAGAGACTATGAGCAAGAAAATTACCTAAAGTTGCAATCTTTATCACAAGAAAATCTGTCCGTGGCCGAGTATATTAAAGAATTCGAAAGGATGATGATTGTTTGTGACTGAGCGGGTCATTGTCCGCCATCAAACACATTTATACCCAACTACTAGCATATCAAGCAAGTCGGGGTCGATCCACGGGACGGGGGTACTCGAATTGTTCAATCTAATCGTAGTTGCACTTAGAGTTGTCACAATTGATTTGGGTTTGAAGATTCTAAACTAATGAAAGTAGTAAAGTAAAACAAGCAATAAAGCAAATAAAGATGTAAACAAATAATAAAGGATACTAGGATGTCATGGGATCATAGGGGAATCATGGTAAGATAGCATAAACGAGTTATATAGAGACAAGCAGTTTATTATTGTTGGAATTAAGTTAGTTTATGTCATATAATTCATAAGAAGATTTGGGTCCCGGAGCCGAGCCATTTGTGAGTTTACAACACCTACAAGTCGAATTAATTCTTCCTATTAAGCTACATGCATGATAAAACAAATCCTAGGGAAACTTACGTCTCGAAGCCAAGTCGGTTAAGACTTTACAGCACCTACAAGTCGACCTGGGTTTTCCCTATTCAACTCTATACATTATCTAATAAGGCTTGAGTTGGTTTATATCTTACAAGCCTCATTGAAAAGATAAGAGATGGGTAAAAAATGCAAGGTTTCATAGTCTAGCATTTTATCAAACATAACATGTGCATAAGTTGATGAACAATAAGCAAGCATTCATATGAACTCATTAAGCATAAATTTATCCCATGATTAACTCCCCTAATCCCCCACTAATCCTAGTTAAGTAACTACTCACTTATTATCAAGGAAAACATGTCATCAATGGTGTCAATCATCACAACAAGTATAAACATGATAAAAGAGTGAAGAAATAAGCAATAAAGAGTAAAGAGGAAAAGAATTATACCAAACTTAAGATGAACAATTGGAACGGAAAGAATAATAGAAGAAAACTTGATTGATTGATGAAGAGTTGTCAATTATCCAATAATAACCCAATAATCTTCAATTACCCAATAATAAAGTTGAACAATAATTAAGGAAAGATTAATGTATAATTTTGTGGAATGATTGAGATTAATATATTCTAATCTACTCCTAGTCTAATCTAAGGAAGGTTTTTATCTAAGAGAGAAATTGGTCTAATCTAAATAAACTTGGTAATTAGCTAGGTAATACAATGGAGTATATATAGTGGTACATCATTAGGTTAAGTAAGGGTAGATTAGTAAAAAACAATGCTTAAGTGTTGAATAGAGCTTTGCAAGTCCTGAGGGATATGCGCGGATCATGTAGCAACTCCCAAGGAAATCCGCGCGTCCTGGCTTGAAGCACGCTTGGTCCTGTAAGGGGATCCGCTCGTCCCGAGTGAAAAATGCGCATCCTGAGCCTCAACCCAAGCGGGTTGAGATTGACCCGAGAGGGTTGAAGGACAACTCGAGTGGGTTGTTCTTGACCCGAGTGAATTGAGCTGCAGTTTTCCTTTTTCTTACTTTTAAGCCTATGATCCTTCTATATACTCTTTATTTTACATCCTTGGTCATCATTCTTGCCTTCTCTTCATACTAGTCCATCCAAGATTGTCAACAAACTTCCGAATATGCACGAGAGACGGGGATTCCGCCTCATTATCTTATTTCCTACAAGACATATAAAATGCAATAGGAAAGCAAAATAGGAAGG
The DNA here is from genome assembly GCF_048544455.1 of Silene latifolia. Taxonomy (NCBI): domain Eukaryota; kingdom Viridiplantae; phylum Streptophyta; class Magnoliopsida; order Caryophyllales; family Caryophyllaceae; genus Silene; species Silene latifolia. Next base: position 40,601,377 of record NC_133531.1, read on the forward strand.
AATTGACGGATAAAATGGCCATGAAATGCTATATTAGTATGCAAAATAGGTTCAATTAGGGGACTAAATGTGCATAAATAAGAGCCACATCAGTTTGTGATCTTGAAGAGAAGGAAGAGCTTAGAGTTGCAAGATTTATCAGGGTGTGGACGCGGGCCCACGGGGGTCACTCGGGTAGAAAACTATCAAACTTTGCATTTATGGAGTCGCCACCAATTTATTGTGGAAAGTTGGAAACCGTTCGAATACCTCATGCCATGTCAAGACACAAAGTAGTGACATGAACACCAAGAACTCATTACCCTTAGCATTCTATGTCTAGAATGACTCTCGTGGATGCCAATGAACACGGATGTTCATAGAGATCTGGAGTAAGGGGTGAGGGTACGTATTAGAAAGTTGTTTTGATCGAACACCTAATCCCGCCCGCCTCGATAGCGGCCTCTACTAATGATTAGGGAAAATCGTCTATACTCGATATGTTGAAGGTTATATGCATGCTATGCAACATCCATTAAATTAATCCTAGCATGTGAATTTAGACTAAGTTGGTAATCAAGTAGTTTAACATGCATTAATGTCGAGGTAGAGATTTATGTTATGTCAGAGCATACAAACAAACGATAATAAAGAATAAAACAAAGTACGATAATTAAAATTACAATAATTACATTGGTTTGATGATTGATTTACGTCGAAAATACATTTAAAACGGATAATTTTGAGAAAAGAATAGAAAATAAATAAACGAACATATTATCAGGTGATAATACGATTAATAGTTAAGTAATACGTAAACTAATAACTAGGCCAAAGCAACAACGGAAGGTCAGAGACAGAATTCAACCCGGAACAGGCGCTGCAGAGCTGCGTCCTTTGGAAGAGGCGCATCAGTTGATGCGCCTGTTTCTGACCTGAATTCTGGCTGTGAAGCCGGAATTGCGTGTTGTTAACATTCATTGGTGTGTTTAATGCTTGATTAATAATATTTGACTCGGATAGAAGTGATTTAACAGATTGTTTACATGTGAATCCGTCATAAAAACAGTAAAACATGAATATGGGCTAATTAGAACATATTAATTACAAGACTAATGATAAGAATTAATAATGAATTAAATAAACTAATTAGGTTAACTAGATTAGTAATGACGAACTAATGACGTTGATCATAAATAACAGATGCAAATATACCAAAGATGGATTTCAGAGACTCAATATTGATGAATCGAACCTCTAAAAACCTGAATTGATTTTAATGACGAAAACCCGCAAATATGAATTATAAGGGATTTAAGTCGGGAATTTAATGATGATAAATTATTAATGATTTACGTGTCAAAAATATCATACTAAAATTATCGTGTTAATGAAATATGAACAATAAAAGGCAAAGCAAAAACAAACAGACGAACAAAAGACGAAGGAAAAAGAAGGAAAGCAGGAACTGCGATAGCCTCAGGAAGAGGCGCAACAGGTGCTGCGTCCATTCGAAGAGGCGCAGCAGTTGCTGCGTTTCTTCTCGACGTTTGTCTCCTGTTAATCCGTAAAAAGGGTTTGAAATAAGGTTTTGTAAATCGGTTTTGAATATATTTTCAACGTAAATCTTACAATAATGATTACAAAAATAAAGTACAATAATAAAAGATGGGATTTATACCCTCATACTTACACGTTTGACGAAACGAGATTAACTAAGTTAACGTTTAGTGATGCTCGACTCGAATGTACGACGAAAGTGCCTCTAAGAGGAAATTAAACAAAGTTGATTAAGTTGATTGATTGTGGAGTTGGTTAAATTGGTCGGTCATGCAAAACGAGGCTGGTACTCAGAAGGATCAGAGCTTACGTGGTCGAAAGTTCAAGCACGTAGAAGGAAAAAAGCAAGAGCGTGGTCTTAGAATGCCAAGGGAGAAGAGAAGGGCGGACACTCGCGTGAGAAATATGAGGGACGAAGGTCCCTATTTATACTAATCACGGAATTAGGGTTTAGGAAAGGAGAGAAAGATCCGGAAACAACCGACTTAGGTTAAACACGGAAACTTGGAAAAAAAGAAAGGCAAGGAAAAGGCGCAACAGGTGCTGCGTCTCTTGGAAGAGGCGCAGCACTTACTGTGTCATTTCCCCAGCTGTTTCCTCCTGCACAAGACAGCGCGTTTGACAGCCTGTCGTATTTTAGGCATAACTTTCTCTACAGGACTCGGATTAAGGTGATTTCGGTGGCGTTGGAAAACTAAGAGAAAGATCTAGAACTTTCTGGGAAATTGACCTGACCCAAAAAAGTCGTTATCACCTCGTAAAACGGGTCTAAAGGTCGGGTTGTCATTTTAGCTAAATGAAATGCACATTTTGTAATGTAAACTTTATGTTTAGCCCAAAGAAGTGACATGGGACTCGAATGAGGTATACCCATAACATTTTATGACATCCTAACCTTAGGTAGACAAGCACATTACTTTGACTCGGGATTTGACGGTTTTAGGAAATGAAGACGGTTTTTGACCCGGACTCCAAATGTACTCTAATTACTGCCAAAACGACCGTAATGACACCTAGATGACAACCATGAGGTAGACACAAGTATTTGAGCTATCACTTGACGATAAAATTATGAATTGTCATAAATCGTTCCGTGTACCAAACATGCGGCCCAATCATCACCGGGTGGCTTGCGGGAGGTGCAGAAATGAGGTATCTACAGAGCCCCCACTTTGACTGAGGCTTGGACAAGGCAAAAGTCAAAGTATAGCCATCAGGTCAATCGAAGATTACAACCTGACGACTATGGCGACGTAAGGCAGCTCAAGGGGTCTGAGCCAAGGACCTATCGTCGGGAACATTTTAGAGTCTGCCGACTATCGGGGAGGGTCGTTTAAAGTCCTTTAGACTACGTAAGGAAGCTCGCCAGCCATAAGAAGAGACCATACCTGAGACTTCTTTCCCGAGATGTTTCCGGAGGTGCATAGGAGCTAAGGTTAAGCGTAGGAGCTAAGGTTAAGACCTAAAAGATATATAAGGATTGTGCTAGGGTGTGGGACCCTAAAAGAAAGCATCGACGGGAAGGAGGTTAAATATAAGTTCCACCTAAGGGGTAACCAAGGTTTGGGTGTAAGAACTCTAAGAAAAAAAGGGTGATCCTAAAGAGAAAAGGTGATCCTAAAGGAATATGATCCTAAGGGTAGAAGTGTATGAACTCTAGGGAGTTTGGGAACCTAAAGAGCTAGGCGTATGAACCTGGGTGTACAAACTTAAAAGGACGGCTGGTATGGGAACTTAAAGGCTTATGAACGTAAGAGGAATTGGGATCCTAGGGTTAAGTTTAGGAACTGCTGGGTTACTAATTCTTGTTTTAAACGCGTGCGTTTAAGCTTTCTATGGTATGAGAACTCCAAAAGGATTTATGGGTTTATGAACCTAAGGTCGTTGGTGTGGGAGCTTAAAGGTTTATGAACCTAAAGAAGCCATTTTGGGATCTAAGAATCTAGGGGTAAGAATCCTAACTTTGGGTTTACGAACCTAAAGAAGGAGGCTCTGGTTTGGGAACTTCTGGAGAACGACACCTCTGCCGAACTCCGTGAGGAAACAATAATATTGAGGGCAGCAGGATGTTGGTAGAAACTGCTGGGGGAAATCTGCTTGGGTCAGTCTTCAAACAAACTTCGGTAAAACATGAGATTGATGTTGAACTCCACGTGTTGAGAGTGACAAATGGATGTCTTGAACTCTCGCTGGGGGAAATCTGCTTGGGTCGGTCTTCAAACAAACTTCAGTAAAACTTGATATTGATGTTGAACTCCACGTGTTGAGAGGGACAATTGGCTGTCTTGAACTCTCGCTGGGAAAAATCTGCTTGGGTCGGTCTTCAAACAAACTTCGGTAAAACTGAGATTGATGTTGAACTCCACGTGTTGAGAGGGACAATTGGCTGCCTTGAACTCTCGTTGGGGGAACATAATTGAGGTGTGTCAAAACACCTGTCAGAGGATATTCGCTCGTTGTTGCAAGCGAAGTCTTGATAAAAATCATCGACATTCACGATCTACTCGGACTTGAGCGAAGCCCCCAGTTGGAGAGAGCACTGCTTCTGATACTTACCTGCATGGTTAGTGGCCACACAAGAATGCAATCTAAATAGAAAAAATAGCACATAAACATGAGGAAACACGTAGGTTTTGCAAAATTTGTTTCTTTATAAAAGTTATTTAAAACTTGCTCAAAGAAATTTGTTGTATGTAATGCGTTATGCATATTCAATGGGCTTTAGTCACAGGACTTGACACGACATCGACTCACTAGGATGAAAGATGATAGACTGACGCAACACTGACTTAGATTTGACGCAACACAGGGGATGACCTTGACAGACTTTGCCTACGTATGTGCAACCCCTAGCCAAGTGTGGGTGACAACGCATATCAGTTCCAAAGGTAGAAGAATTGCAATGGGTACATATAAAGGCAAGGTATGAGCCATGGATCCGCTGTCTACTTGGACACCTTTTGACACTGTTTGCTATAAAAGAGAGCCCTCTTGAGGCACGATAACTTCGAGAATCGATCTAAGACCTAATCATCGCCTGGACAGAGCACTAGCTAGACTCAAATTAGAGAGGAGAATAAAAGAAGGGTGGCATCTTGGAAAAGAAGCCCCTAAGATGAGAAGATGACTCTAGAATTTAGTAAAAAGAAGACTGGGCGACAAGAAGGTGCCCCCAGTAAAAAGGTAAAAATGGAAATTGTGGTTCGAAGGTTATAAAATGGAAAGGGATGGTATTTGAGGTTGAAAGTTGATAATTGAGGTGGTTTATAGTTGAGGTTGAAAGTTGATGGTTGAGGTGGTTGTGTCCTTGAGGACTGCCTACGTATTCACATGAAGTGAAATCAAACCAGATCGTAGTTCTGAGGTTTGGTTAATTTTATTTGGGTGTTGTGGTTGTATCCTTCTTGTGTAAGAAAGGACTGCCTACGTATCCACCTGAGTAGGTGAAATCAAACCATGCTCGTAGTTTAGGTGTGTGCCTAAGCTTATGTTGTCAGGACCTTAAAGTGCAGGGGTCACGAGGGTATATTCCTTTGGTGACTCGAAGAATCGATTTGAGATAACTCCCTCTGATCAGAGACCAAAGAGGGATAACTAATTTTGTAAAAATTTCCTTGTCGCGTGAGCACACTTGAAAGTGGACCCTAAGGATGATATGGGTATGTCCCGTCCTTGGTAGAAAAGTATTGAAGACTCCGTGTTTGGGTCAAGGATAAACTGGATTGGATATTTGGAATGTGGAGCTCGGTGATAAGAGGCTTTGATGAACAAATCTCTGGAGCTTTGACTTTGTGGTGTTAAGGCTTTATGGGGTTATGGTTTGTAATATGGCTTGGAAATGGAGTCTCCTGGCTTGATGTAGCCTGAGCACATTAAAGGTAGGTTGAAATGACGTGGGATCAAGTTTCCATATCTTGGCGCTAAAGGATGGGTATACTTGACAAGCTTGAGAGGATTCACAAAATTTCTAACTATCTCCCTATAACGGTCTCAAGAAGGACTTAGGGTGTGTGATGTGCGAAAGGCTAAGTGAGGGTGCTAGCAGACCATCTTCATCGATGTCTTGATTCAGACATAGATTCTTAGTCTAGAATATATCTTTGCTTTTTGCTCAGATTCTTGAATCGGTTTTTTTGAAGATAACTTTGACTTTGGGTATTGACATTGACTTGCTTGATTGAACCTTTGTCTTTTTACTCATTTGTCTTGGATTATGCGCATAACTACGGCCTTGGATATTGATCTTGATTGAGCCTTTGGTCTTTGATCATGGCTCATATCGTCTTGGATTTGGTTGCTACCATGGATTTGGATCAGACTAGCACTTTTGGTGTGAAATGGGTTGGTTTTTAGTAAACAGGTTGTTTATTGTGGGGAATGGACTTGCCTTCCATCATGGGTCGTTAACAAGGGAGATGGTTCGGATTTGTCCTAGAATCTCTTGAGATAGGCTCGTCCTAAACTGGGTTATAGTGAGGTTTCTATTGCCAGACATGGAATAGGTAAGAAAAGAACACGGAGTTTCAGGTCCTCTACAACTTGGAATGGAACATTGTCTAAGTGCACTCACATCGACTGTCATGTATTATTCGTTATTTGTTTTAAAACGTCTCAAGTCAAATCTTGTTGTCACAGGAAAAGGGTAAAGGAAGAGATGTGATAGATTATGTGGATTGAAAATTGTACTTTTATTGAAATGGATAATGAATGTATTTAACATAGACTCGAGAAGACACGTGACTCGTGGGACAGCCCCCAGATTGTCACTAGAAATGGAAATGGACACGAAGAAAGACACTATGAAAAAATTACGAGATACAAAGCCTAAGACTCGGACTTGGACTTTGACTCGATCATAGATCTAAACTCGTAATCATCGGCCCACGCTTGAACATCTACTCTTCCAGCAACTGGCTTCGGCATCTGTCTTTGAGCATTCACCCATTTGAGCACCTCGTCCTCATCATTGGGAACACTGGAAGGATAATAGTCAAGAAACGTTTCCTAATAGGTGGCATATCCATGAGGATTGCCTAACTTGCCGTGTGGGTTAAAAGTTGAGAGGGACAACTTCCCGCTTTCGATCATATCCTGAATGACATGTTTTAATTTGAAACATTTCTCTGTATCATGCCCTTTGCCTCTATGGTACTTGCACTAGGCATTCTCATCCCAGAATTTAGCCTTCTTTTCTGGATCAGGTGTAGGACCGATAGGTTGAAGAAGAGCTAGAGAGGATAATTTGTTCAAGGCTAGGGCATAAGGTATGCCTAGACTTGTGAATGACCTGGGAGGCTTGTTAGGTTTCTTTGACGAAGGCTTCATGAGGTTGCCTTTGTTGATTTTGATTCCTGGATGATAAGAACTAGAGATACATTGCTCACCTTTTGCTTTAGGAATATTAGGTTGAAGGTTTGTCTTGAAACTTTTCATCTTGAGAGGTTGGGCATCAAGCTTCTTACCCATTTCAGCAAACTGGTTCTCCATGTTGGAAAGTCGAGAGTTTAGGCTATCAATGGCTCCTACTATCTTGGAAAATTTATTGTTGAAGGAAATGGAAAGCATGAGCATTCCACTTTGGATATCGTCATCTTTAAGGACATTGATCTCTTCGCTATCATGAGGAGCAAGGAGGTGAGAACAGTCTAGGAATGATTCTTCATGGTCATGTTTAATGATATTAGACCCGAGAGGGTCGATTTTTTTAGATTGCCTAACAGAAGGTGGCTTAGGAAGCTTGCCCTCTTCGATCATATCTTGGATAGTGTGTTTCAAGAGAAAACACTCTTCAATATCATGGCCTCTACCTTGGTGATATAGGCAATATTTGTTGCCCTTCCAGAGGTTCACTTGCTTCTCTAGAGGTGGATCTGGAGTCGGCCCTATTGGATGTAGCTTGCCTTGGGCAGAGAGTCTCTTCAAAGCATCGGCATAAGACATGCCTAAATCGGTAAGCACCCTTTGATGCCTCCCAGGTTTCCTTTCAACTGTTTTTGGCTTTCTAGGACGATGGTTATTGCAAGAGATAAGCTTTGGACGACCTAGACTAGAGGTTTTTCTAGGTGGCATATTCTTTTCCACCATCCCATTTTCAAGGGTGAGGACGCGAATGCTCAAATTTTCCACTGTAGCTTGAACTCCTAGGACCATGACATAGACGTCTTGGAGAGACACGGTGATTTAGGCTTGAACTGCTTCGTGACTTTGTTGACCGACGGAACTTGCTGGATTCCTACTCGACAGAAATGACGCGCATTACAACTCGATTCGACATGGAATCACGCATACTAAGGCAACAAACAAAGGATATACAAAGGAAAACATATGAGGACGAGACGAGTTGACTAGACTCTTGACTTGTGAATTCATGAAATGTCGTGAGTGACTTCTCGTGTTTGAATTCACGGTGCTTGACATTAATTTTAGACTCGAGTGTTAACTTTGACGGAGTGATCCTTATGTGGTTGACTTGATTGACGAGATTGGCGACACGTGTTGATTCTAAGACGTGTGTTTAAGACAGACTTGACTCGAGGTTCGGGTATGTGTGTCCCGAACGTGTCATTAGTAGAATTCAAGAAACGGATATTGGAATGACTCGATGTGTTAGCCTCGAGTGTGTGAGTCAAGGTATGGAAAATGTTTAGATCCTAACTGAATTGGGGGTAGGGGGTCCAAAATGACGGCGTGACGCCTTAGGACTTGACTTGAATTTTGAAAAGACCCAAAATGTAAAGGAAGACAGGTTCATGACTCCACGGAGTTTCGACTAGGACATAGTCGGTTTGAATTTTAGCTCTAACTTAGCCCAATTGAATTTACATATTTACATTTACATGGTTGGAAAATATTTTGATTAAAACGTTATTTTATTTTGTTTATTTTGTTTTTTTTACGTTTTTTTTTTCTTGGACTTTTTTTTTCCTTTTTTTGTTTTTTTTGCACGGGTTTTAAAATGGGCTTGAGGCCCGAAGTTTGGACAGAGTTTCGGCTTATTTTGCATTGTTTTGAAAATGTTTACATTTTGAAAAGGATTTTATTTTACAAAATGGTGATATCACGTATTTATAAAAACATATATACATGCATTATAACGGTATGCTGAGTGAATTTAAAAGGGTTTTGGTTTAAGGGTGGGTTGCCATACCGAACAATCAAACCCGGGGTCTGTGGAGAGGCTCGTACCAAACAGGAGTAAGGCCGATTCCTAGTCCATTTCCTCGAGTAGTGAAAGCCCTTGATACAAACAGGAGTAAACATCATGGTATGGTTAACGTCAATCGCTATCCATCCTTAGGCCCAAATAAGAATTTGGACCGTCTAGACGGGACGATTGGTCGAATGGGTTAGGTTGGGCCTAGGAAGGCCGAATAAAGCGATCTAGGAAGACCGAGTTATGGAAACCGACAACTGTCTCATATAAACCATTCCCTAACCTTGTTCAAGTTTCACCCTTGGCAACACGTAAGTGTATTAGTCCCCAGCGGAGTCGCCAAACTGTGGGCGCGGGCCCACGGGGGTCGCTCGGGTAGAAAACGAGCAAGCTTTGCATTGTTGGAGTCGCCACCAATTTATCATGGAAAATCGGAAACCGTTCGAATACCTCATGCCATGTCAAGACACAAAGTAGTGACATGAACACAAAGAACTCGTTACCCTTAGCATTCTATGTCTAGAATGACTCTCGTGGATGCCAATGAACACGGATGTTCACAGAGATCTGGAGTAAGAGGTGAGGGTATGTATTAGGAAGTTCTTTTGATCGAACACCTAATCCCGCCCGCCTCGATAGCGGCCTCTACTAATGATTAGGGAAAATCTTCTATACTCGATATTTTGAAGGTTATATGCATGCTATGCAACATCCATTAAATTAATCCTAGCATGTGAATTTAGACTAAGTCGGTAATCAAGTAGTTTAACATGCATTAATGTCGAGGTAGAGATTTAGGTTATGTGAGAGTATACAAACAAACGATAATAAAGAATAAAACAAAGTACGATAATTAAAATTACAATAATTACATTGGTTTGATGATTGATTACGTCGAAAATACATTTAAAACAAATAATTTTGAGAGAAGAATAGAAAATAAATAAACGAGCAGATTATCAAGTGATAATACGATTAATAGTTAAGTAATACGTAAACTAATAACTAGGTCAAAGAAACAACGGAAGGTCAGATACAAAATTCAATCCGGAACAGGCGCAACAGAGCTGCGTCCTTTGGAAGAGGCGCATCAGTTGCCGCGTCTGTTCCTGACCTGAATTATGGCTGTGAAGCCGGAATTGCGTGTTGTTAACATTCATTGGTGAGTTTAATGCTCGACTAATAATATTTGACTCGGATAGAAGTGATTTAACAGATTGTTTACATGTGAATCGGTCATATAAACAGTAAAACATGAATAAGGGCTAATTAGAACATATTAATTACAAGACTAATGATAAGAATTAATAATGAATTAAATAAACTAATTAGGTTAACTAGATTATTAATGACAAACTAATGACGATGATTATAAATAACAGATGCAAATATACCAAATATGGATTTCAGAGACTCAATATTGATGAATCGAACCTCTAAAAACCCGAATTGATTTTAATGACGAAAACCCGCAAATATGAACTATAAGGGATTTAAATCGGGAATTTAATGATGATAAATTATTAATGATTTACGTGTCAAAAATATCATACTAAAATTATCGTGTTAATGAAATATGAATAATAAAAGGCAAAGCAAAAACAAACAGACGAATAAAAGACATAGGAAGAAAAAGGAAAGCTGGAACTGCGGCAGCCTCAGGAAGAGGCGCAGCAGGTGCTGCGTCCCTTCGAAGAGGCGCAGCGGTTGCTGCGTTCCTTCTCGACGTTTGTCTCCTGTTAATCCGTAAAAAGGGTTTGCAATAAGGTTTTGTAAATCGGTTTTGAATATATTTTCGACGTAAATCTTACAATAATGATTACAAAAATAAAGTACAATAATAAAAGATGGGATTTACACCCTCAGACTTAGATATTTGACGAAACGAGATTAACTAAGTTAACGTTTAGTGATGCTCAACTCGAATGTACGACGAAAGTGCCCTCTTAGAGGAAGTTAAACAAAGTTTATTAAGTTGATTGATTGTGGAGTTGGTCAAATTGCTCGGTCATGCAAAACGAGGCTGGTACTCAGAAGGATCCATGCTTACGTGGTCGAAAGTTCAAGCATGTAGACGCCAAAAAGCAAGAGCGTGGTCTTAGAATGCAAAGGGAGAAGAGAAGGGCGGACACTCGCGTGGGAAATATGAGGGACGAAGGTCCCTATTTAAACTAATCACGGAATTAGGGTTTAGGAAAGGAGAGAAAGATCCGGAAACAACCGACTTAGGTTAAACACGGAAACTTGGACAAAAAGAAAGCCTGGGAAAAGGCGTAGCAGGTGCTGCGTCCCTTGGAAGAGGCGCAGCACTTACTGCGTCCTTTTCCCAGCGGTTTCCTCCTACGCAAGAAAGCGCGTTTGAAAGCCTGTCGTATTTTAGGCATAACTTTCTCTACAAGACTCGGATTAAGGTGATTTCGGTGGCGTTGGAAATCTAAGCGAAAGATCTAGAACTTTCTGTGAAATAGGCCTGACCCAAAAAAGTCTTTATCACCTCCTAAAACGGGCCTAAAGGTCGGGTTGTCATTTAGCTAAATGAAATGCACATTTTGTAATGTAAACTTTAAGTTTAGCCTAAAGAGGTGACATGGGACTCGAAATGAGGTATACCTATAACATTTTATGACATCCTAACCTTAGGTAGACAAGCACATTAATTTGACTCGGGATTTGACGGTTTTAGGAAATGAAGACGGTTTTTGACCCGAACTCCAAATGTACTCTAATTACTCCCAAAACGACCGTAATGACACCTAGATGACAACCATGAGGTAGACACAAGTATTTGAGCTATCATTTGACGATAAACTTACAAACTGTCATAAATCATTCCGTGTACCAAACATGCGGCCCAATCATCACCGGGTGGCTTGCGGGAGGTGCAGAAATGAGGTATCTACACAGGGGTCTCACGCTTTCGATTGCTAGTAGAGTTGAAGTTCATATTTACAATGGATTTGATGATGTTTGTAGAGTGTCTCTAAAGTTTTAAAAGCAAGACAAAACAAGGAAATCCTATACTTATTCAAGAGGATCAAGTTCTAGCTCGAGTTCTTATTCTAAATCAACAACTAACAAGCCAAAGGAAGTTGTGAAAGAAGAGGTGAAAGATAAAGGTAAGAGTGTCGTGGAGCCTAAAGGTAACTCATTAAGACGATGTTTTAAATGTCAAGGCTATGGACACATAGCAAATGAATGTCCACAAAGCGAGCACTCACAGCTCAAGAATTGCGTAACATGGTTCCAGAATTTGTTTAAACTGAACAGTCCACAGAACTGTCTGATATTGAGGAAAATAAAGAAGAAGGCGTGTCCTACGATGTTGATCCGTTGAGTGAAGATGAGTGTTTGGTAATTCGTAATCTTCATGAGGAAACGCCGGTTGAAGCGGAACAAAGGGAGCAAATATTTCACACTCGTTGCAAGGTATATTCTAGAATTTGCAAACTAATCATTGATAGTGGTTCATGTACCAATGTTGTGTCAAAGGAGTTAATTGATGAGCCGAAATTACAAACCAAGAATCACGATAGACCGTATAAATTTCATTGGTTGAATGGAGACAATGGAATTCAAGTAAGGAAGCAAGCATTGGTTTCTTTAAGCTTGGGACCTTATAACGATGATATTTGGTGAGACGTGATTCCTATAAGTGAGTGCCATATTCTATTGGGACGACCATGGCAGTTTGATCGGAAGGTTGAACATAATGGAAGAACTAACATATATAGCGTGACCAAGGGCAAAACAACATTCAATTTGAAGCCTTTATCACCGTTGGGCCCAGAATTACCCTGACTCATCAGACACAAGTCAGGCGACACTCAAGGCCAAGCCTGGAATAGAGTCATCTAAAAAAAGACAATTGAAGCACCTGATCAGGAACCAGCTAGGAGGGAAACACAGAATAAGCAACTACTAGGCCTGGCCTGAAAAGACACTACATCAGGCATAGAGGCAGCATCATCAAAGCTCGACAGACGACAAGAGAAGCACGATCAGGCTATCTAAACAAAGTCCATATAAACAAGGAAGACCTATTCAAACGTCCAAAAGAAGAACAAATAAGAAATAGCCAAAGGTAGAAACTGAAATATGGCGCAAGTCATCCAACCACCTCTGGGTAAATAGGGCACGGGTCTTATTTATCAGGATACCCTAAACTGTCCTTAAAAGATCGTTGGAAAGCCACTATAAACAGCAGAAGACAAGGAAAGAAGAGACATTCATTCACTCACTTGCTTACTCACTCATTCATACTTGTACTCTCATATTTGTAATCGGCATATTATTTAGCATTATTATTAGCCTATCACACCTTATTCCACGCCTGACATACATATTCCATGTCTGGTTGCCTAAAAACATAGTAATAATCCCTCCTGGCTTGGTGCCCGTGGTTTTTTCCCTTATTCCCAGGGTTTTTCCCCGTATAAATCTTTGTGTCGTTGTTTTCTATTCATTTACTTATTTATCAGTATTAGTCAGACAATTAAATTGAGTTAGATCACCCCTTCAAATCTTCCATGGCAGGACATTTACATTGATAAAAATCCCTGCTAAAACAATTGACGCCCACCGTGGGGCATCTAGCTATAAAATAATCAAAATTTAAAACCAAACAACACAAAAACAATCTCAAAAAATGGCCTGAGATAGCATTGAACAACAACTGGCTGCCGCTAAACAACAATTGTTGGAAATGGAACAGCTGAAATAAAAGATGGCTCAGGCTGAAGCTGAAGTTGTGAAATTGATAGAATCAGAATCCAGTCTGAAACAAAGGCTAGGAGAAAAAGCTGCACGCTCAAAATTAAAAATTCAGCCTGGCACGCCATTTTCTTCAATCATCAGGAACATTGATTTCTCAAACTTTGGTACTCCTACTCCATCAAAATCCAGAGCAGGAGAAGGTGATACAGACTTAGAAGAAATCCCAAATGAAGAGGCTGTACCAGATCAAACCAACACAGCAATCATGATGGCTATGCTCTAGGAAATCCAGAAACTCCATGAGAAATTTGAGAAGATCCCTGGAGTACCCACGCCCATTGAAGAAGCAAATCCAGAGAGTTATGCCGACTCACCCTTCGTGGATGAGATAGCAAGGATAGATTTACCAAAGAAATTTGTGGTCCCTTCAATGAGATTTTATGATGGGACTACAGATCTATAAAATCATTTAGCCTACTACAAACAAAGGATGTTGGCAGCCTCTATACCAAGTGAACTACGACAAGTCTGCATGTGCAAGAGATTTGGAACAACCCTGAATGGGCCGGCCCTACAATGGTACATAAATCTACTAAATGGAAGCATCAAGTCCTTTGTTGACCTGATCAACTCCTTCAACCACCAATTCGCCAACAGCAGGGAACTTGAAAAGAGATCCAGTGATCTGTACAGGATCAAGCAAAAGCTTGGTGAATCAATCAGAGCATTCATGACCAGATTCAATAAAGAAAATGTGTCAATCCCCAGATGTGATGTTGGAACAGCTGTGGAAGCTTTTAGGCAAGGGCTACCACTGGACAATGATTTCTATGATGAGATGACTATGAAGCCCTGCCATACCTTTGAAGATGTTCAGGCATTAGCCATAGGCTACATCCGGCTGGAAGAGGATAAAGGTTTCAAAGCGGATACCACTGATAACAACCCAGGATATGACAGATCCAACAAGAAGAGCTCCAATCATAGAGGAAGCAATACCAGGCCATCCCCTTATACAAGGCCTGGCAGATCAGAAGTCAACTATGCACATGAAAAACGAGGTAATTCCTATACTTATCCCCCTATTCAAGAGTATAACTTCTCTGTTGATACTGCAGGACTAATCAAAAGACTTGACAACATGGCAGACATTGTCAAATGGCCAAATAAGACAGACAACATCGACTCAAGGAAAGACGCAACAAAATGGTGTGAATTGCACATGGACATAGGGCACACAACAGAAGAATGCCCGGGACTGCGCAGGCAACTGGCCTACCTACTAAACAAAGGCTACATAAAAGATCTGATGCCATCAAAAAGCAGGGAAGACAATGGAGCAAGAAAAGATCAGGAAAGACAACAACGTGACCTGCCTCCAGCACCACCCATCTATGAGGTCAAATTCATCAATGGAGGATCTGAGATCTATGGCCTGACCAGTTCTACTGCAAAGAAAATAGCCAGGGAGTCAAAAATGAAATCTCCTTTTAAACCCAAAAATTTACCTCAGATTACTTTTGATGATACTGACATGCAGGGAATCCCTGATCTACATTATGATGGCTTGGTTATTACCATGCAAATAGGAACTGCACGTGTCCTTATAATTTTAGTAGATGGAGGCAGCTCAGTTAGCCTGATCATTCTTGACGTCTTGAAAGCAATGAAGATTGATGAAAGCCAGATCATAAATAAATCAAATGTCCTAGTATGATTCAGTGGAGAGACAAAGAACACTCTAGGAGAAATATACCTGCCAACATATGTGGAAGGAGTCTCCTCATATGAGAGATTTGGAGTCTTGGACTGCCTGTCATCCTACAATGCTATCCTAAGAAGACCATGGATCCACAATGTCAGAGCTATTCCTTCAACTTACCACCAATGTGTCAAGAAACCAACAGAGTGGGGAATAGCAACTATTAAAAGTGAACAAAAATCTGCCCAGGAATGTTACACTGAATCATTAAAACCTTCCAAGACAGGTAAGTCTCTCGCCTAGAAATTACAGTACCCTGCCAGGAGCACTTATGTGGCAGAAACCAAAATGGACAGATCAAGTAATTTTTGACCCTGAGTATCCTGACAGGCATGTACTAGTAGGATCTGATGTCCCTGATAATATCAGACCAGAATTAGTAAGTTTTCTTAAGAATAAGTCTTCATGTTTTGCCTTGTCTTACTTTGATATGACTGGTATAGATGCCAACATCATTACCCATAAACTCAATATTGACAAATCTTTTTAGCCTGTGCAACAGAAAAGAAGGAAGTTTGCCCCTGAACGCAATTCTATTATTAATGAAGAAGTGGACAAATTGCTAGATATGGGAATGATCAGAGAAGTCATGTACCCTGAATGGCTGGCAAATGTGGTTGTAGTACAAAAGAAAAATGGCAAGTGGAGAGTTTGTGTAGACTACACAGATCTCAACAAAGCCTGCCCAAAGTACCCATTCCCACTTCCTCACATAGATGCAATGGTAGATGCCACAGCAGTGCATGAACTCCTAACATTTATGGATGCCTCAAGTGGATTCAACCAGATCAAGATGCACCCATCAGACCAGGAAAACACTGCATTCATCACGGAAAGAGGCATATATTGCTACACAGCAATGCCCTTTGGCCTGAAGAATGCAGGGGCTACATACCAACGCCTGGTCAACATGATGTTCAAAGATCACATAGGTGATACAATGGAGGTCTATATTGATGACATGGTGGTTAAATAAAAAAAGGCTGAAGATCATGTAAAAGACCTAGAAGTAGCCTTCAAAATCCAGGAAGAATTCAATATGAAGCTCAACCCTTCTAAATGCCACTTTGGAGTCTCTTCAGGCAAATTTATTAGATACATGGTAACGAAAAGAGGAATTGAAGCCAGACCAGAACAGATAAAAGCCATCCTAGAATTGGAATCTCCCAAATCAGTCAAAGATATCGAAAGATTAACAGGAAGAGTTGCAGCCCTGAACAGATTCATATCCAGATCATCACAAAGATGCAGATTCTTCTATAACCTCCTCAGGAAGAACAAATCATTCAAATGGTTGCCTGAACACGAAGCAGCCTTCCAGGAGTTAAAAGCATACCTGACCACTCCTCCGTTGCTGGCTAAACCAAACAAAGGAGAACCCCTGACGATTTACCTATCTGTCACTAACACAGTAGTAAGTGGAGTTCTAACTAAGGAAATAGAAGGCCAACTGTTAGAAATATATATCTCATTATACTCAACATATTCATATATGTTTTAATTTAATTTTCTCATAAAATTAATTAGATCTTATGCATGCAAACATAAGTAAATATAAAGAAGAAATCATCATTCTTACATTGAGTTTTCGGATCAAAGGGCACAAGTAAGATCTCCTTCTTACTTGTTCTTGAGCTCTCCTAAAATGGATGAACAAAGATTCAAGGATAGAATCTCTCCCAAGGAATTATACCCAAGATAACCTCCTAAAAGACTAATATTATTTATACTAGAACAATATTAATCTTAATAAAATTGACCCAAAACTAATGTTTTTATCTCTTGTATTTCGGCCAAGAGAGGAAGATATTGGAGTTTTTATTTCTCTAGTTTTCTGAGAGAGTTTTGATTTCTTACAATAGAAAAATATGAATTGTGAATGAATGAAAAATAATAGAGAAAAACTCTCTATTTTGGTCTTCCAAAAACCGATGGAAGGAGGGATTGGGGAGCCAATGCATGGGCTTAATTCTCTAATCAAGAAATAGGCATGCAAGGCTAGGTGTTGGTAGTGTAATCATGTTGTTTCCACTCAATTTATTAAACATAATTTAAACACCATACTACCTCCATATTTCGGTCCATATGGGATAAAATGGATTCCATTTTATCTTTGTCAATTTGTCACATGTCACAAGTCATGTAAAATTGTCATGTATTTTTAACGTATTAAAAATCAACGTATTAATAAAATACGTCATGTACAAAATCGACTTAGTAATTCACAATTACTTGTACCAAAATATTTTACCAATTATAAATTACAACATCTTGTATTTATAATAAATTATTCATTCAGTTCAATTGTTTCCGTAAACGATAATTTCATCTAAGTAATAAAACAATTTGATTACTTAGACCGTATCTTATTTAATCAAATTACAATGAGACACGTAAATATTACTTCCAAAATCGTCCGTCAATTTTAAGTAATTTAATTGACTCTATCGTCATACGACCAATTAAATATTCAATTAAGGGTGTTACCCTTTAGGTATGACCTAAGGGGATCAACTGATCACCACCGTCGCACGACAGTAATGTCAAACTCTAGTCAGCCAATCATTACCGATAAGTGTGGACCAGTTGACTGTAAAATATTACATCCCACATGTATTCTTAAAATGAGATTTAAACATGTGATCATCATGATCGACAGTTGTGATCGCATTATTGTCGGAGGACACATATTCCAACAATCTCCCACTTGTCCTCGACAAGTGTGCATCACCAATTATCTTGTCCTATTACTATCTCCCACTCAATGCAAGGTGTCTTTCAGGTCGTACTTGCAAGTGATCATATCGAGAGTGGTTTCCTCGATCTGGAGAACAACTGATTGACCGGAATGATCCACCATGGATACCTTCCGAGCGTGGCCACGCATTTCCAGTTCATTACTCCTCGAGTGGCCCTAAGATATTGTTATAACCCTGACAAGGGGTGGACAATTCCTATTGCACTTGTTCCCTTCGACTAGCCACAGCCATCATAACCCAAAATATGCCCATTTGACCCCATTTACGAAGGTCGTAGTAACACAAATCAAAGTTAATCTGAAACTGTGCCATCTTAGGCGAACAATCTTTAGTCAAAAGAATTGACTCATTAGAATACTATAGTAGCTCTCGCCACGACCAGGCTATATAAACTTGCCATAACTCTATTAGCGGTCATAAGGCCCGACAAGGTGTTCCTAACAGTCTGTCTATGTGATCGACTAGTCATCTCACATGACTTCATGGCACTTGAACTTGCCATCAATCGCATCACACTCTAGTCACTTTGAGACGTCACCTCATACAAGTGACTATGGGCGAATACTATGTTAATTCGTGTTCACTTTAACGGGGTTCAATTTGTCACTACAACCCGTTTGGATGTAACAATGTATAAAGAAAAGATAAAAGACAAATGCGATTATGAACATGAACAAAAACAACACTTTTATTTCATTTCAAAATCTAACACAAACTTGGTACACATTTAAGTCCCATGGACGCAACACGTCCATCATGCTTAGCCTGCGATAAAGGCTTGGTGAGCGGATCAGCTATGTTACCGTCCGTCCCAACCTTACATATCACAATTTCCTTTCTTTCAATGAAATCTCTAATTACATTATATTTTCTAAGTACATGTCTAGATCTATTACTAGACTTTGGCTATTTAGCTTGGAAGATTGTCCTACTATTATCACAATAGAGAGTGATGAGAATCAATAAGGGGATACGCTCTTAACTGAGTATTAGTTAAGTACTCAGGGTGCCCATTATGGCCATACTTGTCCATGGTAGCACAAAGTTTTTCACAATGCTCATTGAAGTCAGCATCACGTGACATGTAGCAGTCCCGCGGGTGGTACGTTGTAGGGATCCGTCCTACAGAGTTGGAAGCTAAACAAATTAGGACACATGGGTGATACCGTAGAAGGATGTTAAGATAAAGGATTCATTCACGAGGTTTAAGTGTGTAGATACCCGTATCCGTCGATAATGGAATTTATATAGAACCCGACAAACACCCGATGATGATAGGACACATGTATTTATTAGTTGTCATTGTCATTATTTGGGTTCGTTTTACGATGTAGAATGGGCGTCGTCGATGAAGTATTTTATTAATTTAAATGATATTTAAATTAATGTTTTTTTTAAGTGAGTTCATTTTATTAATTTAAATGATATTTAAATTATGGCTTTTTTTAGGTGAATTCAATTTATTTTATTTTATTTTGAATTTATTTTCCCAAGTTTATTTTATTGAAAATAAAATAAATATTTGATTTGAAAAATCATTTTATGAGTATATTTGGTTTGAAAAATCATTTATTTTAATGTGTTAATTGATTTGAAAAATCGATTTGAAAATTGAAAAGAACTCGTTTTGAACATGTGTTTTTGAGCTCGATTTTGGCTCGGTTTTTGAGCCCGTTTCCTTTACGAGTTGGCACGAATCTCGAGTACACTAACCAACCTAAGCCTCTACCCATCCAACCCAGTTCGAACCCCCTTAACCACGGCCCAAATCCCATCCCAAATCACCCCCAACAGCCCGCATACAAACAGCCTACCCCCTGTTTTGCGTGATGAATCCCGAGCCCAAAACCCGCTCCAAACACCACCAAAACCCGTGCCCATTAACCCTAACCCATACCCTAATATCCTACCCATATTAACTTACCTTAACCACCAAGAAAACCCCCCATACGAACCCTAGAAAACCCCCCAAAAGCTGCTGGACAGCAGCTATGCTCAGCCGAGCCCGTCTGCCTCTCCTCCCTTTTACCCTACTTTAACTCCTTATAAATACCCACCCTTCACCATACATTCATTCCTCTAAGTTCTACATAGATACTACCTTCACTCACAAGCTTTAAACCTCAGAAACAAACCCTAATTGCCTCTCAAAAACCCTCCACAAAACCGACATCCAAACTGAAACAGTTTGTGTGTCCTCTTCGAAAAACAATTCGTTCCCCCTTCAAACCTCCATCAAAACTCGAGTTTCTTGTTCCTAATTAACCATATAACATCCATCTACACATTAGACAAATATTTACGAGCCAAATTGCCCTTGAGAGTACACGAAATCCCTCGAAAAACAGAGTGTTATACACTCTGTTTTCGCGGTTTGTTCCTGTCTGTCCAGTTCTGTTTGTGCTCGTTTTTCGTGCCCAATAACTCAAAACGAGCAGGGGTTGCTTTAAGATCTCTGTTTTCCTCTCTTTCTAGTTTTCAAAACATCTTTTAAATCGAATTTTCATCGTGAAACGAGGGAGAAATCGCTGTTTGAAAGTTGCTGTCCAGATTCGATAAAAACGCGTGTTTGCTTTGTTTCTTCGTCGACGACGGCCTCTCGAGATAAAATCTACCATCGATTACGACCCAAGACGGTGTCAACAATACATGTAGGTTGAGGGTGCATCAAATCCTCTTCTTTCTCCCTTTTATTTCGTTTTTTATGTTTGTTTTTGTTATAGTTTGTTTTGTTTGTTTATCGCTTTTTATTTATCGTTTAAATTAACTATGAAACTAGTTTAGTCCGAGTATGAGTTAAAGTACCACCATGAACACCCGCGTTGACTTGAGATGGGAAAAGAAACCGCTACATCAGTCGGTCGTACACCCCCGTCTCATTTACATATCCTCGTGTTCAATGTAGGGCATAAATAAAACGAATTTCTAACTTCGCTCCTCGTTTTTGACCCTTTGTTTGTCTCGGCCAATTCGACCCACCTTAGGACCCGTTGCATGTTAGTATGACTTCTGATTGTTAACATATAACTTATTTAGATGACATTAGATCAATTTAATAACCTAATTAGACACGATAGGTAGCTTCGACATAAGCTTTAAAATCAACTAACAATTCTGTAATTCAATCGAATGCATCTCTCTTTCACATAATTTCTCGCTAGTATGAGAGTGCGTGATTAGCACCTTCTTATTGACACTCGATGAGTTAAATTAATTAGCGAATTTGACCTAACTTGACCCCTTTTAGGCCGTGTAGAATGCCCCTTTGCGCGACATCATCTCAACCGATCAACGTCGTTTTCAACTTGTTTTCTAATTTGTTTTGAGTTCGTTTCGCAATCATTTGATCTAACTAATGAACCTGACCTAGGACCTAGGGTAGCCGTGTTTGGTTTGGCCGTGATTTGGCCGTGTCTTTTGGTCCTTCTGGTTTCGTCCGTTTTATGAATCGCTTGTTCTTTATCGCTTTATAACTTGTAATTTATCGTTTGTTCATCGAGTTGTAATTTTCAAGTTAGTTTCCCTTTATCGAGTCAAAACCTCTTTCAAAAACCTTAGTTTTGTTTGGTTAGATGGTTGTGTCCCAATGCGTGTAAGAGCGTAGTAAATCGTATGTTGTTTAAAGCAACATGGCCCGGTTTATGCTAATGCATGCTTTGGTGCGTAGCCCTATGTCTAATTCGATGAGATTAAGTGAAAGCACACATCACGAGGAGTGACCCAAGGCCGTGAGTCATGTAAGCCGTGGGCCACCCCTCTTGCGCGCGGTTTCCTAGGCCGATTGGCCGTGTAATGTGTCGTGTATGGTTACGTATGTAGCAATTGTATTTAGATCGAGTTGTATCTTTAATTTATTGTTGTGTCGGCATGAAATGCCTGGTTTGTAATAGGTAGATCCCAACGGCTCCCCCATTCCCCCTAAGCCTTGTTTGCTTTCGTTTATTTGTTGCTTAGATCAATCAACCCACATGCTAAATTACAACTTTGACAAAGTTAGTTTAGTTGCATCTAAATCGACATAGAAACTTCACATGTTAGGGTTAAAACGATGTTTGCATTTCATATATCGTAGTAGCTATGACCTTGTTTGAAATCCATACTTGACGTAGTAGAGGCCGTTATTGACGGGCGGGGTTAGGTGTCCTTATGGGCTTCCTAACACGTACCCTCACCCCTTACTCAAGATCTATGGTTTGTGGATCCGTCTAAATACCATTGGATTACGAGAGTCATTCAAATCGAGTGATATAGGGTACAAGTCTTTATCTTTAATCACTCATAGTCGATTGGCTTTATGCTTTTCGATGAAAGGTGTAAAGTTGACTTGAACGGTTCCAAGTTCCCAAAAAACTTGGTGGCGACTCTAATTTTTCTTAATTCGATTCGAAAGAACCTCGAGTCGATTATGCCTAGTGTGGATCCCGCGGACGCAGCCTTCCGAGGGCCTTGTCCACGATTTGGCGACTCATTGGGAAAAGAGGACTAGTTACACTTTGTTTCTAGGGTCTTTTTCCTCCGAGGTGAAACTTGAAAAGAAAGTGTTGGAAAGTAAAACATTACTCATAGTGCTACGATTCATGCATAAACCCTTAAGGACTTGCCCGGGCCGTCCCAGCGTTTCTTCGTGATGCGTGGGGGGCGACGTCCCACTATGCTAGGAAGCTGCACATTGCTCGCTTCCACTTCACCTCGCGTGGTTCTTGATGGTGGGGACGATCATCTAGGTACTCTACCTTAAGACACCTTGCTCTATAAGACCGCAAAAGGATGGAGGGCATAGACCTTCTTGTAGAAGACTTGCCGAGACTTAGAGATGTCGAGGAGCATACATGAGAATGACAATGTGCAAATTGTTTTCCCGAGTCTTTTCGAAATTTCCCATGTCCTTTTCAAAACCGAACTTTTGAACAACTTACTTTCAAAATAGCATGGTTTTAAAAACGCGGAATGCTGCCCAAATAGGACTAGAATTTTCGGCCCTAAATGAGCTTTTATAGCCGGCATGCTGCCCATTTCAAATCTCATTTTCGAATCAATCTTTCGTTTTTTTTTCAAAACCAATCCAAAATGCCTCTCGAACCTCAACCAAGCATGAAATGCGTCAAGTCGTGTCCAGGTCATGGCCGTGTTAGGCCGGGTGTGTTTCGTTCTAAGAGTCTAGAACACGACCGTGTTGGGTCACCCAAGCTCACCTCTTGGGCCTTGAGTCATGTTGGTCGACCATTTGGTCTAAGATAGTCCACAAAAATGCCCAAGCTAGGCCATGTAGGGCGTTTCACCCGAACCTATGGGCTATGCTAGTCCAATCACGGGTTCAGTCACACCGAGTCCAGTTTAGAATCGTGCTATGACAGTTTGAGTCATGTCGTTTTGTCGAGTCTAAAATGAACCAAGGTCTAAATCCAACCGTGAGTCGAACCTTTGGTTAGTCAGTCTCAAGTCGAGTCTTTGCTTGAGTCGAGTTGGTGTCGTGTCCTTAAGTGTGCAGGGGTTCTTACTTTAAATATTGACTCGGTTCGGGGTTTTCTTGTAGAAAGGCTGCCCAAAACCCGACGTCAAGCAATGGAAGTTGCTGTTAACAAGCTCACTGAGGCCGTGAACCTCATGATGACCAGAATGGGTGAAATCGAATCTAAGCTGGGTGAAGATTCCTCTTCATCTACCCAACCTCTGACTGATCTGGAGAAACGGTTCAAGTTCATTGAAGACCGTCTGAAGCTCTCCCAGGGGAAGAACATCCACTATGAAAATGCTAGGGCCTATGCCCCAGTTCAGGATAAGTTGCCTACAAACATGGTACTCACTGATATCCCAAAGTTTAAGGGCACCGAAGATCCAGTCCACCATGTTAAGGCCTATAAAGGGTACTTAGCACTGAAGGGAGTACCTGCTGACATGCTCTCTGAAATTTTTGCCCAATCTCTGGATGAACACCCGAAGGCGTGGTTCTACAATCTGGACCTTAAGAACTTCCCCACTTTCGAAGATATTACGGTGGAGTTCTGCAAGCACTATGCTGATAATGTCGAGATTCAGCCAATATAAGGACGTTAGAGGTTATGACCCAGAAAGATAAAGAAGGCTTTACTGAATTCCTTGCAAGATGGCGCGCTGAAAGCGTGAAGTTAGCCAAGAAGCCTGACGAAGTTGAAATGGTAGATAAGTTCGTAAAGAATCTACGACCTATTTACCGTAATGCTCTGAAATACCAGAATTTTGGTTCTTTCAAAGAATTGATAAGAATCGGGATAAAGGTAGAAGATGACGTCATAAGGGCAGAGGCTGAAAAGCTGAAAGGGTACCAAGGGGCGTCATTGTCTAAGGGCAAGGCCCAAGCAACGACCCATATTGATGAAGCCATCAATCTCTTAGAAGGGCAATCGAAGAAGCCGCAGCGCCAAACACCTAGGGCATTCACCGATATCGGATGCAATTATACATACGCTCTCCAAAGGCTCATAGCCCAAGGAAAGCTGAAGCCTATTGGTCCAACTCCGGACCCTCCCGCTGATCAACAAGGTAAATGGTATAAACCAAATGCCTATTGTGCCTTTCACCAAGGGAAAGGCCATGATACTGAAAGGTGCTATCGACTGAAGCACGAAATTCAAGACATGATTGAGAACGGAACGCTCCCGATCCCAGCTGTTAAACCTAATAACATCACCAATCCATTTGGCGATCACTCCAACTTTGTTTCTGTCGAAGACAATGTCGATTATTCCCATCTTATACGCCCATGTCACTTGAAAGGGGTGTTCATCGGGAAGATATTTGTGGATTGCTTTGAATTCTTGCCAAACCCGAAGAATGAAATTCAAGTCGGGAGTCTTGCTCCAGAATGTACTCCTCTCGTTAACAAAGTTAATAAAGGACAATTCGATTCACCAACCTTCATCACTGGCGTAGATCCTCAGAGGACTACCTCGGGATGGAGGCAGACCATCAAAGGGATCAAGGACTAGAGTCGAGCATCTAAGCTGAGAGCTGAACAAGAGAAAGCTCAAGGCCAGATTTGAAAATTATGAGTCGGGATCTGTTTTCTTATCTTAGTCGAGTCGAGTCTAGGACTTTCTTTTCTTGAAGTTGAGTCGTTTGTTCCACGATGACCTAGGGTGTGTCCTAGGAATCGTTCCTTCGAGTCTGTTAAGCATTTGTCATTCCAATAAAAGTTGCAGTTTCGTTTCCAAATGTGTCTTGTTTCTAATCCTCAATCATTCCGAAACATGATAAAACGCACAACACACTCAAAGGCATCCCTGGGGTAGAAATATGTCACGTTTTAAAATGTAAGGTACACTAGGATCCCGTGTTTGATTCCTTTACCTATTCCATGTCTGGTGGTAGAAAACCTCCATCTGAACCAATGTTTGTGACAAGCTTTTAGATGATTCTATGACAAACCCGGACTAGCTCCTTGTTTCCCCTATCGATGACGGAAGGCAAGCCTTCTCCCACAAAATCATCCCATCTCGAAGAGAGAGGAAATCAACCCGTTCTAACAAGGAATTGTTAGCTCTTACCAAAATTAGTTGGCGAAGCCCTGTTTTCAAGGTGTATCCATTTATGACTAAGAAAATGAATAGAAGATCATTTTCAAAGAGAAAAAAAAAGATGAAAAAGAATGAAAAAATGAGAAAAAGAGAAAAATTGGAAAAATGAAAAAATCAAAAAAAAAAGTGATGAAAGAAAAAAGGGAAAAAGAAAAAAAGATGTTGAAGTCATTGCAGAACGCTTTTGATTGAATGTCGAAGTTACGGAAACCAGAAGTCAAGTCAAGTACCCATAGTTGAAGTTCAATGGGCGAAGCCCAAAAGCGTAAGTAGTGACCTCTTTACCCTCTAAGTCCTTCCTGAGACGGTTACAAGGGGATAGTCAGGAATTTTGAGAATCATTCCGCTTGTGCTGTTACACCCAGCCTTTAGGGTCCAGATATGGAGATTTGAACCCACATCATTTTTCAACCCATTTGCACTCGTGGTTCATCAAACCCGAGACACCCATTCCAACCACATCAACAGCCATAGCCCTTGGCCTTAGCACCACAAAACAAACTTTCAGAATGATGGTTAACCATTCCAACTTTTTATTACCAAGCTCCACATCCCAAAAGCTCCAAGCCTTTTACACCTAACCCCAGACACGGGATTTAATGGTACCTTACAAGCTAGAATGGGATATGACATGATACCTTAGGTGAAACCTTCGAGTGTGTACACACAATCAAAATGCCATGTCTATGCACCATGATCGAACTACATCGGATTTGATTTCGCTCCACGCGAATACGTAGGCAGTCTTTCAGAATAAGGGATTCGATCCACCCATCATCCAAGTTTTCATCTTGTCGGTTTCTTACGGGTCTTAACCAAGTCCAAATGAAGCCACCTTTGTTTGAGTCGGTCTTAGCACTGGATGTAGGCTAGGATAAGGATATAGGTTCAGATGAGTAGTGTCAAGTCTCGGAATGAGCTTTATCTAACGGTGTAGGCAAAGATGATTAGTCAGATAGATGTGGGTTTGTGTTGGGAACATAAAATATGAAAAACCCGCTGAAAAGAAAGAAGGCGTGGAAGAAAAAATAGTAAAAGCCCGCTGAAAAGAAAGAAGGCGGTGGCAAGAAATGATGAAACTCGCTGAAAAGAAAGGAGGCGAGGAGAAGAGTGGCAGAATGTTCCCAACAAGAGTGATGTGTGATGTCCAACTGTTCTCATAAAATCAGTCTGTGTTTAGTGTCTAGGCGAAGCTAACGTTGTTGCTCTATGAGTTTAATCCACCTTGTCAATGTCAAGTGATCTTGATTCCTATGTGCCCTCGGGAGCACGACCATGCCATAAGAAATCTTCGTCCCAAGTCCGACGACCTTGTGATTCCCGTTTGTCATCTTTTGGCGTCAGAATGGCCAATTTACTTTTCTACCCCCAGCAAGTCAATATTTGAATTTAAACTCGTGCACACTTACGGTTTTATTTTCTTTTTTTATTTTACGGTAGCGGGCTACGCCCACGTTGTTTACAAGTCATACAGAGTGTCTGAGTCGTATTTCTTGCTCACCCGTCAAGGTTCGATTTCAAAATGTCAAAGATTTCAGAATTCCGAAATTTCAAAAACTTTTTGCATCAAATTTTGGGTCGACGACCCAACATCCAAGGGATTCATTTCAAATTCAAAATTTGGGTCGATGGCCCAATTATTCAAAATTTTCAACTTGTTCAAATTTCAGGTCGACGACCCAGTCATTCAAATTTAATTTTAGGTCGACGACCCAGCATTCCAATACTTCAACTTCAAACCTCGGGTCGATGGCCCAACATTCCAAGTGATGTCAAATTCTAACGTCGGGTCGATGGCCCAATTATTCAAAATTTCCAAAATTCAATTTTCGAGTCGATGACCCAATCTTTTAAATAATCCAATTTTAAGATCGATGATCCAAATGTGCTTATGTGACGATTATTGCTAGTACATTTTTTGTGTTTCAAATATAGCAGGATATGCTTCAACTGGGGGCTCTAAAGTCTTCGACTTTAGAGCCATCACAAATCAGGACTCTGCCGTTGGCTTCAGAGACCATTATCAAGATGTAAAGGATGATATCCACCAAGAATTCAATTCAATACAAGAGTATGAAATGGAAGAATTCCGTAGCTGAAAGCAAATGATGAAAACGGCGGCAACCTCCTTGGAAAGTCCCGTCCCATTCGGACAAGTGCCAGCGGATGATAAATTTTGGGCAAATGTCAGCAGATGATGAATTTCGGACAAGTGCCAGCCGATGATAAACTTTGGGCATGTGTCAGCAGTGGCCGAACTACGACGCGGGTTTGATTCCGTCAGAAACGGATACGTAGGTGCCTAAGGGAAAGGCTCAATCCACCATATATGCAATTTATGACACAACAGAAGCAAGAGTCAATCCCCAACGAAGTTTCAGGTATGATCTCTTCTTATGGCTGGCGAGCTTATGTACGCAAGTCTAATGGACTATAAACGACCCGAAGAATCCTCAGGTCGAAAGGGACCTGGGGTATACTTTGACTTCCGCCTTGTCCAAGCCTCAGTCAAAGTGGGGGCTCTGTAGATACCCGTATGCGTCGATATTGGAATTTATAGAGAACCCGACAAACACCCGATGATGATAGGACACATGTATTTATTAGTTGTCATTGTCATTATTTGGGTTCGTTTTACGATGTAGAATGGGCGTCGTCGATGAAGTATTTTATTAATTTAAATGATATTTAAATTAATGTTTTTTTAAGTGAGTTCATTTTATTAATTTAAATGATATTTAAATTATGGCTTTTTTTAGGTGAATTCAATTTATTTTATTTTATTTTTAATTTATTTTCCCAAGTTTATTTTATTGAAAATAAAATAAATATTTGATTTGAAAAATCATTTTATGAGTATATTTGGTTTGAAAAATCATTTATTTTAATGTGCTAATTGATTTGAAAAATCGATTTGAAAATTGAAAAGAACTCGTTTTGAACATGTGTTTTTGAGCTCGATTTTGGCTCGGTTTTTGAGCCCGTTTCCTTTACGAGTTGGCACGAATCTCGAGTACACTAACCAATCTAAGCCTCTACCCATCCAACCCAGTTCGAACCCCCTTAACCACGGCCCAAATCCCATCCCAAATCACCCCCAACAGCCCGCATACAAACAGCCTACCCCCTGTTTTGCGTGATGAATCCCGAGCCCAAAACCCGCTCCAAACACCACCAAAACCCGTGCCCATTAACCCTAACCCATACCCTAATATCCTACCCATATTACCTTACCTTAACCACCAAGAAAACCCCCCATACAAACCCTAGAAAACCCCCCAAAAGCTGCTGGACAGCAGCTATGCTCAGCCGAGCCCATCTGCCTCTCCTCCCTTTTACCCTACTTTAACTCCTTATAAATACCCACCCTTCACCATACATTCATTCCTCTAAGTTCTCCATAGATACTACCTTCACTAACAAGCTTTAAACCTCAGAAATAAACCCTAATTGCCTCTCAAAAACCCTCCACAAAACCGACATCCAAACTGAAACAGTTTGTGTGTCCTCTTCGAAAAACAATTCGTTCCCCCTTCAAACCTCCATCAAAACTCGAGTTTCTTGTTCCTAATTAACCATATAACATCCATCTACACATTAGACAAAGATTTACGAGCCAAATTGCCCTTGAGAGTACACGAAATCCCTCGAAAAACAGAGTGTTATACACTCTTTTTTTCGTGGTTTGTTCTGTCTGTCCATTCTGTTTGTGCTCGTTTTTCGTGCCCAATAACTCAAAACGAGCAGGGGTTGCTTTAAGATCTCTGTTCTCCTCTCTTTCTAGTTTTCAAAACATCTTTTAAATCGAATTTTCATCGTGAAACGAGGGAGAAATCGCTGTTTGAAAGTTGCTGTCCAGATTCGATAAAAACGCGTGTTTGCTTTGTTTCTTCGTCGACGACGGCCTCTCAAGATAAAATCTACCATCGATTACGACCCAAGACGGTGTCAACGATACATGTAGGTTGAGGGTGCATCAAATCCTCTTCTTTCTCCCTTTTATTTCGTTTTTTATGTTTGTTTTTCTTATAGTTTGTTTTTCTTATAGTTTGTTTTGTTTGTTTATCGTTTTTATTTATCGTTTAAATTAACTATGAAACTAGTTTAGTCCGAGTATGAGTTAAAGTACCACCATGAACACCCGCGTTGACTTGAGATGGGAAAAGAAACCGCTACATCAGTCGGTCGTACACCCCCGTCTCATTTACATATCCTCGTGTTCAAGGTAGGGCATAAATAAAACGAATTTCTAACTTCGCTCCTCGTTTTTGACCCTTTGTTTGTCTCGGCCAATTTGACCCACCTTAGGACCCGTTGCATGTTAGTATGACTTCTGATTGTTAACATATAACTTATTTAGATGACATTAGATCAATTTAATAACCTAATTAGACACGATAGGTGGCTTCGACATAAGCTTTAAAATCAACTAACAATTCTGTA
The DNA here is from genome assembly GCF_048544455.1 of Silene latifolia. Taxonomy (NCBI): domain Eukaryota; kingdom Viridiplantae; phylum Streptophyta; class Magnoliopsida; order Caryophyllales; family Caryophyllaceae; genus Silene; species Silene latifolia. The sequence continues at coordinate 40,631,299 of NC_133531.1, forward strand.
ATTCAATCGAATGCATCTCTCTTTCACATAATTTCTCGCTAGTATGAGAGTGCGTGATTAGCACCTTCTTATTGACACTCGATGAGTTAAATTAATTAGCGAATTTGACCTAACTTGACCCCTTTTAGGCCGTGTAGAATGCCCCTTTGCGCGACATCATCTCAACCGATCAACGTCGTTTTCAACTTGTTTTCTAATTTGTTTCGAGTTTGTTTCGCAATCATTTGATCTAACTAATGAACCTGACCTAGGACCTAGGGTAGCCGTGTTTGGTTTGGCCGTGATTTGGCCGTGTCTTTTGGTCCTTCTGGTTTCGTCCGTTTTATGAATCGCTTGTTCTTTATCGCTTTATAACTTGTAATTTATCGTTTGTTCATCGAGTTGTAATTTTCAAGTTAGTTTCCCTTTATCGAGTCAAAACCTCTTTCAAAAACCTTAGTTTTGTTTGGTTAGATGGTTGTGTCCCAATGCGTGTAAGAGCGTAGTAAATCGCATGTTGTTTAAAGCAACATGGCCCGGTTTATGCTAATGCATGCTTTGGTGCGTAGCCCTATGTCTAATTCGATGAGATTAAGTGAAAGCACACATCACGAGGAGTGACCCAAGGCCGTGAGTCATGTAAGCCGTGGGCCACCCTCTTGCTTGCGCGGTTTCCTAGGCCGATTGGCCGTGTAATGTCGTGTACGGTTACGTATGTAGCAATTGTATTTAGATCGAGTTGTATCTTTAATTTATTGTTGTGTCGGCATGAAATGCCTGGTTTGTAATAGGTAGATCCCAACGGCTCCCCCATTCCCCCTAAGCCTTGTTTGCTTTCGTTTATTTGTTGCTTAGATCAATCAACCCACATGCTAAATTACAACTTTGACAAAGTTAGTTTAGTTGCATCTAAATCGACATAGAAACTTCACATGTTAGGGTTAAAACGATGTTTGCATTTCATATATCGTAGTAGCTATGACCTTGTTTGAAATCCATACTTGACGTAGTAGAGGCCGTTATTGACGGGCGGGGTTAGGTGTCCTTATGGGCTTCCTAACACGTACCCTCACCCCTTACTCAAGATCTATGGTTTGTGGATCCGTCTAAATACCATTGGATTACGAGAGTCATTCAAATCGAGTGATATAGGGTACAAGTCTTTATCTTTAATCACTCATAGTCGATTGGCTTTATGCTTTTCGATGAAAGGTGTAAAGTTGACTTGAACGGTTCCAAGTTCCCAAAAAACTTGGTGGCGACTCTAATTTTTCTTAATTCGATTCGAAAGAACCTCGAGTCGATTATGCCTAGTGTGGATCCCGCGGACGCAGTTCCCGAGGGCCTTGTCCACAAAGTGTGTGAAAGACATATAACAAGTTTTCAGAGTAGCTGTTGTAGTACTAAGGTTTTGGTCAACTCGAGATTATCATAGTTCGCCTACTATTGTCTCTCCTGAATTAATTCATCCATCCTTTCACTTCGTACTCTCACCTCATCCTACCCCCACGTTACAACTAAAGGAACCATCAGCCAAGGTATTCGGTTTCAGGTACATATAGGGGTTCATTAACTATCTTGTGCACATATATGGAAACACTTAACCATGCAATATATATATATATATATATATATATATATATATATATATATATATATATATATATATATATATATATATATATATATATATATATATATGGTTTGTAACGGATAAACGCACTTCACTTAACTAAGGCAAGAAATCACCCATCAAGGACATAAACTTCACACAACATCTTACGCCACCAGTTGTTTAACACACAAGAGGAACATCATACGTGTCGACATGTGAGCAAAAGATATTAACCATACCCTGCCGGACGACTTGATCAACAAGATATATTAACAAAGAGTTATGATCCTTCACACAACACAGAACACCCGCATTATCTACTAGAGAACAACAACCTTAGAAAGATCAACCATAAGAATATACTTATACCAGCATATAATTTAACATTGACCCCACCAAATTCCTCTCCCAAGCCAAAATTATTACTAATTCCGAACAATTGATCCATATGCGCATTCATTCTGCCCTACTACTAACAATCACCAGGAGTATTAAAACATGCTATGCATATGCACTACTTAAGCACTTTGAAACCACAGAAAACATAACATGTAATCAAAACCATTTGACTCATCAGATATGTAGCACGAATTAGTCAGTTTGCATGATATAAATTCTGAAAACATATTTCCCAATAAAAGTAACAACATATGATCCATGACAACATCAACATTACTTCCATATCACACATGTGTTTACCATTTTAGCAACCATATCGTTCAATTGTGTCCAAAGAACTTAGTATAACTCATTTTCAAAGAAAAACAAAAGATATCGCATGATTAGCTTAAACATATACTTTTGCCATCATATACTTTGTAGAACATTATCTATGATAAAAGATTAGTAACTTGAACAACTCCTCTGATTTGCACGATTTGAAATTAGGCAACTCGTAGGCTCAATTAAATGTAACTATAAAGACTATCATTTAAACCAACGCATATCATGTGAATCATCAAAGGGTTATCCCATTATAATTGTCAACATAGTTATCATAAACAATCTTCATTAGAATATAATTGATAGCAACGACTCGAGAATATAGATATGTCAAATGTCGTGCTACATCAAAAAGTTTCCTTTATATCATGCCCATACAATTGCAAGAATCACTTTAACATTTTATGACAATATAATAACGAGCATATCCAATAAGGAATAACAACACTGTTTATTATCATGTCATAGGTTTAGGTTCAACTGAAATAGTTTAATGCGATGAAGGTAATAAATATAGCTATAGGCACACAAACTCACGTGAAAGACATTAGAACTCAGATGGCATACTACATGTGTGGACAGTTTAACATAATCATTACTACCATACGTGTGTAAACATTTAAACATGATTAATATTATCATAAAACATTCATACGGAAACAACAATAAATTGGCAACATCCAACTATCAGGTGCGATTCCAGCTTTCTACCAACATCCATAGCATGTATTATCTATGCAAGAGAAAATAACGATGGTAACAATCAAGAACATATATTAGAATATCTGGATTTAATGCTTACCTGCAACTAACTTTAATAAGATAAAACAAGATAGGTATTTATGTACATATTCCGGCCATTACAGAGATTAGGAACAACAAGAGACATTACGACATGACAACATCTAAGGTACGCAAACAACTGAACTCGTATAAAACATGTCACCTTTGATTAAGAATCATATTCAGCTATTCAATTTCACACATACTATCATGCCAACAATGTTATACACTAAACTTTAACAATATTTTTTTTTTTTTTTTTTTTTTTTTTTTTAATCACTTGTTAAGATACATAACCAATGAATATGCGTGCTACTATCATCATATAAGAACATTATAAATTCACATTAATAAGGCTCATGAAATAATCAAACAACTGTATGAAAACTCAACATAGAATTCACATTCTAAAAGTTATGATTCACGTTGTAACTTCCAAAAATCACGAATAAATAACCGTTCAACGAAAACTTGAGTTATATTAATTTTTATAACATACAGAGAGTTAATAATACGTGAGAAAAGAATGAGGTCCAAAGCTCAAGAATTCAATTTTTTTTAAAACATTTTAAAACTCCGTTGGTCCAAACAGCATGTAACAACAATTGGTCCGAAACTTGGGTCAGTTTGCAAAACTCACCTTTTAATATAGAGACATCAAGAATTTTCGTGGCTTATCAATTTGAAAACATATGCGAATCTTCTGATCGATGGAGTTGGAATTATGCAAAAATTATTAATACCATTTAAATGAGGATTTTTACAAAATCGTTGGTCAAAACATCACTGCACAGGAACTTCCTGACCACAGCCCACTAAAATATTTATTACTCCTAATCCGTATATCCTATAAGCATGAAACCAACGCCAAATGAACACTAACTCATGAGGCTATCTCTCATAAAATTTTCATCCATAGGCAATAAACAGAAAAGAAATGGCAGTAAGGTCAATTAAAGAGTAAAATCAAACAAAACGAGTTTCAGCACTAGGTCATTCTTTACTATGTTACAAGCTCTTATGAACATACTATGTATACTAACCCATCCCAACTTAAATCTCACACTTTGTACTTACGTAAACATCTATCCCCTAGAATCCCTTCACATCTCGATCTACTCCTTACATCTAAATCACGATTGCTATGACTAGAAACATGCAATTCAATAGTGTTTCTGATTACTATCACAATACTATACTAGCATGGCTTCGGGATCACATAACCGCATATCACTAGACATAATAGCACTATCAACACGTCATTCAACATCCATCCAGATAAATATCATCAATTCGCAATTATTTTCACGCTCACGATTATCACAATCCAACACTTCATTGATTATCAACCTGAACACGAAAATTTATTTCTCATCTCCACAACATCATATGATCACGTCATCATTCATACAAAATACTTACCGTAACGTTGTCCTGCAGAATGATTAGAATATATGGGTCTCAAGGTATACATCAACTCGATTATATCCAAGGTTTTCCTTCTAACTACCCCATTCACTCAATTTATCTCGGGTTACCTGGTTCAAAACTGAGAGGGCAAAAGAGCACGCATTAAGGGCGCCTTCTTAACCGCACTGTGAGCTCCTAACAGTTTATTCCCAGGGGTTCATTTTATTTAGACACATCCTACGTTCATTGGGTTCATTGGTTTAGGCCTGAGGATCGTTCGCTCTGATACCACTTTGTAACACCCCGATTTATGAAGGAGCCTTTAGCAAGACATTCCCTAATAAACCGGACTGTTACCATCTCGGTTTCCCGAGGTAGTGAATAACAAATTAAACTCCAAGGCAAATTATATAATTACTTTAACTTAATTATTACAAAACCTCTTTTACCTCAAATTACAAAGAACTAACATAAATGAAAGTGAAAGTCTTCTAAATGATGATCTAGCTACTTCTGATCCAGTGTCTCACGCCCATCAAGCTCCCATCCCATCTCATAAACCTATCAAGTCTGCTCCCCAATATTTGGATCATCACAGGTGTTCATGAATACACAGGGTCAACCACGAGGTTGAGTAGGGAATATAATGAAACAACAAAATATGATATGCATGCTCCTCCGTCACCTCCATCTCCATCTCAACTCATATCTCATAACCCGGAACGCCCGGCCATACCGATCCCCGGCAGACACAACAATCGACCGTCGTCGATATACCAGCTCAACAGCTGAGGACACCAGGGCAAGTCCTGCAGAACCAGCCTGGGCCTTATCACAACATCACATCGTATCTCAACATCGTCACTACCACACCATCCTCCAACTCCAATGCATATGAAATGCTCAACAGTAATCAATGCAACACAATATGTATATCAATGAATGAAATCATGCCAGCTACCGAATGTTGTGATAACATACTCAACAAGATCAATTCAGTCAACCACATTCTAGTATATGAATCATAACATAAATCAACAACCACGAAACAAGTCAACGTTCACAGCTTGGTCATACGAAACACAACAGGTCAACCCAATTTAACAACAGCGCTGATAAGTCAAGTGTATTTCCCTACCTTTTCGCAATCCAAGCACGCACAAGCAATCAATTATGATCCTTCATATATCCATCACCTATATAACATAATTATGTATAATTACCACCTACTCAGTCAATTAATCATTCACATAACCTAGACTCATCGTAATTTAATAGGAATATCATCTTAAAGAACAAACACGACTTTTCCTGATTTTCCTGCACATGGCAGACTCGGTATAAAATGAATAAATAATTCCATAAAATTCGAATTGATGCAAGGCCAATTGAATTGGAACCCCATGAGTCTTAGCTACAAATTATATCAACGTGTTTTTCTCAAATTCCAATCTTATCAAGGATTTTCAGACTGATTTCAAAAAACTGACAGAAACCGTCGCATAAAAAGTATTGATTCATAAAACGAGTTTAAAATATTATTTTCCAGAAATTCCAAATCCTATTATCATCTAGACTATACAAAGATGATGTATGAAGAAGCCTCATAACTGAATCGACATAAAAATTAGGGTTTGAAATCATTTTCCTTAACCAAATCAGATTCGCAGAGTTTTCAGCGACATGTTCATAAATAAATTACCTAGGACAAACCATAAAGAATTTGACTACAAGATTTTATATGCATAAACTAGACATCAAATAAACAGGACTCTCTTTTCAAACGTTTCGAAGACGACAACTTTAAAACAGTATAAACAATGGAATGAAATCGACTTACAAACAGGGAAATCGAATTAGGTTGAAATCGATGAGAAATCTTCAATCAAATGAAGGGCTCGACAATTCTTCTTCCTCTCCCTCTCTCTAGGTTTAGAAATGGTTTTATGAATGATAAAATGAAATTAGAAATGACTCAACTGTTAAAAATAAAAACCTTGGCCAAAACATAAAAGAAACCGTCAACTCGCTGAACCGGTTTACTCGGTCAATTACACTCGGCCGAGTAACACACACTCGACCGAGTACCAACCAAGTACTCGACCGAGTACTCCAACTAAAATACGGAGTATTACAATTGTAGATGGGTAAATGGGTGATACGATTCTTGACCCAAAAGACAAAATGTGATGTAACCCGACTCAACATATACGATATAAACCCGACTTACTAACATTCACGATATTACGATGCAGCCAATATAAAATGTATAATAACTAATATATAATAATATCCGTTTAATCGATTTTATAAAATACGGGGTATTACATAAACTCACTAATCGCTTCTCTCTCAACCAAAAAAACAAGAGAGAACAAAATTATTTTTGTGTCATATTTTAAGTAAGACTAATCCTAATACTAGATCATATTATTTTAGTCTTTAAGAGTATTCCTTGGGTATTCACTTTTGGGAGAGATTCTATACTTGAATCTTTGTTCATCCATTATTTGGAATGCTCAAGAACTAACAAGAAGGAGATCTTGTTGGTGCCCATAAAGCCGAAATTACATAGTAAGGAACATGATTTCTTCCTTACTTCTATTTATGTTTGCATGCATAAGATTTGTATTTAATTTTATGACTAAATTAAATTTGAACATATATGAATATGTTAAATGTAATGAGATATAGATTTCTAACACCAACTTCTTCCATGAATCAATACCAAGAGTAGCCTTGTCTAGGCTCTTTAACCATTGCTTTGCGGTACCAATCAAAGAAAAAGGAAATAATACCTATCGGATTTGATCTTGAGTAACTCCGGTTTGAGAAATCGCATCACAATAGTCACAAAAAGTCTCCATATGTGAATGAGGGTCTTCACTAGGCATCCCTCCAAATTGACTTCTCTCAACTAATTGTATGAATGCGGATTTGGCAATGGAATTACCGGTTAGATGTTGTGGTGTAGGAGTACCATTTGGTAGGTTCTCCTCGGTTGGTATGGAATGTGATGAAAATTTAGGCATTGTGGGTTGATTTTGTGGTGGGTTTTGTATTGGGTTGTCCTCTCCTTCTCTTGCAAAAGAGTTGGTAAACTCAATGTTATTTGGTTGAATGTCCACAATCTCACCAATACCTACAACTCTTGAAGTACCTCTAGCAAGGCTTCTATTGTTGGTTAAGGTCCTTTCAATTTTGAAATCAATAGGCAATAGATTACCTTGTGATCTCCTAGTCATGCAAAATATCAAACAACTCGAAAATAATTACAACCACCTTGAGGTGTTTTACTTCACCAAGGTAAAGAAAGACACACCTAAAAACAATTAATGAAAATCAAATCAAGTTAACACCGTCCCCGGCAACGGCACCATTTTTGGTATGGTTTGAAACTCGTCGTCAAAAGCTACAACCTAAAATAATATTTATAACTTTAAAAACTACTCTTAGTAAAGCGGCAAGTAAAGGTCGGATCCCAAGGTACGGGTATAAATGTAGGATTCTCAATTGTAACTGGTTGTGTCTTAGGGTGTCACAATTTGGGTTTAGTAGGAAAAGGTCTAAACTAATTAACAAGATGAAAGTAAAGTAATAAAAACAAAGCAAGGTAAATAAATGAGATGTAAATAATTGATTAAAAGCACTAGGGTGTCATGGGTTCATAGGGGATTCATGGGGTTTGATCATACAAACATGTTCTCAATTATATACAAGCACTTATTGTTGTGATAGGATCGAGTTGGTGTATAAGCTTACAATCCCTAGGAAGGTTTGGATCCCGGTGCCGAATCGATTAGATTTTACAACACCTACAAGTCAACTTAATCCTTCCTATCCAACTATATGCATGGCCTAATGAGGCTCGAGTTGGTGTATAAGCTTATAAGCCTCATTGGAAAGATAGGTGATGGATCAAAAAAATGCAAGTATTCATAGGCTCGCATTTCATCAAACATAACATGTGCATAAGTTGAAATCACAACAAGCAAGCAAATAAATTATGAAATCATATTAGATTAAGCATGAATCATTTCCCATGTTGGTTTCCCCTAATTCCCCATTAGCCCTAGCTAGGAGACTACTCACTCATTATCAAATTCAACATGCTAATAAGATTGTCAATCAAACTAACAAGGCTAAACATGACGAATAAATGAAAGTAATTAACAATAATTAAAACAAGGGTAAAGAAAATTATACCTATGGAGATTAAAAAATAATAATGCAAAGAATAATATAAGTACTTGATGATTGATGGAAGCTTGTCAATCTCCCAATAAACCCAAATAATCTTTTAATTACCCAGAATAAATGAAGAACAATAGAGAAATTAAGAAAAGATTAATATATGATTAATATTGATAAATTGTATTACAACTAATTTGAGAGTATTAAGAACTAATTAAGAGAGTATTAAGGGATGATTAAGATCTAATTAGGAGGTGGTGCTAATCTACTTAGTACAATGAGTATTTATATTAAAGATTAGGTACAAAGATTAGGGTTACTAATGTGGGTTAAAATCCGTATAATACCCTTTAAATTTAGGACTATAACGTAAATTTAACATGCGAATATCGTCATAAAACATAAATACAATATAGAAACGATAAGGAATTAGAATCAACCTCGGGTCCTTATAGTGCGGCGTAAAGAATGTAAAATCAAATGAGATTCCCTCCTAATTGTTGCACCCAAGACCTTGTCCGAGATATGCCCTTGTGCTAGAACGTGTTCTCCGATTGCCTTGCAATATTGGGAGAACTTGTTGTGAGTTTTTCTCGAGATGTGAGATCTCGGTTTCAGAGAAAAATTAATCTCTAAAACCCTAATTTTGATTCACTAATGATGATTAAAAAAAAACAAGAGGAGGAGCTCTCCTTTTGTTCTCCTAATCTCGGTTTGGCCGAGTGGATCAAGGAGGAAATGGGCTTCCATTTTCTCCTTAAGTTTAACTCGTGGTCCGACCCGAAATCCGCTAAATGTATATGACACGGTTTCATTATAAATCGTCATCGGTTATCGGCTATTAAAACATTAACTAATAATACGGGTTAGTTAAAATACGAATACGTGTCCGACAAAGACGATATTGTATAATTTATTCAATATACATTGATCAAATATAAATCGCTTATATTTGATTTTACGAATTAACTGGTTAATTCGCCTTAGCCCATGATATTTAATCCGTATTAAATATAATATCTCAACATCACATTTTGACTAAATATTAGTCAAATAACTCAGACTAACTGGTTTGTCAAATTTGGCATCTACATGACTGTATTTTCATACCGTCACATCTCTCGAACGTATCCTATAGGTGTGACTTTTAGGGACCAGTTGATCACCGCCATCTGTATGACAATAACGTCAAACTTATCTAGCAAGCCAACCGTTATTGATAAACGTGGATCAACTGATAATAATACCAAAAGTATGCCCTTTGATCCTTTTAGAGGTTTATAAGTCCTTGCACTAACTGTTAAGGACACAAACCCCAACAAGCTCCCACTTGTCCGTACAAGTGTATGTGCAATGACGTTATCCGCACTAACTGGAGGACACAAGCTCCAACAAACTCCCACTTGTCCGTACAAGTGTATGTGCGATAACCGATTCTCATATTCATTTAAAAATTTCTCCCACTCAATGTAAAACAATTTGCAGATCTGGATCCACAAAGGTCGTATTTTACAATCGATCTGTATCTAGAGTGGTTTCCCCGACTAGAGAGTAACTTAACTGATAAAACGAATCCGTATTCGAGCATGGCCATGCATTTCGATTCTGACTCCTCGAGTGGCCCCGAGAAATATCGGCACTGATAAAGGCTGAATATTTCCTTCAACTCGAACTCCTTCCGATCTAAGCACGATGAAATGACCCGAAAAAAATCTACTTGGCCCCCCTGTTACGGATGACCGTGAGAAAGAAACCAAAGTCACCCAAAATCTGCCGTAGTCTCAAGAGACAGTCGATAGTCAAAGAATCGACTCTTAGGATCACCATGGAAGTCCTATCCACGACCGGGCACCGAATGTTATAAAACATTTAGGACTCCACGTCGATGTCACAATTGTGTCCTACGAAATATCCGTATAAATCGCCTCTGTGATTGGTCAGTCAACCTGTTGACTTATGGCTTGTTGAACCCACCATCAACCAACGTCACAAAATAATTGCCAGAGTTATCAGCTCATGAGGGCAATTAAGGACTGAAAAATATAATGTTCGTTCAGTTCACTTTGTGGTGTTCAAAATTGTCGTACAATTCCACATGAAAAACATAATATATATATAAATATCAAAACGATGATGTCGTATAGAGTACACAAGAAAATGAATCTAATCCATAAAAGAGTACTACAACTCAGGAACACGTTTAATTCCCATGGAATTAACATGCCCTTCATGCTTATCTTGTCGTAATGGTTTAGTGAGAGGATCTGCTATGTTATCATCTGTAGCAATATTTTCTATCACTACTTCCTTTTGCTCCACGTAATCCCGGATTAGATGAGCTTTCCGTTGTACATGTCTAGACTTGTTGCTAGACTTTGGCTCCTTAGCTTGGAAGATGGCACCACTATTGTCGCAATAGATGGTGATCGAGTCATTCGAACTAGGCACTACGTATAGTCCATGTAAGAATTGACGCATCCATATCGCTTCCTTTGTAGCTTCAGACGCGGCATAGTACTCGGACTCAGTCGTAGAATCATTTTGAATAACAGTTTGCTTGGAACTCTTCCAGTGATCGCAGCGCCATTAAGAGTGAAAACGAATCCAGGCATCGAGATTTCGAGTCATCCCGATCCGTTTGGAAGCTAGCATCTCACAGAATCCGGTTCTTGTGAGCTTTTGAGAGCCCCCATAAGTCAATGCCCAATCTTTAGTCCTCCGGAGGTACTTAAGAATGTTCTTGACAGCTAACCAGTGTGATTCACCTGGATGCTGTTGGAATCGACTTGTCATACTCAATGCATATGCCACGTCCGGACGTGTGCATATCATGGCATACATAATGGATCCTATTGCCGAAGCATAAGGAATCCGTGCCATGCGCTCTTTCTCTTCCGGTGTCTCGGTGCCCGAGACTTGCTCAAATGCACCCCTGGAGCCATAGGAAGAAACCCCTTCTTGGAGTTAGTCATGCTGAATCTCTCTAGGACTTTGTCTATGTAAGACTCCTGACTGAGAGATAATATCCGACGTGATCTATCTCGATAGATGCGGATGCCTGCAATTCTTTGTGCCTCTCCCAGATCTTTCATCCGGAAATGGTTTTTCAACCATACTTTCACCGAAGTTAAGAGAGGTATGTCATTCCCAATCAGGAGTATGTCGTCAACATACAATATTAGGAAGACAATCTTGCTCCCACTCGACTTGATATATAGACATGGTTCCTCGACAGATCGAGTAAATCCATTTTCTTTTATCACTTGGTCGAAGCGATGATTCCAACTCCTTGATGCTTGCTTAAGTCCATAAATGGAACGCTTAAGTTTGCATACTTTCTTAGGATTTTCTGGATTAATGAAACCTTCGGGTTGTACCATGTACAACTCTTCCTCCAAAAATCCGTTTAAGAAGGCGGTTTTCACGTCCATTTGCCAAATTTCATAGTCATGAAATGCGGCAATCGCTAAGATAATCCGAATGGAACGCAGCATGACTACGGGTGCAAAAATCTCATCGTAGTGCAAACCTGGCACTTGGGTGAAACCTTTAGCAACTAGTCGTGCTTTGTAGATATCTTGTTGACCTTCCACAGAATGCTTTATCTTGTAAAGCCATTTGCATTGAAGGGGACGAACTTTAGCAGGTAAGTCAACAAGATCCCACACGTTGTTCTCATACATGGAGTCCATCTCGGATTGCATGGCCTCAAGCCATAGCTTTGAGTCAGAACTAGTCATGGCACCTTTATAGGTTGCGGGTTCACTACTCGTTAAGAGTAGAACGTCATCTATGTCATGTTCCTCGACCATACCAATGTATCTGTCCTGGAGGAATAGAGACTCTTCCCGACCTCCTAGGTTCCTCGGAATATTCACATGCAGCCGGGATTGAAGGAACAGGGTTCCTCCAATGGTTGCTCGGTGTTTGGTTGGAATCTCCGACGGTCGAAGGTTCTATCACTCTTTGCATTCTCGAGAAATTCCTTCTCTAAGAATGTCGCACTTGCCGCAACAAAAACACGTTGTTCGGTTGGCGAATAAAAGTAATGACCAAGCGTTCCTTTAGGATAACCTATAAAGTATGTCTTGACCGATCGCGGGCCGAGCTTATCCTCGTGTCTCCACTTGACATAAGCCTCGCAGCCCCAAACCCGTATAAAGGACAAGTTAGGGACCGTTCCCTTCCATAGTTCATATGGAGTCTTGTCAACAGCTTTAGACGGACTTCGGTTAAGTATTAGAGCGGCTGACATAAGAGCATAACCCTATAATGAATCAGGTAATATCGTGTGACTCATCATGGATCGAACCATATCAAGTAGTGTTCGATTTCTCCGTTCGGACACACCATTCAAATGAGGTGTTCCGGTGGAGTTAATCGTAAGGCAATCCCACTGTCTTTTAGGTGTTGATCAAACTCGTGAGAAAGATACTCGCCACCACCATCCGAACGTAGTGTTATAATCTTTCTACCCAATAGGTTACTGTACCCTATTCTCGGTATTCTTTGAATTTCTCAAAGGATTCACTTTTGTGCTTCATTAAGTAGACATAGCCATATCTACTCAAATCGTCCGTGAAAGTGATGAAATACCTATAGCCTTCTCGTGCGGTGATTGACATAGGTCCACATACATCCGTGTGTAGGAGTCCTAATAGGTCGCGGCGCGCATTCCAACACCTTTGAAGGAAATACGAGTCATCTTACCGATGAGACATGATTCACACGTGCCAAATGATTGAAAATCAAAGGCCGAGATAGCTCCATGTTTGATGAGCTGTTTTACGCGTTTCTCATTAATGTGTCCCATACGGCAGTGCCATAGATATGTTTGATCTTTGTCACCAACCTTTAACTTTTTATTCATTACGTGTAATATTTCCGTGGTCGATCTAAAACATAAATTCCGTTCATGGAGACTGCCTTGCCATAAATCATATCGTGTAATGAGAAAATGCAAGCATTATTTTCTATTACAAATGAAAAACCAAGTTTGTCAAGTGCGGAAACCGAAATAATGTTTTTCGAAAGACTAGGAACATAATAGCGATCATATAATGACAACTCAAATCTACCGGGAAGCTGGATCACATATGTCCCCTTTGAGATGGCAGCTACTCTTGCTCCATTCCCAACACGCAGGTCCACCTCACCCTTTACGAGGGGTTCGATGTTTCGGAGCCCCTGCACATGATTACACAGATGAGAACCACAACCAGTATCAAGTACCCAAGTTCCGTAACTTGCGTGGTTAATCTCAATCATATGAATAAAAGTAGAAGAGGAAGAAGACATACCAACAGGTTTAACACGACCTGCCTTTAAGTCCTCATGGTATAAGGGACATGTACGCCTCCAATGCCCAGTCTTGTGGCAATGGTGACACTCCATGTTACCATCCTTGCTCTTTGTCGCGCCTGATGAGTTGCTCGACTCACCAGGACCACTCTTACTTGAACCCGACTTCTTGAACTTCGGTTTACCTACTGCTAGGTTTGCCTGAGCTTTGCCCTTACCTTTCCCTTTGTTTGACACAACGAGAACATTCTGTTTCAAGCTCCCACTGAACTTCATGTCCTTCTCGGTGCATGCGAGAAGGGAGTGCGATTCATGGGGAGTCTTCTTCAAATCATTCATATAGTAATTCGCTCTAAATTGCGAAAAACCATCGTGGAGTGAATGAAGCATGCGGTCGATAACAATGTTCTCGCGATGTTACAATCAAAGGTCTCCGACTTCTCGACATTCTCAATCATGCCGAGAATGTGTGGGCTAACCGGTTGGCCCTTCCGAGTCTCGCATCAAAGAAACGAGTGGTATGCTCATAGGTCACGATTCTCGGTGCTTTCGAGAATTCCTTGGTGAGCGTGGTGAAAATCTTGTTCGCACCATGGGCTATGAAGCGTTTCTGCAAATTTGATTCCATTGCAAAAATGAGTACGTTTTTAATCGCACCCGCTTCCATACGTAAATCATTAAACTTGGTGATTTCAAAGACTCTAGCCGTGGGACCTGGGTTTGCGGGAGGGGCTCCAATAGATATTTGAGCTTCCCATCGCCAGCGGCAGCATTCCGTAATGCCGCCTCCCAGTCTCCGAAGTTGGATCCATCATTCTTCAGTCGAGTAGACTGATTCATCTGATTCATGAAGATCCGAAGCAAGGACTCACGGTCCAATGTGGCACTTGGCATTGGGTTATCAGTAGAACCAGCCATTTGTTATTTTGCAGTTTAAAATTCGTGATCTACACTGAAAAAGAAAGAAAAAACAAAACGAAATAAGCAACTCATCGAGGTGATTTAAGTCTATTTTAAAATTCATTTTAAACATGTAGACTCTCGCACTTGCATAATTGATCTCCCTCAAGAATGATACAAGTGATCCCAAGACTCAATTTCTGTAAATTGATAAGCCAACTGTTTAGCTAATTCTTCCGGAAGAACTCTTGGTCGATAGATTTCCGTAAATCCTATCTATAGTCCACCATAGTCACAGGATCGTACGAGTGACCATAGTGTTGAGATAAAATAAGTCAATCGGTTCCAATTTACCCGACGTAGAAGGGGTCATATTATGCCTACCGACGAAGAAGGGACTCATTGGAGTTTGACCTATAAAGACCGTTCTCAATTTTGGTTTATACGAGGAAGATCCCATCAACTTAATTATAATTCATTTTAAGTGAACGAATAACTAGCGTCTGCGTGAATGAATCAATTTAGGTGATGGCTTAAAATCGTGTGACATGAGAATGTCAATGAAAACTAACTCGTGACCTCTATATGTGTCAGTTTTCATGCAATAATTAGGTGGTTTGGTTTTTAGGCGGAATATGATGCATATTATCGTTACGAAAAATAAATAAATGAATGCAATACGTAAATAAAATTTCCTAGTGTGGCCTATCCTAATAAAAAGAACAAAATACAACTTTGGAGTCCACCGTTGGACCCAAGAAGCTTGTCTTGTTGTTCCATCTTGATCCAGTTAGCGGGAGTGAGCATCTGGTCTCCGTCTTTGGTCTTCTCAAAAATTACAATTAAAATTACAAAATATAAACCTAATTACATCCTAATGAAAACTGTAATTACAAGTGAAAAATCCAAAACGGAGATACGAGATCTCAAAATACAACCAAGACCGTGTTCCATCATAACGGTAACACGTTCTACTAAGGCCACACTAAGTTACAACCGTTTGCAAAATAAATAGATAAATACGTAATAAGAGGCATTCAAGGCATTCAACAAAACGATAAATAAAATGCATCAACTAAAAACAAAATCATTCGTGACATAATTCCGTAATTATGTTAAATTTATCCAAACCACCTTATAATGATTAAAATTCATGTGATAAAACCGCTTCTATCATTTAATTTTAATCTAATACAGTCCGTTATTTTAAATACACGTTAAAATAACTTAATGGTACGTGTGTGAACCGTTTCACAATCATAGCGAGTGTACAATATTCGTATAATGTACATTTTGTAGCCAAAAGAAAATTTAAAGCAAAAGGAATAAATTTTCAAAGTCATTAAAAGCAATCCTCGATCCGGGGACACCGGTGCTCGATCGAGGAACAAAGGGCTCGATCGACTGAACTGCTAGTCGATCGAGAGGTTGCCAAACAGAAAGTACTCGATCGACAGTACTGGAGGTCGATCGAGGGCTTTTATCAGCAAGTCTGCTCGATCGAGTACGAGGACTCCTCGATCGAGCAGTGGGGTTTTGAAAATGGTCGATCGAGTACAACAAGGACTCGATCGAGTTAAAACCAAGACAGAAAACTACTCGATCGATTAAAAACTTGTTCGATCGAGTACAAAAGTTTCTGGAAAACTTAAAACCCTCGTGAAGCATTTTGTCGAGACAAAAACAATTGCAATTTCGATCAAAAACGCATCAAAACAAATTTGACAATTTACAAAACATGACATATTGTTATAATTTCTGTATAAAACAACAATATGTAAAAGAACAAATCGAAAATCTCACAAAACAACCGTGTAAAAACATGTCACGGTTTCAGGAAAAATCAGCCGTGTAAGCATGGCACGGTTTTCGAGACAAAACAATCGTTTCTAAATCAGTTTTATGAAAAACACATGGAAAAATTTACGTGGCCTCGCTCTGATACCACTTGTGGGTTAAAATCCGTATAATACCCTTTAAATTTAGGACTATAACGTAAATTTAACATGCGAATATCGTCATAAAACATAAATACAATATAGAAACGATAAGGAATTAGAATCAACCTCGGGTCCTTATAGTGCGGCGTAAAGAACAGAAATCAAATGAGATTCCCTCCTAATTGTTGCACCCAAGACCTTGTCCGAGATATGCCCTTGTGCTAGAACGTGTTCTCCGATTGCCTTGCAATATTGGGAGAACTTGTTGTGAGTTTTTCTCGAGATGTGAGATCTCGGTTTCAGAGAAAAATTAATCTCTAAAACCCTAATTTTGATTCACTAATGATGATTAAAAAAAAACAAGAGGAGGAGCTCTCCTTTTGTTCTCCTAATTTCGGTTTGGCCGAGTGGATCAAGGAGGAAATGGGCTTCCATTTTCTCCTTAAGTTTAACTCGTGGTCCGACCCGAAATCCGCTAAATGTATATGACACGGTTTCATTATAAATCGTCATCGGTTATCGGCTATTAAAACATTAACTAATAATACGGGTTAGTTAAAATACTAATACGTGTCCGACAAAGACGATATTGTATAATTTATTCAATATACATTGATCAAATATAAATCGCTTATATTTGATTTTACGAATTAACTGGTTAATTCGCCTTAGCCCATGATATTTAATCCGTATTAAATATAATATCTCAACATCACATTTTGACTAAATATTAGTCAAATAACTCGAACTAATCAAGGTTAGTCAAATTTGGCATCTACATGACTGTATTTTCATACCGTCACATCTCTCGAACGTATCCTATAGGTGTGACTTTTAGGGACCAGTTGATCACCGCCATCTGTATGACAATAACGTCAAACTTATCTAGCAAGCCAACCGTTATTGATAAACGTGGATCAACTGATAATAATACCAAAAGTATGCCCTTTGATCCTTTTAGAGGTTTATAAGTCCTTGCACTAACTGTTAAGGACACAAACCCCAACAACTAAGGGCTTAAATGATTATTAAAACCCTAAGAAAAGTTGAGGAAATGCTCCTCTCGAAGGAAATGAGCATATCGTTGTGCTAGTCCTGCCACAATCCGTGCTTCTTAAGCTGTGGCACGGGCTCTCTGACTAAGGATCCGCTCCGATTGGCTGGAATACGCTCGTCTTCATGGGTTGCAATCCACTCGTCTTGGCAGAAAGACGCCCGGATGTTGATGGTGGGAGACGCCCGGATCGCGTCAGATCCGCTCGGATTGCTGGGCAATCAGCTACTCTTCTTTTCCTCCTTCACAATCCGCAATGATCGTTTCGGGGATGCAAGGATCCTTTCATCATTGCCTAATTCAGTTTATTATCTACTTAGGCCTCTAGTATTTGTCTTCTCTTTGATGCTTGGTCATTAGATGCGATCAATTTAGCTCCATTTTGCCATGTAAATGCAAGGTTATTAGCACTCCTTTCCTACCAAGTGGACAAAACCTCCAAGAATATGCAAAATGGGAGACTAAAGCTAGTAAATGACCCAATTATGTGCTATAAATCATGGGAATGAGGTTAATTCGGGGACTAAATGTGCTCAAATATGAGTCACATTAAGGTTCACACTAGTAACGACGTTTAATTTTTAGTTCCGAAAAGGAAGTAAATTTAATCCTCGCATGTACAGTTTATTTAGAAAAAGTAAGTGAAATATAACATTCAAATGTCAAGGTTTAGACCCCAACTTTCTTGTCAACAATCATAAAATATGGTAATCCCGCAGAAGAAAACAATAATAGTAACAACACCAGGATTTATTTCAAATGTGATAACTTAACCACATTCGTAATCAATTAAACCTTCACAGCCAACTCTATCTTCATCTAGTTAATATTCATGTTGTCTATATAAACACATATTACATAACATCATGCCGATAGAATTACCAAATAAAATTTTCATTTTTACCGTATATCAGTGAACATAATATATGTGATCCTACCATTAACATCATGAAACCACACTATGAGAATATAATAGCAGAGTCGGTGTAACGGTAGTGCAACTTTTGTTAAAATCTTGTCGTTAAATCATAAATTTACAATGTTTAAAAAACATGCTGTAACTTTCAAAAATTACCAATAAATAAGCGCTTAACTATTTCTTGAGTTTTTCTACTTTTTTGAAAATACAGAGAATTATCAGGGGATGAGAACAAGAATAAAGTCCAAAGCTCAAATACTGAATTTATAAAGATTTTTACAACTCAATTGGTCCGAACAGAACTTTATTAGCATATCGTTACAAATTTGGGTTAACTTTCAAAAATCATTATTAAATATCAAGACATCAAGATTTAACGTGGCTTATCAATTTAAAAATGTATACGAATCCTTTAAACAACAGAGTAGGAATCATGCATAAATTGTAATCACATATTAAATGGTAAATTTTTCGAAACTATGGGTCGAAATTATGACTGCACAGTAACATTCTGACCACTGTCCACTAAAACATTTATTTCTCTTAAAATGTAACTAATTTAAACATCAAAATAATGGCAACTCAAAGCTAACAAATAGGGCAATCACACGTAATAATTTTGCCCATAGACGTTAAGTATATCTAAAATGGTAGCCAATGAAAATGGGGGTAATAATCTGAGAAATCAATCAAACTTACATTCTACACAATTGTTACAGATTCCCAGCATGATCACATGTTAAATCATAACTATTCCTCCCTAATACATGACAACACCTCAAACGCACTAAAGGTAACCAATTTTGATACAAATTATTCAAATAATACGGAAGTTTAGTTCTTATCTCTTCTGTGTATCATTACAATTTCACTCTATTCATTTGACTCTTCCAACCTATTAGGCATTAATCTTTATTCTAAAACCATTATTTTAGAGATATTTTAATCCATAATATAGATCTTGTGACACCACCTTTAAGAAAGCATATTATTCATATTGTAATGTCAGGACAAGTACTTATTATACAAGACATTGTTTTGACGTAATTTACACATCTTAACCTTCAAAATATATTTTAAAAGACTCTACTGCCGATGTTATACTTAGAACTCAATTTAACTAGTATTTACTAAAATCAAACATATAGTTATTAAACATTGTCATCAATTTAAAATGCCAGTACACTACCAAGCGAGTCATAACAAAAGGTTGCAAAAGACAACTAAGAAGGAATTTAAGGCTCACGAAATTATCAGTACTTTTAACATACAGATAAGAGAATTCACTGGTTCGAGTATACTTGTTCTACAACTAATTTACATTCTTAACAATAAGGTAACTATATAACCCATCAATTAATATCCATGCTCTAGCAATTATTATACCAATCAACTTCTCCCATAATTCGAATGCTTATGCCAACGCTTGAAATTTTAGTAATATCTTCTACCCTCCTAAAAACAAACTTCGCTCCAAATTTTCTTGATAAAGTACTTTATTAAAATACTACGAGTATCTTAAAGGCCCATTACGATAATTTCTATTGATAAACAACAGTAACTAAACATGGTTTCGGGGTAACACGTGTCGTATATCGCTAGACATGAATTATTATCTACTTTCACACATTATGAGCATCAAGCGTTCATGGCATCCCATAAATTTTATTAACATGTTTCTATCAATATATAACTTCAATTCGAACCAAAACATCCTTAAGGTGATTCATATGCTAAGTAGACTGTGGAAAATTCACATCACAACCTTATATCACACAGTGTACTAACCTCAATCTGCGTCCTGCAACAAGGTTATAAAATTTTAACTTAAAGCATCCATAAACTTGTATTTAAATGCAATTCTTTTCTTTTTAATTACCCATCTCTTGTTATCCTTTCCCAAGGTATTCGGTTCAAAATTGAGAGGGCCATGGTTCGGAGTGAGGGTACCTTCTCATCCTAAGCCAAAAAGGGGATCCTAACAGTTTCTACTTCGGTTCATTTTATTAGACTCACCCTAAATTCATTATTTTTCTTTGGTTTAGGCATGAGGATCGTTCTCTCTGATACCACTTGTAACACCCCCAATTATCCACAAAGTGTAACACCCCTATAAGGGACCCATTCCTCTAGGCATTCCCAACACATGGAGGCATTACAAGACTTTGTTTTCCAAGCTTGAAGTGCGAACAATTAAGTAAAGAAGTACTATGCAATAACCAACATTCCAAAAAGGTATAAAAATACATGAAAGTCATCCTTCAACATACATCTCCACAACCGGTGACCGGGACACGGCCACGACGTCACTATCAACACAAGGTACTCGGAACACACCCGTGGTACTGGGCCCGATTGCGACTCGAGTCCCCTGCTAGAAGTCGTGCCTCACCACACGAGTCCCTCCATAACCCAAGTACTAAATGTGCACATCCCCCTTGGAGTGGGAAGCTCTAAGAGTGACTTGAGCGGAAGACGGTTTTCCAACCGCCTTTTGTCTCCAAAATCGTAACCAATAATCCTCCAATATCCTCCATTGTGAACTAAATCATGAACAAGCCAAGCAAGTCCAACCAACAAAACTATGCAACCATATTAACACAACAAGTATGATCATGCTCAATTCTTCACTAATTCATTTCTTCTCATTCAATTGCTTTTCAACATGATATAATGCAATGTAATCATCCTTGTGAAAATTCACCATACTTACCTTCACATAATTATCATAAAGTCATCTTATGTGATAAACCCTAATCATCAAAACATGTTATAATGCAACTACCATAAGACAAATGTAATTAATGACAATAAATGTACAATTAAACACCCACAACTAAATAGGGAAAATCCTACCTCAAGCTTATTTTCATAAATCCACAAGCTACTCACTAGAAGTGCTCCTCAATGAAGCTCCCTACACACATTCATTACTACATTCATTACTATAAACTATTATAATAAATCTACTAATTAAACTCATTAATTATTCCTCTAAATTATCATAACCTAATTAATTATGAGGTAGTATACTAGGATAATTAAGGTTACTAAGACAAGATTAAAGGAAATGGAGTATAAATTAACTTACGAACAAGATGGATCAACAAGGAGGCACGTATCCTTCACTTGAAGGCTAGGCTATTTAAGAGGATTAGTTGGTGGATATTTTAGATAGATTTTTAGGGAAGTTTAGAGAGTGGTGATACGTGCAATTTATATAGACTATTTAGCCTTTTATTGCACGCATTTCTATGCCTTTTTGTACCGTTAGTATTGCAAAATGCCCCGAATTGGCTACTTTGGTTTGTTTTGTCTAATTTGCAGAAATGAACCTGAAAGTGGTGAAACCGCGCCATATACGTCCTATTCAGCATGCATTATAAGGAGACGGGAATATTGGAGCGAGAGTCATGCCTTAGAGTGTGTGAAGGAAGGTCAAGGAAGCTGCCAAAAGACGAGTTGAGGCTGATTTGATGAATATCCACTCGATCGAGAAGATTTATGGGTCGATCGAGTGGCTTGGCTGGACAAGTGGTCGACCGAGTGATTCCAAGAGCTCGATCGAAATCGCATTTATGGGAGTTGCTCGATCGAGAACTTTGACTGTTCGATCGAGTACATTTTCTGGAGAAGACCTCGATCGAGTGAATTGAAAGTGCTCGATCAAGAGGTTTGCTGTTTTACACGGGTTGACTTAATCCGTGATAGGTTTAATTTTTTTAATTATCGCTCCCCTATATAAGGGAGTCGAGATTAGGTTAATAAACACTTCTGCTTTTAGCCTTTAAACACTTCTCTTAATTATTTTTACTGCTTAATCTCTCAAACCCTTTGCTTGGTGGATTGTTCTTTACGCCGGAAACTTAAGATTGTAATCATTCTTCTTGATGCGTGTATTTTATATAAGGTTTTTTACCTCATTTTTTAAACGCATTTCTGTACTATTTACGTGGCATATAGCTACAAATACCCTCGAATATTCTACTTTGGTTCGTTTTATGTAAATTGCAGGAATAAACCAAAGAGGAGATAAATCGAGCCTAAACTCGTCCCATTTGCATGCATTAATGGAGAACAAGGAGCCGGAGCTTGGAATCTATCACTTTAAAGATGCGTGAGCTGGTTTCGGAAGGTGTCATAGTGTATAACGTGCCAAAATAGCTCGATTGAATACATTTCTAGTCGATCGAATGCTTTATATACTGAAGGTTACTCGATCGAGCAGTTCGAGTATTCAATCGAGAAGTCATTACAAGGAGTTACTCGATCGAGTGGTTTATTTCCACTCGATCGAAGGGTTTGTCGCTTAGTTGCTCGATCGTGTGGTTTATTTCCACTCGATCGAGTAGTTTGGCCTGTAATAGAGTTTTTCCGCGTAATTTCGTATGGGCTTTTGTAATTAGGCTATGGATTAGGTTTAGAAGAGGATTTTCGTGTGCTACTAAATAGAGTAGACTGCGTAACTCTTCCTCATCTTTCATTGACCTTCACTCTATATTTTTCTACTGCTTCTTCATTTTACTCTTCTTCTACCCTTTGCTACTCGGATTCGGATTTGTGATCGGTATTATTATTCCTTTTTAATTCCGTAATCATAATTGTTGTTTTATTTCTATCATTCTTTTATTGCTTTCATCATTACCCTATTCGATCTTTATTAGCTTTATTAGTATGTTTAATTCCTATTATCTATATGTTGTTGTTGTTAATTCGATAGTAATGTGTAGCTAATTCCCTTTTGCTAAGACTAGGGAATCCATGATTATGAAGGGATAATAATTGCCATTTTAGGTTTTGTGCTTGTGTAGTCCTTGTTGTTAATCGCTGCACTTATTTGTATCTGTCTAATTGAGTCGACGCAATTAGACATTTAAATCATAGTAAACCTTGACCTAGACCGGAAGGTTGGAAAGGGCGAGACTCGTAGCGAATATTAGGGCACTGTAGTGACGGCGGAAGCTAAGCTATTTGTACTTTAGGGCGAATTGAGACCGGAAGGAAATATTCACTACTCCTCGGACCATACTTGCATTGACCTGAGACCTAGATTAGTTGACCGAATGATCATGGTGAACCGTCTGTCTTAGCTGCTTTCTTTATCTGCTTAATCCTTTTTCTCTGCCTTTTTGTCTTTCTCATTCTCATTAGTTTAGAACAACAACCCAATTAAAACCCCCATTTTGGTTACCGTGACGAACTTAGACAAAGCTGACATTTTCCCATCTCTCTGTGGAGATCGACCCGACTTCCCTAGCTATATTAGTTAGAGCTAGTTGGTTATTTTTTTATAGGTATATGACTGCCCTGTCAAATTTTGGCGCCGTTGCCGGGGAGGTGGCACAATTTTGTTGCTTTATTTGAGTTTGTCTCTCGTCTGAAGGAATTTATTCCTTGAGACTGATCTCATTTCTGCGAAGTTTCTGATCATATTTGCAGGTTATCTGTTCTATAAGAGAACATCGTCACACCTGCTCTGCTTTGTAAACTCTATTTGCCAGGATGCCTAATATAGCCAGCCATTCGGAGCCTATTGTGGATCCCCTTCCAAAAGGTTTCTTACTACCCACTACTGAGTCGGGAACCTTTGGAATCCACCCATCATACATACAGCTGGTCGAGAGAAATCTCTTTAGGGGGGTACCTGAAGAAGATCTATGCAGACATATAGAGCTATTTACGGAGTATTGCTCTACCATTCCTCTTGCTGCTGGGGTGACATAGGACAAAGTAAAGGGAGTTCTTTTTCCCTTTTCTTTAGCTGATGATGCCCGGGAATGGTTGAGGGATTTAGATAGGGAAGCAGCCGGTGTCACCGACTGGAGTTCTCTTGCTTTGGCCTTTTACAGGCGATATTTCCCACCGCAGCGCACTAATGCTTTGAGAGCTCAGATCACTTCTTTTGAGCAATTGCCCACTGAAGACTTGGATGGGGCTTGGACTAGGTTCAAGAAGCTTGTCCGTTCTGTGCCTCATCACGGGATCAAGCGTTGGTTCCTTTCCACCCAATTCTACAACGGGTTATATCGGAACCAGAGAGCTATTCTTGATAGTGTAGCTAAGGGGAGATTCACTAAAAATGTGGAGGATGATCAAGGGTGGCGTCTTATTGAAGAGATGGCTATCCATGTTGCAATCCCTGAGGGAGTGGGCAAGTTAACGAGTTGGCTGCAGCTGTAGTGGAAAGCCCTAGTAAAAGTCTAGGTAATGTGGAGATTACGGAGGCTATGAGTGAGAAGGCACAGGTTTGTGCAATTACTGAGCATGCGGAGATATGCGGTAGATGTGGCATGGAGGGGCATCACCCTATTGATTGTCTGCCAAGTATAGAGCGCGTCCTTACTTATCAGATATACAAGCAAGGAGTCCCTTTTTCTCAATTATATGAAGAAATGAAAAAAAATTCTACTCCTTCTACGCCAGCGCCACAGCCGGTCTCTCCTTCTGCAAACGAGGAAATTGCCGAACTGAAATCCTTGATGTTGAACTTAACACAACAGTTTGGGGAGAAATGTTGCAAGAATGAAACAGTTATCGTGGAGTTAAGGGAACAAGTCGCACAATTAACCCTCGCGAAAGACCAAGCTAACCATCCACCTACATGCGATCCAGTTAAGGCAACGAATCTCCGAAGTGGCCTTGTTCATGAGGGGCCAAAATGCCAGAAGACGGGGTTGTGACAGCTGGTAATACCCCGGATGATGATTTGGATGAATTTCTAGACGATATCCTTGCTGCGTGTTATACAGACACTCGATCGAGTGAAATTTCTACTCGATCGTGTGAAATAGTCCATCCAATCACTCGATCGAGTGATAATTGTGGTCGATCGAGTAGTGCCCAAATCATAGATGCTCAATCGAGTGATACTTTTACCCGATCGAGTGAAAAAGAGGAAGAAATCACTCGATCGAGTGAACAAAGTGGTTGATCGAGTAAGCCTGAAAAAGAAATCACTCGATCGAGTGAAGAAAATGTTCGATCGAGCAAATACCAAGATTAAACCACTCGATCGAGTGAGAAAAGTACTCGATCGAGTGCCAGAACTAGCGGAGACCCTATTTTCATATCTAATTCTGCTACCGTGTCATCTTCCCCTGCTGTGGAGACGTCACGCACTAATAAAAGTAAAGAGAAAGTCGTGGGTTCACTCATTGCTATCAGAGTACCCTTTCCGAATCGTCTGAAGGACGGGAAGGTCGAGCGACAGTACGGTAAGTTTGTGGACGTTTTGAAGAACCTCCAGGTAACTGTCCCTTTTACCGAACTTGTTACCCAGGTAACTACTTACGCTAAATTTATGAAAGATATTGTGACGCGTAAGAGAGAGCTAAGTGAATTTGAGACCGTTTCATTTATGGAAGAGTCAAGTAATTTACTTTTAAATAAGGCTCCACCTAAAATGAAAGACCCGGGTAGCGTTTCTATTACCTATGTTATAGGCAATGTGGTTATTGATAAGGGTCTTTGTGATTTAGGAGCCAGCGTTAGTGTCATGCCCCTATCTGTCTGCAAGAAATTGAATATGGGTCATCTTAAATTGACTAACATTACGCTACAGATGGCAGATAGATCTGTTAGGAGACCCTTGGGTGTCTTGGAGGACGTGCCTGTGAAAATAGGCAAGTTCTTTATACCAGTAGACTTCATTGTTTTAGACATAGCTGAGGACACCCGGACCCCAATTATATTAGGAAGACCGTTCCTTTGTATAACTGGGGCCATTATTAAAGTTAAACAAGGGCGTTTGACTCTTGCAGTAGGGGATGACGCGATCACTTTTACCCTGCCTAGCACTTTGGCTCGGGCGATGATAGAGGATACTTGTTATTCGGTTGATATTATTTGCGAGTCTATTTATAACTTCTGGTCAGGTTCTTTTATGAAGGACCCACTAGAAGCTCTTATGCTTTTGGATGAGTGTGCAGATAACCCAGATGACGATGATGCTGTGATAGATTTGCTTATAGATGATTTAGATGAGCGTGGACTCACTGACGCTGAGGGAGAGCAAGTGGAACAAATGATCAGTACTCTTTGCTCCATTGAGGTAAAGGTGCCTGAGCGTAAGCCACTTCCCTATCATATAAAATATGCTTTCTTAGATGATACTGAGCGATATCCAGTCATCGTTAGTGCTAAGCTTGATAATGATCAGCTAACTTCTTTATTAGCTGTAATTAAGAAAAACAGGGAAGCATTGGGATATTCTTTGGATGATATCAAGGGGATTAGTCCCGATATTTGTATGCACAGGATAGAGCTGGAGGAAGATCACAAACCTTGCAGACAGGGTCAGCGCCGGCTGAACCAGAAGATACAAGATGTTGTGATGGCTGAGGTAATGAAGCTGCTCGAAACAAGTATTATCTATTCTGTTGGTCATTCTAAATGGATGAATCCAGTGCAGGTGGTCCCGAAGAAAGGAGGGACTACCGTGGTTAGGAATGATAAGAATGAGTTAATACCCACTTGAGTTGTGACTGGTTGGCAGATGTGTATAGATTACAGACAGCTGAATGCTGCCACCAAGAAAGATCACTTTCCCCTTCCTTTTATTGATCAAATGGTAGAAAGGTTAGCTTCTCATAAGTTTTTTCTGCTATTTAGACGGGTATTCAGGGTTCTTTCAGATCCCTATCCACCCAGACGATCAAGCTAAGACTACATTTACTTGTCCTCAAGGCGTGTTTGCTTATCGCAGGATGCCTTTTGGTTTATGTAATGCCGCTGCCACTTTCCAAAGGTGCATGATGGGGATATTTTCAGAGTATATTGAGTCTATTATGGAAGTTTTCATGGACGATTTCAGTGTTTATAGAAGTGATTTTTCTAACTGTCAGTCTAACCTTGATAAAGTGTTGCAGCGCTGCATTGAGGTTAATCTCGTGCTTAACTGGGAGAAGTGCCATTTCATGGTCAACGAGAGAGTTGTCTTAGGGTACTTAGTTTCTGATAGGGGAATATAAGTTGATAAAGCAAAAGTGGAAGTGTTTAAGCAATTACCTCCTCCTGTTAATGTTAAAGGAGTGAGAAGCTTCCTTGGTCACGCCGGCTTTTATCGCCGGTTCATCATGGATTTCTCGAAAATTGCTAAACCACTTACACAGCTGCTACTTAAGGATGCCCCTTTTGTATTTACTGACGACTGTCTTTCTGCTTTTAATAGGTTAAAGCAGGCTTTGGTCTCTGCGCCTATCATACAGCCTCCCGACTAGGACTTGCCGTTTGAGATAATGTGTGATGCCAGTGACTATGCACTAGGAGTGGTGCTAGGCCAACGGAAAGACAAAGCTTTAAATGCAATCTACTATGCGAGCCGAACTCTGGATGAGGCTCAAGTGAAGTACACAACCACTGAAAAAGAGCTGCTAGCTGTAGTTTATGCCTTAGAGAAATTTCGTTCTTATTTGATTGGGTCAGAAGTTACTGTTTTTACTGACCATGTAGCTTTGAGGCATCTCCTTGCTAAGAAGGAGGCTAAACCACGGCTATTGAGATGGATACCCATTCTCCAGGAGTTTGATTTGCAGATTAAAGATAAGAAGGGAGCTGAGAACATTGTAGCTGATCATCTGTCGCGTCTATCGCGACAAGAAGGGGAAGATTCTTTACATATTGATGATTCTTTTCCTGATGATTCTTTATTTGCTGTATTATCGTCTATTGTTAACCAAGAGCCTTGGTATGAAGATATAGCTGATTACGTTGTAAGTGGCAAGCTGTCGCCTGACCTTTCTCATCAGCAGAGGAAGCGTTTTTTGTATAACGCTAAGCAGTATTTTTGGGACGATCCTTATTTGTTTAAGGAATGTGCAGACGGTCTCTAAAGACGGTGTATTCCGCAGTAGGAGACTAAAGTAGTCTTGGAAGGCTGTCACTCCTCTTCCTATGGTGGTCACCACGGTCCATCGCGCACCGTGGCTAAGGTACTTCAGTCTGGTTTATACTGGCCCTCTTTGTTTGCTGATGCTAAGTCTTTTGTTTCAGCTTGTGATGCTTGCCAACGATCAGAGAACATTTCAAAGAGACATGAGATGCCACAAAATGGTATCTTAGAGGTTGAGGTTTTCGATGTCTGGGGCATTGATTTCCAAGGACCGTTCCCATCAAGTAAAGGTAACAGGTACATTTTAGTAGTTGTAGATTATGTGTCAAAATGGGTTGAGGCAATTGCCTCACCTCAATGTGATGCCAAGACCGTGATAAAAATGTTTAAAAAGGTCATATTTCCCCGATTTGGTGTCCCTAGGGTCGTCATTAGTGATGGGGGAATGCACTTTAAAGAAAAGAAACTAACTTCCATTCTGTCTAAAGTTGGTGTCCAACACCGACGTGGTTTGGGGTAACATCCCCAAACTAGTGGTCAGGTTGAGGTCTCTAATCGCGAGTTGAAAGAGATCTTGTCTAAGGTAGTTTCTAAATCACGGAAGGACTGGAGTCTTAAATTAGAAGACACATTATGGGCCTACAGAACTGCCTTTAAGACACCAATTGGTGCATCACCTTATAGGTTAGTTTATGGGAAATCATACCATTTACCTGTTGAGTTGGAATGTAAGGCTTGGTGGGCAATTCGTGAGCTTAACATTGATCCTAAGTTGTGTGGTCAGAATTGTCTTTTGCTGCTAGATGAGTTGGAAGAATTTAGGCTTAATGCCTATGATAGCTCGTGCATTTATAAAGAAAAGACAAAGAGATGGCATGACAAAAGAATTCCACCTCGGGAGTTTCATGTTGGGCAAAAGGTGCTGCTGTTTCATGCCCGACTGCGATTATTTCCTGGCAAGCTGAAGTCTAGGTGGAGTGGTCCTTATACGGTGACAGCTGTTACTAAATTTGGATCCGTTGAGCTAGAAAGCCCCGAGGGAAATCGGTTCAAGGTGAATGGGCAATATGTGAAGCATTATCACGAGGCAAATGAAGCAGACAATCATGTTGAAGTCCTGTACTTCAACGAGCTTGACGCGTCAGTTAATTGATGCCAGAAAGGTCGTGCAGGACCTCTTAAACCTGCGCTCTCCGGGAGGCAACTCGGACTGTTTTGTTGTATTTTTGTTGAACTATTTCTTTGCCTTTAGCTTTTTGTTGAACTTTAGAACACAAAACTATGCTTTTTTTACATTCCTTATGCTTCTTATACGTATTTTGCAGGTATAGTCACTCGATCGAGTAGTTTTTCTACTCGATCAAGCACTTTTGAGATGATATTCACTCGATCGAGTAGTTTATTTACTCGATCGACAAGCTGCAATTCCACGGTCACTCGATCGAGTGATTATTTCATTCGATCGAGCCCTTTTTGACACCAAATCACCCGATTGACCTATTCTAGGTCACTCGATCGAGTGGTTTCGTCTTCCAGCTGCTACTTTTCGTCTGTTGAGCTACTGCTTGACTTCTTTTGACCTCCCATATTCATGGTCGGTTTGGGGAGGTCCCTTTTCACGATGTTTTGTTAGTATTCCGACTCCACTTATCATTTTTTCCTCAGTTTGCATTTCTTTTCCTATCTTTGGTACAATGAGGGCATTGTACGGTTTGGTTTGGGGAGGTATGCATCCATATCTGTGTCTGCATGTTTTCTTGCATTTTCGCTCGCACGTTTATTTATTTTCGCATACATTGTTGTTTTTAATTCAAAAATGACATAAATTTCAAAAATTTTAATGTTTAATTTGAGTCGGAACGTTTGAACTTTGACGCTACATTGAATCCTTACCTTAGCCTTGCATATTCTTGACATTTAGTTGGCATGATTATGTGCATGATCTACGAGTTTTTGTTTCTCTCTTATCTGAACGAATAGACTTGACTCATGTATTGGCAAGCTACATTACATTCTGAGGTTAGAGCTTTATAAACTGGTGACATTCATGACTAGCTTCATTTAGGATGTGAGTACTACTCTCTGTAAGGCATGTAACATCAATTTGCATAAGCATGAGTCTAGTTTTCTTAATACCTGTATGCATTCGGTCTGTGGATGGTGACACATGTTAGGAGAGGCAATTCCCTTTTTATTTTATTCCACCCATGAGCCCCACATAGCCAAATTGCGTTTTTGTCCTATTAGCTACATTCTATAATATTTCCTACCCTAGCCGAGCTAGTGACGAGTAGCTGTTTGGAATGCTTTGCTGCAGTTTGGTTATATTTATCTGAATTCAGAAGTTTGTGGAAGAATTGAAGAGAATGGAAAGAAAAAATGATGAATGGAAATGAAAAAAGAAGAAAAGAATGAAAAGAAAAATTGGAAACACGAAAAAGAAAAAGGAAAAATCATGTGCGAAAAGAAAAAAAAACGAGAAGTTGTATGATGATTTTCACTCCCATGTTTCATTTACATTTTATGGGGAGTTGACAAGTTTATGGCGTATTGTGAGTTGAGTGCATTGAATTTGCACCGTTTTGTTCTGTTATATTGAGTACGAAGTTGGGATGCAGTTCAATATTTGGATTCGTTGTTTCTAGCCTGGCTACTAACTCCACATTTCCAAATTCATCTTAGCCCCTTCTTACCCATTACCTCACTTACCCAAATGTAAGTCCTCGGCATGTGCTTTGGTCATTAGTATGGTTGGAATGCGTATGTACGGTTGTAGAGACTTTATTCATGTTAACTGCATGCATGTTCTTATAGGTCGAGTTAGGTGAGTGTCTTTACTTCTTTCTATCTTTCACATATATACTCACCCTGTGCCTAAATTTGAGTGATGAGCGACACGCGAGAGTCTGATACTTTTGAGTCTTGCAAGGTCGACGGTTCAGTAAGCTTGAAACATTGATTTAATTCGTTTGCATTTATCATTCGCCACTTTGTTAGTTGTTGCATTAAACTGGTTCTGGTGGATGATTTGTAGCTGATGCGTTGTTCCCGTTCCATTGTTTATTCTTAGTTGCATTCATAGTTTGCTTAGGGACAAGCAAAGGTTTGGTTTGGGGAGATTTGATGCGTGTATTTTATATAAGGTTTTTTACCTCATTTTTACACGCATTTCTGTACTATTTACGTGGCATCTAGCTACAAATACCCCCGAATATTCTACTTTGGTTCGTTTTATGTAAATTGCAGGAATAAACCAAAGAGGAGATAAATCGAGCCTAAACTCGTCCCATTTGGATGCATTTATGGGGAACAAGGAGGCGGAGCTTGGAATCTATCACTTTGAAGACGCGTGAGTTGGTTTTGGAAGGTGTCATAGTGTCTAACGTGCCAAAATAGCTCGATCGACTACTTTTCTAGTCGATCTAATGCTTTATATACTGAAGGTTACTCGATCGAGCAGTTCGAGTATTCGATCGAGAAGACATTACAAGGAGTTACTCGATCGAGTGGTTTATTTCAACTCGATCGAAGGGTTTGTCGCTTAGTTGCTCGATCGAGTGGTTTATTTCCACTCGATCGAGTGGTTTGGCCTGTAATAGAGTTTTTCCGCCTAATTTCGTATGGGCTTTTGTAATTAGGCTATGGATTAGGTTTAGAAGAGGATTTTCGTGTGCTACTAAATAGAGTAGACTGCGTAACTCTTCCTCATCTTTCATTGACCTTCACTCTATATTTTTCTACTGCTTCTTCATTTTACTCTTCTTCTACCCTTTGCTACACGGATTCGGATTTGTGATCGGTATTATTATTCCTTTTTAATTCCTTAATCATAATTGTTGTTTTATTTCTATCTTTCTTTTATTGCTTTCATCATTACCCTATTCGATCTTTATTAGCTTTATTAGTATGTTTAATTCCTATTATCTATATGTTGTTGTTGTTAATTCGATAGTAATGTGTAGCTAATTCCCTTTTGCTAAGACTAGGGAATCCATGATTATGAAGGGATAGTAATTGCCATTTTAGGTTTTGTGCTTGTGTAGTCCTTGTTGTTAATCGCTGCACTTATTTGTATCTGTCTAATTGAGTCGACGCAATTCGACATTTAAATCATAGTAAACCTTGACCTAGACCGGAAGGTTGGAAAGGGCGAGACTCGTAGCGAACATTAGGGCACTATAGTGAGGGTGGAAGCTAAGCTATTTATGCTTTAAGGCGAATTGAGACCGGAAGGAGATATTCACTGATCCTCGGACCATACTTGCATTGACCTGAGACCTAGATTACTTGACCGAATGATCATGGTGAACCGTCTGTCTTAGCTGCTTTCTTTATCTGCTTAATTCTTTTTCTCTGCCTTTTTTCTTTATCATTCTCATTAGTTTAGAACAACAACCCAATTAAAACCCCCATTTTGGTTACCTTGACGAACTTAGACAAAGCTGACATTTTCCCATCTCCCTGTGGAGATCGACCCGACTTCCTTAGCTATATTAGTTAGAGCCAGTTGGTTATTTTTGATAGGTATACGACTGCCATGTCACTTATACTCTTAATCTTAATACTTTATTTGCACTAATCTTTCGTTCTTTCGTTATTTCCTTTTGCCCTAATCTTGTTTATGCTTTATTGTTATTATTTCGTCATGTCTTCTATTAGCAAAACTTTTGTTATTATTGTTAATTGCATTAAGAATCTGAGTAGCTAATTCCTTATATTTTAGGATTAGAGAATCCATGGTAGGATTGTGACGATGTAGCGAATAGGCTAGATAATTTATATGTGAGGATCTGTCCCCATAGCAATTTAACTGTAACACCAATTTAGTTGAGTGCACGCTTCTAAATTACATTAATCTGGTTAACTTTGCTCCTGGATCAGAAGAATGGAAAAAATAGACAAGCTATGAACAGTAGACTACCCTAATGAGGATGGAAGTTAAGTTAGTGGAAATCTAAGATAGAAAGTGTACGGAAAGGACCTTTCCCTTATCCTTCTTACCGTAGATTGTCGAGGCTATTTGCACTGAGTCGATAGACTACCATGGTGAACCAAAATCCTGGCATACCCTCTCTTATTTGATCACTCTTATCGTATTTTCTCACTTTTATTGCTCTTGCATAATTTCTCTTTCCTTTAATCATTTAGTAGTTTCGAAATCAAAATTAAAACCCCCATATTGTGACTTAAATAGACGGACCTTTAGACATATATATTGCCTCCTTGTGGAGAATTGAACCTACTTATCGCTAGCTTCCTTTAGTATATTTAGGTTTATTTTTGGTACACAAACGACAGTATCAAATTTTGGCGCCGTTGCTAGGGAGGCAATAGCCCTATCTTCCTTTTATTTCGTTTATTTTTATCTGTCTCAGGGAATTTTCATTCCTTGAGACAATTCTCACTTATTACTTTCAGTGTTGTGTATACCCAGGTCAAACAGGTCGGAATTAGTCCCAGCTGATCCTGAGCCAGAGAGATCTTTTCGGCATAGACTCCGTTTGCAAAAAAAGACTCGGAAGGAAGACTTGAGTACTTTCGAACTCGAGCTACTACATTTTCTTTTTGCAGAAGACCCGTCTTGTGAAGTAGACAACTCTATTTCTGCTATCAAGCCAGTAAAGATGCCTAATATAGCGAGTCACTCACAGCCCACATCTGCCTTGATTCCTAAGGGTTTCAAGCTCTCAACTGAGGACGGTAACACTTTTGATATCTGTCCGTCTTATATAAATTTGGTCGAAAGAGATCTTTATCGAGGTGTGGCGGGTGAAGATCCGCGAAAACATATGGAGATCTTTACTGACTACTGCTCTACCATTCCCGCCAAAAAGGGAGTGACCCAAGACAAGATAAAGGAAGTCCTGTTTCCTTTTTCATTGACTGACGGAGCCAGGGAGTGGCTCACTGATCTTGATCGCACTGCAGCCGGTATTACCAACTGGGAAACTCTTGCTCTTGCCTTTTATAAAAGGTACTTTCCTCCCCAACGTACTAATCAGCTGAGAGGAAAGATTACGAGTCTCAAACAGGCACATGATGAGAATTTTTATGAGGCTTGGTGTCGATTCAAGAAGCTAGTGAGGTCTCTTCCTCACCATGGATTTGATCAGTTGTTTTTGTGCAACCAATTCTATAATGGGTTGTATGATGACCACCGTGCTATACTTGATGCCTCATCTAATGGGAGATTTCAAAAGAATATTGATGATGATAAGGGATGGGGCATTATTGAGGAGATGGTGACCCATTGTGCTGAGTATGGGAACCCGAGGGATGGTATTCGGACGGTGTACTCGGTCGACCATGCAGTTGTGGCTCAGCTGGAAGTCATGAATGCTCGTTTTGATAGATTGGAATTGCAAGCTGGTGGTGATCAACAGACGGTTCATCTGTTGACTAGACAAGAAACTGTCACTTGTGAGAGATGTGGGAGCAATGACGGTCACACTGTTGTTGACTGTCTGACAGAAAAGGAACAAGTCCTTGCCTTTCAACAATATAGACAAGGAGGAGGTTCCTATTACAATAACCAAGGGGCATTCCATCCCAATTTGAGGTGGACCAGTCGAAATGTTCTTAATCTTACTTCTCCACCGCAGCAGTAACAACCCTATGTTCCTCCTCATAAAGCTCAACAAGGTTTTGTAAAGCCTTCATCTTTTCCACCGCCGCATCAAGGAGCTTCCTCAAGTGGAGTTAGTGAATTCGGTGAGTTAAAGTCGATGATTCAATCATTGACTAAGCAGCTGCAAATGAGTGACCAACAAAAGGAAGTTTGATTAAGTCACTTGAAACTCAAGTTGCTCAGTTGGCCGCGAGGAAATCCACGAGGAAACCGTGTCATTTATCATCTCAATCCGAGAAGAATCCACATGAGACGATAAACTTAATTAACCTGTGAAGTGGTCGTTCCTATGAAGGACTAAAATTGTCAGCTGCTGAGGACATATCAGACTCGAGGAGTGTTATTGCTGATGGTGAACAGTCGTCTGATGCTGAAAACATGCCTAGCATGAAGAAAATACTCGATTGACTGATTTCTGGTGGTCGATCGAGTAGAAATGTTGCTGATATTACTCGATCGAGAGGTTCTGAAGGTCGATCGAGTAAAATGGATATTCAAGGAATTGATCGAGTGGTTGAAACCACTCGATAGAGTGAAAATTTTGAAGAAACTGTTCGATCTAGCAGAATTATGCCTCGAACGAACACTGTTGATATTGAAGAACTCGATCCAGAGGATGAGACTGCTCGATCGAGTGAAAAAGCTCCTGAAAGGCCTCGATCGAGAGGTAAAAAGGCTCGATCGAGCAAAGATGAGTTTGAACCCGCTGAGACATTAGAAGAAAGGAATAAAGGGCTCGAATATCACTGTGCCCTTTCCAAGGCGATTACAGAACAAAAAGGCTAATCAACAAGTCCGGAAATTTCCTGAGATCCTGAAAAGCCTTCACGTCAATGTTCCGTTCGCCGAGCTGCTTACCCAGGTACCCTCTTATATGAAATTCATGAAAGAAATTTTGACACGTAAGAGGCACATAAATGATCGTGAGACGGTAGCTTTAACTGAAGTAGGGACTGCCTTAGTTCAAAATAAGTTACCACCCAAACAGACTGACCCGGGTAGCTTTTCAATTCCTTGTTACATAGGTACCCATTTAATTGAAAATGCGCTATGCGATCTAGGTGCTAGCATGAGCGTCTTACCCTTGTCTCTCGCTAAGAGACTCGGTTTGACCAAATTCAATTGCACTAACATGACTGTTCAGATGGCCGACCGTAGTATATCATGGCCATTAAGAGTTATAGAGGACATACCTGTCAAGATCGGGAGATTCTTTATTCCCGTAGACTTTGTAGTGCTTGACATCCCCGAGGACACTCACACCCCTATCATTTTAGGGAGACCATTTTTATTCACTGCTCGTGCAGTGATCGACGTCGGGGGAAAGACACTTATATTTCAGGTAGGAGATGAAGAATTGATTTTTCATCACTCTAAATCTCATAGGGCCCCCATGCAAGCTCAACCTTGAAATGCCCTATCCTCTACTGACTCAGATATAGACACTCCAGCTGTGGATATTGAATATTGTGCTGCAATTGTAACCCCTCCGCCACAGACTGAGAGTGAAAAGGAGGACCATTCTTCTCTTTTCCTTGCTACAGGTACAGATAGAGTGGATGATGGAGTTGTCAACAGTCAATGTGCATTTAAAGTCAGTCAAAGTGATGGAGATGCCAATGTCGATGGAAATATCAAGAAGAAGACGAAAGTTTGCGCGTACGTGGATGCCAACTATTCTCCTTCTATCATTTCGAATACAAACTCATGGCGATCGAAGAGGACGGTCCGAGATGCTGAAGGGACCTCCTCCAGTCAGAAGCCCTCTTATGTGCTACTGAAGTGTTTTGGGCAGTAAACCGGGAATGCCCCGTGTAACAACTTGTAAAATTTGAATTTCCGTTGGACTTCTTTATTGCGTTTTTGGAACTGTTAGACATTACTTTAATTAGCTTAGCGAATATCGACTATAGACTGCTTATTTTATGATTTGGTATAGTCGGGATATGTTTTTGCGAGTTTTTATGCAGGTTTGGGGTGATAATGTCGCATTGGGATGTGTTCCACGAGACAACAACTCGATCGAGTACTTTTTGTACTCGATCGAGAGGATTGCCCAAGAAAAGTGGTCGATCGAGTAGATTCAGTTGCTCGATCAAAATGTCAAAAATGAGGATTACTCGATCGAGAGGAATGTTGTTCGATCGAGCATAATGAAAGTGCTTATTATACGCAGGAAGTATTCTTTTCTTCCTCTTATTTTCATTCTAACTTTTCATCTTCTTGTTTGTGCGATATTTTTGTGCGAAATTCCCCCAATTTCCTCCATTAATCCTCCCTCTCTACCAAATCTAATACCACACTATTTTCCATGCTATTAAATCAACTAAAGCCCTCAATCTTCACCTTAAAATTCCTCTTTGTTGCGTTTAATTTTGGCGATAAGGGTTTTGCGGGTTTTCTATTCGAAATCTGTCATTTGCATTGATTCTTCTCGATTTTCTTACTTAATTGTTGTGGGCATTCATCAAGTAAGTGATCCCCTTTACTCTTTGGTTGATTATTTGCTTATTTTGAGTTTAATTGAGTATTTAGGGTTTAGGGTTTTGCGATTTAGTTCGAAAATCCGTCTGATTTTGGGGTTTTTGTGTCTCATTTGTTTAATTGATCGAATTCCCCCATTATTTGCTTGATTAGGATGGAAAGTAGCTCCCTTCCCTCGATAGCTCGACTGCTTCCCCATCCATGACTGAGACGGTGGTCCCTGCTGTTACCACCGTCACTCCGACTGTTAGTACAGCTGCCGTTACTGCTGGTACTACTACTCGTGCTGTTGTTTCTGTGTCCGCCGTGTCTACCACTGTCAGTGCTGCTTCTATTTCTACGAGCACTGCTTCTGTTTCTGTTACCTCCACTAGTACAACCTCTGTTTTCACTGCTGGTACCTTGCCTACTACGGTGACGACCCCTGCTGGGTCGTCACCAGCAGTCACAGCCGCCTACCGGGCTACCTTAGTACCTCGTTCCATCACTGGACAAGCGTCTTCTTCCGGTACTAGAGGACGGGGTCTTGGACGAGCCACAACCACTGCTTGCCGGGTCACAATCCGTGTCGATGAGTCTCTTGACCCGCACCCCGACTACCCCGAGGTACGTTTTGATAATGCTATACATCGTACTCATTTTTATGCTTTAGAGAGTTATGATTTTGCTTCAATAAAGTTTTTGTGTCGTAAGTCGCTTGAGAGGTTAGGTATTTACGAGCCCGTAGTTGAGATATTGAACGGGACGGGGATGGCTAGCCTGATTACAAGGAGTGCCACAACCTACAGGGAGCTGACCTTGAGTTTTTCAGCTCCTTCATGTTTTTCTGCAGCTGCCTACGCCATTGACCAGGGTAGTTCTTGTGTTTCCTTCCGCTTATTTAACCGGACCACGACTTGGACCCTAGAAGAGTTTGGCAGTAGGTTAGGTTCGTCTTCTACCGGTGACTGGGACCCTCCTAGGAAGGTCCTACACATCTTGTGGCGGACATTGGCACAAACACCTTATGAGGAGCGCAAGCTCGCTCATATCCACCTTCCCCCGGCCCGTTACTTCTTGTGTCTCATTGGTGGGACCATTTTTGGCCGTAAAGAACCGAACAATATGAACAACATTGAGTTGTCCATCCTCGGGGGCTATCTGAACATAGATAGTGAGGGCCCCTTTGTGCTTAACATTGCCTATTTGACTGCTCATTATTTTCATAATGTGGGGCAGAAGACTTCGGGCACCATTTTCTGCGGTGGCATAGCCACTTTTCTTGCCCCTTCTATCTCCCCCGCCTTTCCTCGTGACTTAGAGCACCTAGATACTGATAGGTACCTTGACCTGGCAGCTATGCTGTCTATGACTTGGCTTGCTTCTGACCAGCGGACTTGGTTGATATGTTGTTCATTGTCCGAGGTCTTACCTTGCACCACCCTACCCCATCTTGTCCCTTTACCTACTGTTAGGGGTTGGTTGCCTCTACCACTACCCTTTTTCCACCTCGCACTTGCTCCATCTCCTACCATGTCCGCTTCTAAGAAGCGGAAGAGACCAGAGACCGGACAGGGATCCACACCTTCTACGGGTGGCCAGCCTTCCACGGCCATTCCTACCCCGATCCCTACTCTCACTCCTACTCCTGACACTACACAGCCGGTCTATCCGGCAAATTTTGTTCCACCTCGACCTTTTGAGGCGTCCGCGGTCCTAGACCAAGGGCGTCGTGATGGTTTGCTGCTTAAGCTTCTTACTAGGAAGGCTCGTATGGAGCGGGACATTGCACTTGCTTTGTTCCCTCTATACGAGCATCACATGAGGAGAGGACGTCGTGTTCCTGAGGGCTGGCCGCACCCATTTTTCTACCGGTACCCAGCTGAGGGGTACCCCCAGCCAGCCAGCGAGGCAGACACCGCTGAGGAGGAGAAGAAGAGAGTACGAGCTGAGGAGACGAGGAGGAGGGAGCGGGAGGTGGACCCGGACATCACGGTGGTGGACGAGGAGGACGACGGTGACGAGTAGCTACTGGTCTACTCACTTCCCCAGTTTTCTGGCTGGTTTGGGAAAGTTCGTGTTTTGTATGTATATTCTTGCTCTTTTATTTATTTTTGTCTCCTTTTTATTTATTCTTTTTCATGCATTTATTGGTTGTTTTTACCCCGTTTCCATAATATATCTACTGGTGTATGCTGGAGGACAACGAGTGCGTTGTCCGTTTTGGTTTGGGGAGGGTAATGCATCCTTTGAGTCTGCATTTTTGCATTGTTTTTGCATTCACGTTTACCTTTTCTGCTTGCATTGTATTTATTTCTTTTTAAAATCATAAAAATTCAAAAAAAATTAGAAATTTTCAAAAAATCAAAAAATATTCACGTTTCATTTTGCATATAGGTTGAGTCGGAACGGTAGATTTTCGTGATGATATTGCACTTTAACTTGTCATTTTTACTTGAGCCTTGCATTTAATTGACAGTTAATATCTTAGTTTTACGCATATCTACGAGTTAATGTCAAAAATATAGCTGACTGTGTAAACTTGATCTGATAAATTGGCAACCTACTTTACAATTTCTGAGTTTTAGAGCCATATAACTGGTGACATTCATGACCAGTTCATTAGAAATTGAGAGTAGTACTCCTTGCATAACATGTTCATCACTTTTGCACATTTATGAAATTCGATTTCTTGTCAAATGCATATATTCGGGTTTGTGGTTGGTGTCACATGCAGGGAGGTGCTTGCAATTTTTCCCCTTCTTTCATTTTCACCCATTTAGCTCCACTTTAGCCAAATATAGCCTTTTGACCCATTAGCTACACCCAAAATTCAGCCTGCCCTGTCAAGCTAGTTTAGTGTGACTTTTGCGGTATATTCATCCTTGTGCGAGTTTGACCTATTTCCATTGTTTGGAGTTGGTGAAATGAGAAGAATGAGAAAAAGATGAAAAAAAAGAAACGTGTGAAAAAAAAAGAAAAAAAAAGTGAAAAAAAAGAAGTCATACATGATGCAGAACAAAGAAAAGAAATAAAAAAATGAAAAGAAGTTTGTTGTATTTGAAAAACTGAGACCATATTAAAAAAGGGAAGTTTGTGACGGTCTCACTCATTTGTTCTTATTTACATCTTTTTGAGGAGATAGTGTATTTGGTTAGTGAGTTGTGTGCCATGAAGGGTACTTGCACTTTATTTTCTAGTCAGCTGAGATTCGGATGGTTTTATTTTGTCTTGTTTTGGAACTGGCTTGATGCTTTACCTCCACATTTCCATAATCTGTTTTGCCTCTCCTCACCTGTAAGCTCACTTTCCCATATCATTTGTAAGCTCTCGGCTGTGACGGACATTGTTGGTTGGAATGTGTGTAAAGTACATGAATCGTCTGTCATTTTTGTTGCATGCATGTTATGTAGGTCGCAGTTTAGGTGAGTGACTGTTTCTCTTTCTCTCTTACACATATATTTCACCCTTTGCTTCATGAGAGAAGAGTGACCCCGTGAGAGTCCGATTTTGTTGGTCTTGTAAGGTCAATAGGTCAACTTTATTTATGGACATCTTATAACTCGTCTGCGTATATATTGACTGTTGTAGCTGTGACTGTTGATTTTCGTTTCCATTAAATTGGTTCAAGTAGACAAGTTATAGCTAGCTCTGAGTTTTCTTTTCCGTTCCATTAGTTTGCATTTAGTTTACTCCAGGACGAGTAAAGGTTCTGTTTGGGGAGATTTGATACGTGCAATTTATATAGACTATTTAGCCTTTTATTGCACACATTTCTATAGATTTTTGTACCGTTATGTATTGCAAAATGCCCCGAATTGCCTACTTTGGTTTGTTTTGTCTAATTTGCAGAACTGAACATGAAAGTGGTAAAACCGCGTCTTATACGTCCTATTCAGCATGCATTATAAGGAGACGGAAATATTGGAGCGAGAGTCATGCCTTGGAGTGTGTGAAGGAAGGTCAAGGAAGCTGCCAAAAGACGAGTTGAGGCTGGTTTGATGAATATCCACTCGATCGAGAAGATTTATGGGTCGATCGAGTGGTTTGGCTGGACAAGTGGCCGATCGAGTGATTCCAAGAGCTGCATCGAAATGGCATTTATGGGAGTTGCTCGATCGAGAACTTTGACTGTTCGATCGAGTACAT
This sequence comes from Silene latifolia, assembly GCF_048544455.1. Lineage (NCBI taxonomy): Eukaryota > Viridiplantae > Streptophyta > Magnoliopsida > Caryophyllales > Caryophyllaceae > Silene > Silene latifolia. The sequence continues at coordinate 40,673,186 of NC_133531.1, forward strand.
TTTTTGGAGAAGACCTCGATCGAGTGAATTGAAAGTGCTCGATCGAGAGGTTTCCTATTTTACACGGGTCGGCTTAATCTGTGATAGGTTTAATTTTGTTAATTATCGCTCCCCTATATAAGGGAGTCGAGATTAGGTTAATAAACACTTCCGCTTTTAGCCTTTAAACACTTCTCTTAATTATTTTTACTGCTTAATCTCTCAAACCCTTTGCTTGGTGGATTGTTCTTTACGCCGGAAACTTAAGATTGTAATCATTCTTCTACTCTTAATCTTAATACTTTCTTTGCACTAATCTTTCGTTCTTTCGTTATTTACTTTTGCCCTAATCTTGTTTATGCTTTATTGTTTATTATGTCGTCATGTCTTTTATTAGCAAAACTTTTGTTATTATTGTTAATCGCATTAAGAACATGAGTAGCTAATTCCCTATATGTTAGGATTAGGGAATCTGTGGTAGGATTGTGACGATGTAGCGAATAGGCTAGATAATTTATATGTGAGGTTATGTGCCCATAGCCATTTAACTGTAACGCCAATTTAGTTGAGTGCACGCTTCTAAATTACATTAATCTGGTTAACTTTACTCCTTTATCGAAAGATTGGAATAAATAGACCTGCTATGAACAGTAGACTACCCTAATGAGGATGGAAGTTAAGTTAGTGGAAATCTAGGATAGAAAGTGGACCGGAAGGACCTTTCCCTTATCCTTCTCACAGTACATTGTCTAGGCTATTTGCACTGAGTCGATAGACTACCATGGTGAACTGAAATCCTGGCATTCCCTCTCTTATTTGATCACTCTTATCGTATTTTCTCACTTTTATTGCTCTTGCTTAATTTCTCTTGCCTTTAATCTTTTAGTAGTTTAGAAATCAAAATCAAAACCCCCATATTGTGACTTAAATAGACGGACCTTTAGACAGATATCTTGCCTCCCTGTGGAGAATCGAACCTACTTATCGCTAGCTTCCGTTAGTATATTTAGGTTTATTTTTGGTACACAAACTACAGTATCAAGTGGTGAGAATAAGGTTTGGGTTTTAGATGAAAAATCTGAAAAGATAAGCCATGAAAGCGACATCTCACCAAAAAAACTTTCCGTATAAGTTGTACTCAACCGGCACCCGGTTGAGTGGTCGGTCCTCTCGCTCTAGTGGGGGCTCCACTCGGTCGAGTGGATGATCCCTCGGTTGAGTGACCACTTTTCTAGGCTTCCAGCCTACTGCCAAAGTGTACTCGGTCCTCCACTCGGCCGAGTGGATCATCTACTCGGTCAAGTCCAAGTCTTTATAAATGCGAAGTATTACAATCTCCCCCCCTTAAAAGAACTTCGTCCCCGAAGTTCACACCCGACACTGTAAAAGCCAAATTTCTATATCCCATGAAATTCTCAAGGTGAAAGGCTGTGAATCGGGTATCATCAAACTAATGCGCTATGACCAACTAAAATCTATTAGGCTATGTAAAAGAATTAAGAAAACTCGTGCTACTTGTACTTACGTAATATGCCTTACCCCTCTAGAAGCACGGTTACCACCTCGTAACAAAACTCATACCTGCGCGAAAAGATGAGGGTATCGCTCTTTCATTGTTTCTTCGGCCTCCCAAGTAGCCTCTTCTATAATATGGTTATGTTAGAAATCTATATCTCATTATACTCAACACATTCATATATGTTTCAATTTAATTTAGTCATAAAATTAATTAGATCTTATGCATGCAAACATAAGTAAATATAAAGAAGAAATCATCATTATTACATTGAGTTTTCGGATCAAAGGGCACAAGTAAGATCTCTTTCTTACTTGTTCTTGAGCTCTCCTAATATGGATGAACAGAGGATTCAAGCATAGAATCCCTCCCAAGGAATAATACCCAAGATAACTCTTAACAAAATTAATATTATTAATACTAGAACAATATTAATCTAAATAAAATGACCCAAAACTATTATTGTCCTCTTGGAATTTCGGTCAAGAGGAGGAAGGATTTTGGAGTTTTTTGTCTCTCTAATTTTTAATAAGATAAGTAGAGAGTTTTTTATTCCTCACACTAGAAATAATATCAATTGTGTATGAATGAAAAAGATAGAGAAAAACTCTCTATTTGGTCTCTCAAAAACCGGTGGAAGGAGGGATTGGGGAGCCAATGCATGGGCTTAATTCTCTAATCAAGAAATAGGCATGCAAGGCTAGGTGTTGGTAGTGTAATCATATTGTTTCCACTCAATTGATTAAACATAATATAAACACCATACTACCTCCATATTTCGGTGCATATGGGATAAAATGGATTCCATTTTATCTTTGACAATTTGTCAATTTGTCACATGTCACAAGTCATGTAAAATTGTCATGTATTTTTAACGTATTAAAAATCAACGTATTAATAAAATACGTCATGTACAAAATCGACTTAGTAATTCACAATTACTTGTACCAAAACATTTTACCAATTATAAATTACAACATCTTGTATTTATAATAAATTATTCATTCAGTTCAATTGTTTTAAAGTAAACGATAATTTCATCTAAGCAATAAAACAATTCGATTACTTAGACCGTATCTTATTTAATCAAATTACAATGAGACACGTAAATATTACTTCCAAAATCGTCCGTCAATTTTAAGTAATTTAATTGACTCGTATCGTCATACGACCAATTAAATAGTCAATTAAGAGTGTTACCCTTTAGGTATGACCTAAGGGGATCAACTGATCACCACCGCCGCACACGACGTAATGTCAAACTCTAGTCAGCCAATCATTACCGATATGTGTGTACCAGTTGTCAGTAAAATATTACTTCCCAATTGTATTCTTAAAAATGAGACTTAAACATGTGATCATCATGATCGACAGTTGTGATCGCATTATTGTCGGAGGACACATATTCCAACAATCTCCCACTTGTCTTCGCCAAGTGTGCGTCACCAATTCTCTTGTCCTATTACTATCTCCCACTCAATGCAACGTGTCTTTCAGGTCGTACTTGCAAGTGATCATATCGAGAGTGGTTTCCTCGATCTGGAGAATAAGTGATTGACCGGATTTATCTACCATAATTATCTTCCGAGCGTGGCCACGCATTTCCAGTTCATTACTCCTCGAGTGGCCCTGAGATATTGTTATAACACTGACTAGGGGTGGACAATTTCTATCGCACTCATTCCCTTCGACTAGACACAGCCATCATAACCCAAAATATGTCCATTTGACACCATTTACGAAGGTCGTAGTGTAGATACCCAGTATCTGCTGAGACTTCAACAAACACCCGATGATTATCGGACTACAACATGTTTTGGAATCGCGGCGTTTGATCGACAGTTTGTGTACAACTTTACGTCGGAAAACTTAAAACGATTTCGAAAATAAAACATTTCAAAACATTTCAAAAATACCTAGAGTGTTTTATGCACGACGACGGGGTCGCAATGACACTAACTAGAGTCAAAACCGACTCCGGACCAAAAACCGACTCGAAAATTCAAATCCCGACTCCAACAACGAGTCAAACCGAGTCAACCACAAAAAACCATACATTTCAAACCTTCTACCTTAAGTTTGCTCGGATTCATTAATGGTCAAGTACAAAACATGTGACTACAAAACCTAGGATAGAACAAATCATGATTGCGTTTGTTGTGAAAGCGACAACACAGCTCGAAGACCCGCGACATGGCTCGCGTCTCTTTGAGCAGCCCAAGTGACCACGTCGCTCAAAACTCACACAACCACTCATTCTCCTATAAATACCCCTCAAATGCCACCCATTTGAGATGTACGCGAGTGTCCGCCCCCTCTTTTCTCCCTTAAAATTCTCGACTCGACTTCTTAAGTCACAACCCGACGCGTATTTACGACCTACCGATCGTAAACACGAGCCTTACACATTATTTGGTACCGTCATCATGCATTAAACCACTTGACCGACCACTTCGATCACTACACCATAACTAAACTTTTAAAACACTCTTTTTACTTACCAAAACGGTTTTAAACCGAGTTTTTTCCGATCAAACGAGTTATTACACTTACGTCGATCACTCGCCATAACCAAACATGTACGTATGAGGGTGTAAAAATTCTCTTTTATTATGTTTTCATTTGTTTCATGACTCTAACATGCTAAAACATGCATAACATGAACCAAAACTTGGAATAAACGAGCCAAAACTAATTTTTAGTCTGAGGCAGAAGCTCCTTAAGTCGCCAACTAGCTCGCGCCTAAATGGGGTATTCAGACCAGAAATCAACCGTGTTTGTTCTCGTCATTTCCCTTAATCCATTTTTCTTATTTGTAATCGGTTTTCACCATTTCATGTATTTTCGAACCTTTGTTATTTTATTTCACTTGTTTTAACCATAAAGCATTTTTCACCCTTGGTTCTTCATACCATGGTGGTTAAATCCGTGTTTCGGTGATAATATTTGGTTAATGACATTTTGAAGGTATTTTAAAGCCTTTTATTTCATTTCTTTACATTTTTCAAACAAACATATTAGTCACCAACACAAAGTCATCGTTGGTTCTACATACGATGCCGGATTTTAACCGGGTACGATGATGAGTATCGACTAATGACATTCAAATGGACTTAAAACAATTAGTCCATAATCATTTTTCAAAACTATTCATGTCAAGTTTGTTAAATCGAACCCGACACCAAATATCAGCAAATAATGATGATTATTCGAGTCTAGTTCTTCAAATCAACAAATGCGGTCTAAACGACCCCTTCCAATCAAACCGGGTTCAAATACCCATTTCCAACACGTTTTATAATGTTTTCTAAAAGGTCAGAACACGGCACATAAACCGTGGGCTAACCCGCGCCTAAACGGGCTCTCCATTTCTCATTTTCAAAACCAGGGGTAGGCCCCTTACACCGCCGGCTGGCTCGCGCCTCATATAGCCGTCTGGTATAGGGCCTGTTCCCTTCCAGCATTAGTCCAGGACGATCCCGACTCCGGTTAACCCGGATATAGGACGGATCATATGACTATTCAAACCACATTTGCAAAATGCCTTACTAAGACAAATGGATCATGTTACGCATCCTAAACCTAATACGGTAAATGGATGTTTAATTTCTGTCTTGCATGCAAATCAACCATTAATCCAACTCCATCTTATACTTGATACATGGATTAAATCAACCGACTTAGAAAGCTCTCACATGTTAGGTTTAAATTATTGGATGCGCATTCATGCATTTAAACCGTTCTATCAACTTTTGCATTCAACCAACCAAGATCGATCAGTAGAGGCCGCTAATAGCGGGCGGGATTGGGTGTCTGATTAAAGGGCTTCCTAATACGTACCTTCACCTCTTACTCAGAAACTTTGGATAGTGGACGACCTTATCCAGGGCGTACAAGAGTCATTCTAGAGATAGGATGCTAAAGAGGGACGATTTCCTTATCTTTTAGTACCTATGTCAAACGCTGCTTTGTGCTTCGATTTGACCGAGGTATAAAGTGGAATTCGAACGGGTTCCAGGCATCCCACAAATGCTTGGTGGCAACTCCAAACATCTCTAATCGTTTCGAGACCCTTACCGAGACGAAACCGACTGATCTAAAACGATCCGGTCGAAGGCATTTTTACGCCGCCAAGCGTGGCTTTAAAAAAGACCGCTGTGTGTCCACAGATCGAAGTGGGCTTGCAGGTGGGCCATGTCCACAGATTGGCGACTTCGCTGGGGATAACTTGGACACTTACGTCTTTGTGATCCCTAGATGGTGAGACTCGAACGATGTCTTGGTTGGAATGCATTAATTGATATTACGGTCATGGTCGGGTTCTTTGTCCGGACCCACAACCTAACCCTTTTCGACCAATTGGCTCGTTTCGTCGGCGTGAGTTTTCTCATCCCCGCATTTCGAATCCCGATTGAGTCAAGCATACCGTTGACGTTACACATTTCTGTTTCGTCAAAGAGCTTTCATCACTTTCGAGCACAAGGCTAGGGCACCCTCCTTACATATTTTGTTTGGATTGGTATCCCTCTCGCAAATCGGGGTTTGATTGCTTGGTGTGTAACCCACCCTTTTAAGCCAAAACCCATGTCAGCATAATGCATAATATAATAAACTGCGAGTGCTTATGTGCTACTTGATCATAAGTCCTTCCGTGTCATTTTCAAACTTTCAAAAAACACCTCTTCGCGCCATTATAATGGCCATTTCAAACCTCGGTCTTTCGCCGACCGATGCACGGCTTTCTAGGCCGTCGTAATGACGATTTTCGAACCCAGTTTTGTATAACCATTTCAACACGCCTTTCTAGGCCGTCGTATTGACGATTTTCAAACCCGGTTTTGTATAACCATTTCAACACGCCTTTTTAGGCCGTCGTAATGACGATTTTCAAACCTGTTTTTGTATAACCATTTCAAACCACCTTTTTACGCCGTTATAATCGCTGCGTCTAGACACGGAGTTTAACCCGTTTCGCGCCGACAATGGCTTTCTTTCAAAACCCAAGAAAAGCACACACCCTTTTCTCGAGACACTTTCGAGATCCCGAGGACCGTACATCGTCCCCGGGGCCTCTTCAAACATTTCAAACTCGATTTTCAAAACATACAATTTTTAATTTCAAAAACCGTCTTGGGAAACAATGCAATGTTTTCCGAGCCGACTCAAACTCAAACCGTCTTTTGCAAATAAACTTAAGACGACCCTTTTCAACTGATTGACTTGCGGAGATTTCTATCTTCGGAAGCCGCCCATTTAAAGCGACAAATGAATCTTTTTGAAATTTCTATTTTCGAAGACTTCAGTCCACCATTCCAATTCCGCCTCGTGTCTGTCAAGTCAAAGCAAACGTACTTATGGGTCTTTACTTATGAGTCGTCTCACCACGAGACCCGTCCAATGGCGTCGCGCCGTCATGTTTGGACTCGTGTCAAAGGTTCGGTCAAACACCGTCACGTCATAAATAGAGTCAGCACCGAGGGACCACACACGGTCGCCCCGTCTTGTTGAGTCTGTCTTTGTCTCGTCCTCTGCGTTGTCTGCGTTTAGTCTTGGAACCGTGTCGGATTGAGTTGTAATGTGAGCCGTTTTTCTGCCTCAGAGCCATGGCCCCATCTTCAGCTTCGTCCAACAACAACAATGATAACAACAGAGATGTTACAACGATCGCTAGCTGACACCTTACCGCTCTTAAGGTCACCCTGGATCGCGTCGAGACCCGTATCGACGCCCGAGAACAAGGAAACGGGAACATAATACCCCACCTCTGACGAAACGAGAAGAGATCAAACTCTTAGAAGAACAACTCCTAGCCCGGGGTAACAATATCCATCTTGAGAACAACCGAAGGTTCGAGACTGTCGGGGACCGATTACTCGACAACTTCACCCCCGATGATGTGCCTAAGTTCAAGGGAGTGGAGGACCCACTCAACCATATCCGTGCTTTCAGGGACTACGTGGCCATTAAGGGGGTCAAACAGGAGCTCTTTACCCGGATCTTCCCATCCTCTTTGGAGCCGATTCCTCGCCAATGGTACTACTCCTTGGACCCGAAAAACCTTACTACTTGGGATGAGATCGCAGTTGAGTTGGCCAAGTAGTATGCCGACAACGTCGAAATCCAGGCCAACACCCGCACTCTCGAGGTGTTAACCCAAAACGACAAGGAAGGGTTCACTGAGTTCCTAACCCGTTGGAGGAGGGTGAGTACTCAATTGGTCGATGGCCGAGTGAATCAACTCTGGTGGAAAAGTTTGTCAACAATCTCCGCCCGGTTTATGCTAACCTACTGAGGTATCAGAATATCAAAACTTTTCAAGATCTGCAGATTCTGGGGACATGTATTGAGGACGACCTCCGAAAGTGTGTCTTAGCAAAGACCACTGGTAGGGGTTACCAGGGATCCACCTCAATCGGATCTCGCCCTTACGGTCAGACAAACAAGATCGATGAGGTTAACCTCGTCGAACCATCTGCTAAGAAAACTGAGCGCCCCCAGAGAGTGTTCACCAACATAGGGTCGACTTATGCAAGTGCCCTGAAAAGGCTCATGGACCAAGGGAAGCTACAACCGATCAGACCCACCCCGGATCCGACCGACGCCAAGAAGTCCCGATTTTGGAACCCCAACGCCTACTGCCAGTATCATCGAGGGAAAGGGCATGATACCGAAAATTGCTTCAAACTCAAGCACCTCATTCAAGACATGATTGAAAAGGGAGACTTGCCTATACCCCCATCAACTAAGCCGAACAACAAGACGAATCCTCTGGGAATTCATGCCATCTCTGACGATGAGCCAACCCTAGACTGCTCTCACCTCATCATGCCGATTGACGACGAGATGAATGTTCTGGAAAAGGATCCTTCAGACGGAGTGTTTGTGTTTAGTGCTGCCACCATGCTCACTATGTTTCAACAAGTTGAAGAGGCCATAGCCAGCCTCTGTGAAAGAATCACCCGACTCGACGACGCCTACCGTCGACTCATCTTCAATCCCCTGACACCGCGCCCAAGGGAGAATTCCCCAAGCATTCAAAACAACCCACCCTACGATGGACTGCTCCCGCGACCATGCTGGCATAGACCTCACGTAAATTACCCTCAAAATAACTACCCTCAAAATAACTACTCTCAAAATAACTACCCCCATAAAAATCGCCCTCACAAAAATATTTCCCACAAGAACTACCCACCAAGGAATACCCCTCCAAGGTATCCCCAAGACTCTGAAATTAACGGCTTATGGAGGGATGATGTTGAGGATGTCTATATCCTCCGAGGAAAGGAGAAGCGGACGAAAGAAATCGGACATCTCACCCGGTCCGGACGTCCCTATCAAAATCCGAACAATCCAACGGTCGTTCCAACAACGAATGACCAAATCATCCCAGAGGTGGACACTCAACCAAAGGCCCCCGAGAGCTCGATCTTGAAACAGCTCCAGAAAGCAAAAGCCGAAATCTCAATTTCGCAACTGATCGCAACGTCTTTTGAGCATCGACAGGCCTTGCTGCAGGCCTTGGGAAAATTAACTGTGCCCTTCACCTCTTTCCCAGAAGAAATAGTGGCGCACATGACGAGAGACGCCCCTGATCTGAACAACCCGGTCGTCTTCTCCGACGAGGACATCCCTCCGTTCGGAGCCAATCATAACTTGGCCATGTACATCACCGTACAATGCCTCCAGAAAAATATACCAATGGTCCTCGTGGATGACGGTTCCGCCGTGAATGTCATTCCTCTCAAAACTGCCCACAGGCTGGGTGTCAAGGAATCTCATTTGATCCCAACAAATCAAGGAGTACGCGCCTACGACGGCACTCGTCGCAAGGTCGCTGGGCTAGTCACTTTGACCGTCGCAACCGAACCCTTAGAAAGACAAACCAGTTTCCAAGTGGTCGACATCGACGCGTCCTTCAACATGCTCCTGGGACGTCCCTGGATTCACGCCGTCAAGGCGGTCACATCAACGCTCCACCAGAAGATCAGGGTCCCCTTCAACGGGAAAACAATCACAATTCCCGCTTCCCCAATCAAAGCGATTATGAGAAGGGGGATAGCCTCCCAAGCCATTGAGGAGGACGACAATGAAATGTGGGGTTTCCAAGCCGTAAACGCCATAATCGATGAATCGACGACCTCGGCGATCGTGACCCGTTCACCAACCTCACGGTCAACCGTATCATGATGCGTCTGGGTTACTTCCCGGGTTTGCCGCTCAATCCACTAAAGGACCCATTGCCTCCCTTGAAACAGGCTAAGGTCCCCAACATTCCCTTTGGGCTGGGGTTCGAACCTACTGATCAAGATATCCAGGAGATGAACCTCCTAATCTGAAAACGCAAGAAGCACGGAGTCATCCTCCGTCCCTACCACCTGACTCTCAACGGATACTTTGTCCCTGAAGGAGAGTCTGAGCCCTACCACGGCTTTCCGGAACTGATCTATGACTCTGTGGCCAAGGCTAGGTACCCGGGGGTGGAAGTCTTCCAGGACTGCTACTTTATCACCGACAACATCGAAGCTGCATCAAGTGAGTCCAAGCCATCACCATGCCTTGACGGAAAAGCTGTCACACTCCTTTTCGGGGAAGATAACGTCAAACACCTCGACTATGAGGACATCATAAACATGGCCCTGAAGGACAATCAATTTGATCCAACCGCCTTGATCTCCGATACTGACCCGGAGAAAGCCACCCAGGGATGGAGGAAAACCATCAAGTGGACCGATCGCCAGGGCCGCATTCTCAAGATAACAACTGGAGAAGGCCCTATGTTCAAAGAGAGAAGTGAAGAAGGATCGAGTGCAGTGCGAGTCGAGTCGAGTCGAGTCTGTCATAGCTCCTACGCTCCTGATGTCCCAGTCAAGGTCCCCTTCCCACTATTTTATCACAAAGTCTTGGCTGATTCAGAGGCTGATCTACTAGAGTCACCCCCACTCCCATGAAAGGTGACAACCTAGAGCCTGTTCCAGGGGCCACTTCCTCTGTTGTGTCGCCTCTGACTGACCACGAGATGTCTGTCCTTTCCAAGCTTTTCGCTCGTGTCAACTTAATGAACGCTAAGTTTGCTTATGACTCGTCCCAATTTAACTGCAATGCGACTCTGAATGACTATGAGGAATTTGACTTGAGTGACTACCCACCGCACTTAGCCAAAGAACTTGACAAACGGGAAACCAGAATCCCCAACATTGAGGAAACCGAACCTATTAACGTAGGAACCGCGAATACACCTCAAGAACTTAGGATAGGGACAACCCTGGACCCCTCGGAAATACAACAGTTCATTGACCTCCTCCACGAATACAAGGACGTGTTCGCCTGGTCTTACAGAGACATGCCTGGGATTGACAGAGAAATTGCAGAGCACCGGATACCCAATAAACCCGGGGTTAAACCTGTGAAACAGAAGCTATGCCGGATGTGTCCTGAGTGGGCCCTAAAAATCAAGGAAGAAGTGGACAAACAGTTCAAGGCTGGGTTCATCAAAGTGTCTGAATACTCGGATTCGGTGGCCAACATTGTGCCCGTACCAAAGAAAGACGGAAGAATTCGGGTTTGCGTCGACTTCAGGGATCTGAACAAGGCAAGTCCAAAAGACGACTTCCCTTTGCCACATGTTGACATCCTGGTAGAAAATACTGCCGAGCATGCTCTCCTATCCTTCATGGACGGGTATGCCGGGTACAACAAGATTAAAATGGCTGACAAAGACATGCACAAGACTGCGTTCACTACACAGTGGGGTACATATTGCTACACGGTCATGCCTTTCGGCCTCATCAACGCCGGAGCAACCTATCAAAGAACCGCTACCACTCTCCTACATGATATGATACACAAGGAGGTAGAGGTATATGTCGATGACATGATCGTCAAATCGAAAGAACGGGACGGCCACATCAATGCCCTCCGGAAATTCTTCGCTCCTCTGCGGAAATATAACTTGAGACTAAATCCTCAGAAGTGTGCATTCGGGGTCACCTCCGGAAAACTCTTGGGACATGTCGTCAGCAAAAGAGGCATTGAGATTGATCCAACCAAAATCAAAGCCCGTCAACAAATGCCTCGGCCTAGGAACGAGAAAGAGATTCGTGGATTTTTCGGTCAGGTTCAATACATCAGCCGCTTCATTGCCAAGCTCACCATGATTTGTGAACCGATATTCAAGAAGCTTCGTGCCTCCGATCACACCGATTGGGACGACGACTGTCAGAAGGCATTCGACAGGATAAAGGAAATCCTATCCAAACCTCCTATCCTCATGCCACTTCAACCGGGGATTCCTCTATCCCTATACCTGACTGTTACCAACACGGCCATGGGAGCAATGCTAGCACAAACAGTTGGCAACGAAGAGCGAGCCATCTACTACATCAGCAAAAATTTCATTGAGTACGGGACGAGGTATACCCAACTGGAAAAGACATGCCTTGCCCTAGTATGGTCAACAAAGAAACTGCGGCATTACATGCTCAGCTACACGGTCCACATCTACTCCAAGATGGACCAGGTCAAATACATCTTCGAAAAACCCGTACTAAACAGAAGGCTGTCTATGTGGACTCTCATGCTGTCCGAGTTTGGTCTCAAGTTTGTACCCCTCGAGGTTATCAAGGGAAGAGCAATTGCCGACTTCCTAGCAGAAAATCCCGTCAACGAGGATCTAGCGACCGACACATGGTCACTTCCTGACGAAGACATCCTTTGTGCCGACTCCGACGCATGGGACCTATACTTTGATGGTGCATCTAATCTGAGAGGCTTCGGGGTAGGAATCCTTCTAATATCACCAGCGGGAGAACATGTTCCGATCTCGGTCAAGCTAGACTTCGCCGTCACCAACAATGCTGCGGAATATCAAGCATGTCTCATCTGCCTACAAGCAGCCATCACACTTGGCATCAAGAGACTGAGGGTCCACGGCGATTCCTCACTCATCATCAATCAGGTATCCGGATCATGGAAAATCCGATCTGACAGCTTAGCTCCCTACCAAGAGAAGATTAGTCAAGAGGCCGAATTCTTCGACCAAATCGACTACTTCCACTTGCCGCGAGAGGAAAATCAATTTGTTGATGCCCTGGCAAAACTCGCCGTGCTCGTCAACATACCTGACGACATGACGTCAATGCACTTATGTGACAAAAGGCGGAGCGAGCCCGCTCACATTTGTGCCATTATCGACGACGAGGAAATCCATGATGAACCTTGGTACCAAGCCATCCTCAATTACAAAACCAAAAATGAATTCCCTCCCAACTCTGATCAAAGAGGACAAAGAGCCATCCGTTTACTTGCATCACAATTCGTGATAAACCAAAATCAACTCTACAAAAGAACACCCCAAAGAATTCTTCTCCTTTGCATTGACCATCACAAAGCCAAAAAGGTCATGGGAGTGGTTTACGATGGAGAATGTGGCCTCACATGAGCGCAATGATGCTTACACGGAAAATCATGAGGCTAGGTTGCTACTGGACCACCATGGAAGCCGATTGCCGTAACTATGTCAAACATTGCCAGAATTGCCAAATCTTCGCCAACATACAACACATACCACCAACCCTTTTATACACCATGACATCACCCTGGCCATTCTCAACCTGGGGTATCGACATCATCGGGAAAGTCAACCCGATAGGCACCAAGGGGCATTGCTTCGTCCTCGTCGCCATCGACTACTTCACCAAATGGGTGGAAGCGCAGTCATATGCAGTCTTGACCGCCAAACAAGTGGCCAAGTTCATTCAAAAAAACATCATCTACCGATATAGGGTACCCCATGAAATCATCAGCGATCAAGGCTCTCACTGCCGGGCGGAAACTCAGGCCTTGCTGGACAAATACAAGATCAAAGGACATCGATCATCCCCCTACCGTTCCCAAACCAACGGAGCGGTGGAGGCAGCGAACAAAACTCTTGTCACCATTATCAAGAAAATGCAAGACAACTACCGCGATTGGCCGAGCAAACTCCCATTCTCACTCTGGGGATACCGAACCTCCATTCGAACACCGACAGGTGCCACACCCTTCTACCTAGCATACGGTATGGAGGCAGTTCAACCAGTAGAGTTAGAGGTCCCATCTCTACGCATCCTACTAGAGAGTGAAGTCCCTGAGGCGGAATGGACCCGTCGAAGGTACGAACAACTCACTCTTGTAGACGAACGGCGACTCAACGCCTTGCACAACGTCCAACTATACCAACGACGTATACAACGGGCATTCAACAAGAAGGTTAAACCCAGAAACATCCACGAGGGCGACTTGGTCCTCAAGTCAGTTCGAGCACCATTACCCGTCGATCCGAAGGGGGAAATTCAAACCCAACTGGGCCGGGCCATACCTGGTCAAGAAAATACTTTCGGGGGGCGCAGTGAGACTGAGTGACCTAGATGGGGAGGACTTTACAAACCCGACCAACCTAGACCAACTCAAGAAATACTACCCTTGAACCCTAGCAACCAACAACTTAGCCTAGTTTTACAACTAGCAACGACCTCATCCCTTTTCAAGTCAAGTTCCTCAACGTGTTCTGATTTGAAATTGCATGTTTTATCGAGTCTAAGCTGCGGCACTTTGCCCGTTTTGAATGTCCTTTGATCCGTCAAAGGCAACGTCCATTTTCACTAAAACAAAACAACCCCTGAACTACGAGCATGGTTTGATTTCACCTCTTCAGGTGGATACGTAGGCAGTCCCATCTTATGCCTGAGGGATATAACCACAAAACCCAATTCAAATTCACAAAACATTTCGAACTACGATCATGGTTTGATTTCACCTCTTCGGGTGAATACGTAGGCAGTCCTTTATTACACAAGGAGGATACAACCATTCCCCCAATCAAAAACATTACCCACATACAAGAAAACATCCCCATCAAAAAAGAGAAAGGGAAAACCGTTCCCTTTCCCACCAAAATACAAAATTAGCCTTTCTCCCTTTCCACAAAATACCACTTTCCCAAGTGCAAATGTTTAGGACGATCCAAATCGAATTGCCTTTACCAAATGGATGGAAGAAACAAACGTTCACAATTTTCGACACGGGTAATCCTCTTATTTAATTAATATTGGGAGGGATTACAATTTCAACAACAAATAAAGGTCGACGAGTCTACAACTTGTCAAAGCTAAGGTGTCAACTAACACACGTCACATAGTAAAACCAGCACAAAACACACAACAACTAGCTAGTACAACATAATAAAAACTCACAACAATAATACAACATAATAATAAAACGGGTAATGGAGGTCTTCACTCTTCCATTCTAACCTTGCCTTTTCCCTCGGGGTAAATCTTCCCCTTGTTCTTCTTGTTGGCCCACCTAGCATGGACTTCTTCCTCGGAACGGATCCTAAACGGATCTAAAACGGCGACGGCCTCCGATCTAGCACAAGACCCCATATTCGACCCAAGACGAGCCAATGCACGGCCCACCATATTCTTGGGGCCGGAACACCTCCTCTTCGGTGGTCTTATCACATCGGGGGTAGCTCCATCAACATACTCCTCAAAGAAGGCACGGTTGGCTTTTACAACCTCTCGATACTTCAAATCGACAACCTCTTCTTTACGAAATTTGGATCTCTCTTCCAAGGACGGAGCTCGTGACCACTTGACATAAGCGGGAGTCACCCATGTCGTGGCAACGGGGTTTGGTACCTCCCAAAGCGGCCGAGTGGCCCACCACCTTTTAAAGAACTCCACAAGCTCGGAGTTCCGGAAAACATTCTCTTGGACAAGAGTATCTTGAGCGGGCACCTTTTGTTGACGCCCCATTTGCCTCATGAGCCTTTCGGGATATATGAAGGAAACAACCTTCAAACCCACCACCATCAAAGAACGGGGACTAGCACCCGAAGCGGGCAACCCCGTGAAGGACCTCAAGTGCCACCACGGCATCACCCAACGGATATGAGGACCACCCTCCTCCGCCAATCTTGCAGCCCAATAGGCCTCGGTGGAAGCAAAACTATCCGGGTACAACTTCTTCCTCATAGTAACGTGACGGAAGGAGTAAGAAGAAGGATTAACCGGAGGCTCTACATACCTTAGCCTCTCCAATAGCCACACTTGGAGGATCCTCAGGGATCCGAAAGAGGAAGCTTCTCCACAAGAGCCTTCCTTGTCCAAAGCTTGGATAATCTCCCCAAGCACCAACCATGATGGATCTCTACCATGCTCCATTTGCTCAATCACATGGATAAGGGTCATGCTACAATGGCATCTTGGCCCCTCCTTCTTCAAGACATTAACGAAGAGGTACATATGGACAAGGCAAAATGCGAGAGCCCTTCTCCTAGCCACCTCCGAGACATTAGCATCTAATCGGTTTGAAAAGATGTTGATAAGAGCTAACATGTCCACACCATGTGGAGCACGAAGAAAGTTGACTTGGCTTGTTGACAAGCCCAACATGGAACGGAATTTCTCCTTGTAGCACAACCGAGTCGGAGGAAGCACCGGAACACAACCCGGCCACCCACCAATGGCTCCAACTTCTTCGGCAAGAGGACAAACCTCGCCTTTCGGGAAAACGAAAACATGGTGTTTCGAATCCCAAAACCGAGAACATGCTTCAAGAAACGAAGGTTGCACCTTGACTTGACGAAGCACCAACAATTGACCAACTCCCATGCAAGCGAGTTGATACTTTTCGGGAGGCGATAAATCCCGGCACCATTGTCGCAATGCGTTCTCAAAAGCATCCATGAAATATTTTTGTGGAAGAAGAAGAGGTTTTGTAGAGATGATTTTGTGTTTCGGATGATGAAACAATGAAGCGCAAACGTCCCGATTTATACAAAATGATCAGCGCGTTTTTCAGAAAAAGGGGAGAGCCGGCTTTCATTGCAAGGCTGCTCGCGCCTCTTTGGGGCTTCCCCAGGATTCTCGCTGTTGACTTGTCTCTTTCAACATGTGTTTTCTCCTGACACCTTAAACCTCCCGCCAGGAACCTCGCGCCTCTTCGGGATGATCCGGAACATTTTGTGTTTCCTCACACTCACATTTCCTTGTTTTCACGTTTTACGAAATCCGACACGGTTTCCATGACGCAGTTTTAAACATACGGATTTTTATTTCTTTTTTTAAAAGGGGGAAGGGCTAGTCGCCCCGATCCACGACGAATCGTTTCCATGTCAGTCGAAATTCCGAAAATTTTTCGCTTTTTCGCAATTCAAAAATCAAAATCGGAAATTGATAACACGACGTCAATTTACCTCTAAAAATTCAAGCACTCACAAATTCGAGTCTTAACCTCAAAAAAAATCCTTTTCTAAAATTCTTTCCGGACGGTTTGAGTTTGAATTTTTCGAGTCAATTTTCAATAATTTCGACGCAATTTAATTCACGACACGAGTTAATTGCTCAAATTTTGAAATCATTTCCTTTTGAATTCCAAACACGACGACTTGTCACGGAATTTTCAAAATTTCAAATTTTAACTTCAAGTCATCTTGGTTAATTTTTGTTCTTTTCAATCAAATGCTTTTACGTGTTTACGTTTATGCGTATGTGCTATCTGTTGCCTGTTTTCTACACTAACGATGCAGGAACTAGTGAGAAGCAAAAGGAGAATCAAACACCCGACAGCGCTCCTCCGAAACACAACACAAAAAGCCAAAAATCACAAAATAAACCACAATCCAAAAACACGTATATACAAACCGCCTCACGCAAAATGTAAATATGTACGGACAAGAGTCCAAGACACGGACAAACTACAACAACTACTCAGCGTCTCCCGTCGGACCAGTCCTGGTCTCACTAGGGGTCGCCGCCAACGCAGACACCACCACCTGCTCAGGCTCCCTCTCCGGAGAACTCTCCAGCGTCTCCTCCTCCATCACGACGCGAACTTCCTCCGCCGGAGTCAACTGAGCCCAGAGGGAGGCAATCTCCGCGTCTCGAGCCTCCCTCATAGCCAGGTCACCAGCAAGCGCCCTCCAGCGGTTAGCCATCCGCCACAAGTTCTGGTGACTAACAGTCGTCACCTACAAAACAAAAATGTCCTTCAATACAATGTAAGGCAAAGTATAATTGGAGAAAGTGTTCAAGTCAGGAACTCACCCTCAGAACAATCAACCTCTTCTCCATGCCGGCATCGGTCACCTCGGCCACTGCGAGCTCCGGCAAACGCAACTGAAGCTCCTCGCCACCCGGCCCCTGAAAAGCGGTCTCCGTCGGGAAAGCTGGAGGCTGAGTCCTCATCAGCGGGTCGACTCCCTGCCATTTGGATCCACATCAAATATGACAAACCCTCCTATCAATAGAGGCAATAAAAACAAAAGAAAAGAGGAAAACTTACCTCGATCGGGTACAAAGCAAGCCTCGACAACCGGAAGGTGTCGTAGTCGACGTCCCGCAGCAACAGCTCCTCACCTCCCCGACCGTGAAGGTGCTCCTCAACCTCGTCAGGGGTCGACTCCTGGAACAACACCCTATACGGGTCAACCGGCACGACGAAAGTCTCGGTAAAGCACTGGCGAACTAAACGCTCGCCCAAGTACCAAACCGGCTCAATCGCCGTCTCCAAGTACAGACGCAGGGAGCTGCGAGGCCGTAAACGCTCCCTGATGGCAGCCGGTACACCCGTGTAGTGCTCCCAAGGCCGCCCAACAAACTGTATTCAAAGCAAAGCTATTCGGCTAACTGGGGGCTTTATAAGCTACCTAATCATCCTATCTCTATCTATTTCTATAAAGGAGAAGGGAAAGAAAGCGGGAACTTACATCAGCAACCCGAATCTTGTTCACGCGACGCCTGCAGTCCTCGTAAGTCGACTTAGTCGACTTCTTCCGAGCCACCGTCCAACCCCTCACAGCAGGGTAAGCCGAGGGAACACCGTCTGTAGTCCCCGGACGCAGAGGAGTGAAGTAAGCATACAACCAAGCCTGTAATCAAACACAGCAAACACAAATTAGCCAATTTCTCAAAAATTGCCAAAGCCAAAATCAATATCAAACTAAAAAAAAAACTACCACGAAAAAACTCGTACCTCAAAGATGAGGCCGGTACCAACTAAGGCAGGAGCACTACCCGCTCCCACTGTCTCCGGACGGACCGCCGCGTGCAATTACCGGGTAAAACTCGCCAAAGCCGGCGTAACCCAGTCAAACCGACCCAAAGTGTCAAGGTCAGTGAGGAGAAGAAGCACTTTGGTCGACAAGCACTCACCCTTGAGATGACAAATTTGAATGGATTCAAGAGGAAATACTTACCTTGAGATGACATTGTTGATGAAGGCAAGAACTCGAACAAGCAAGAAGGTCCTTCAATGGCGATTTTCGCAGGTTTTGTGTCGAAAATGAAGAAGGCGGAATGATGAATGAGATGCGGCCTGAACTCGCGTCTTTTACAGAAAATAGGGAAGCCCCTTTGGTTCGCCAGGTGGCTCGCGCCTAAAGCAGGCCTCCCCCTTTGCTCTTTCAGCGGATTTTGGGCTTTAGCCCAATTTCCCGTGACAAACTTCAAATTTCCATTTGACGATATTAAAGGTCGTCATTTTTCTCAAAAACAAATAGTGAAAATTCAAATTCACTATTTTCGAAAGCTTTAAACGACGGCACATAAACCGTCCCTCCAATCGAATAGTGAAAATTTAAATTCACTATTTTCGAGAATTTTCAAGCAAACGGCGATCAAAATCGCCAACTCCAAAAATAATAGTGAAATCAATTTCACTATTTCCCTCCAATTTCAGAAATAAACAGCGAAAATGCAAAAACCGCTATTTCTCCAAATTTTAAGCGACGACAATTAAAACCGTCATTTTCAAAATAATAGCTGGAAATTGAATTCCACTATTTTCACCATCAAATGTCAACGGCGGCACATAAACCATCACTTCAATCATTATTGAAGATTCCAAATTCACTATTTCCCTCAAATGTAAACGGCGGCACATAAACCGTCACTTCAATCAATAGTGAAGATTCCAAATTCACTATTTCTTTCAAATGTCAACGGCGGCATATAAACCTCACTTTAAAACGCAATAGCAAACACAAAATTTGTTATTTTCCTTCAAAATTAGAACAAACGGCGATCAAAACCGCCACTTCAAGTTCAAAGAAAAACGACAAATGGTGAAGATTCCCAATTCACTATTCTTTCAAGTACCAGCAGGGGTCTACCTCGTGGAACCCGCTCATTTCAAAAACAGTGATAGTGAAAATTTAAACTCACTATTTCCCCAGCGGCATCACGAGTTCACTACTTTCAAAACAAGCCCATTCGACGCGGCTACTCCCATGGTCCATTAATCGACCTTACCATTGGCTGGCGAGCCTTTGTCCGCAAGCGTTCAAGGACACATCCCGAAGATGCCTCGGGTACATTTCCTTACCATGGCTGGCGAGCCTTTGTCCGCAAACTTTCAAGGAGACATCCCGAAGATGCCTCGGGTACATTTCCTTACCATTGGATGGCGAGCCTTTGTCCGCAACCTTTCAAGGACACATCCCGAAGATGCCTCGGGTACATTTCCTTACCAACGGTTGGCGAGCCTTTGTCCGCAACCATCCAAGGATAGATCCCGAAGATGCCTCGGGTACATTTCCTTCCCACAGCTGGCGAGCCTTTGTCCGAAAACGCGCAAGGACATATTCGAAGATGCCTCAGGTATGACTCCTTCTTATGGCTGGCGAGCCTTTGTACGTAGTCTAACGGACTTTAAAGGACCCGCACGGACAGTCGACAGACTCTAAAATGTTCCCGACGACAGGTCCTTGACTCGTACCCTCGAGTCGCCCTACCCGACGGCAGGTCCTTGGCTCGAATCCTTTCGAGCCGCCTCGATGTCGCTCGGGTCTCCAGGTTGTAATCTTCGATTGACCTGGGGGCTCTACTTTGACTTTCGCCCTGTCCAAGCCTCAGTCAAAGTGGGGGCTCTGTAGATACCCAGTATCTGCTGGGACTCCAACAAACACCAGATGATTATCGGACTACAACATGTATTGGAATCGCGGCATTTGATCGACAGTTTGTGTACAACTTTACGTCGGAAAACATAAAACGATTTCGAAAATAAAACATTTCAAAACATTTCAAAAATACCTGGAGTATTTAATGCACGACGACGGGGTCGCAATGACACTAACTAGAGTCAAAACCGACACCGGACCAAAAACCGACTCGAAAATTCAAATCCCGACTCCAACAACAAGTCAAACCGAGTCAACCACAAAAAACCAAACATTTTAAACCTTCTACCTTAAGTTTTCCCGGATTCATGAATGGTCAAGTACCAAACATGTGACTACAAAACCTAGGATAGAACAAATCATGATTGCGTTTGTTGTGAAAGCGACAACACAGCTCGAAGACCCGCGACGTGGCACGCGCCTCTTTGAGCAACCCAAGTGGCCACGTCGCTCAAAACTCACACAACCACTCATTCTCCTATAAATACCCCTCAAATGCCACCCATTTGAGATGTACGCGAGTGTCCGCCCCTTCTTTTCTCCCTTAAAATTCTCGACTCGACTTCTTAAGTCACAACCCGACGCGTATTTACGACCTACCGATCGTAAACACGAGCCTTACACATTGTTTGGTACCGTCATCGTGCATTAAACCACTTGACCGACCACTTCGACCACTACACCATCACTAAACTTTTAAAACACTCTTTTTACTTACCAAAACGGTTTTAAACCGAGTTTTTTTCCGATCAAACGAGTTATTACACTTACGTCGGTCACTCGCCATAACGAAACATGTAAGTATGAGGGTGTAAAAATCCTCTTTTATTATGTTTTCATTTGTTTCATGACTCTAACATGCTAAAACATGCACAACATGAACCAAAACTTGGAATAAACGAGCCAAAACTGATTTTTGGTCTGAGGCAGAAGCCCCTTAGGTCGCCAACTAGCTCGCGCCTAAATGGGGTATTCAGACCAGAAATCAACCGTGTTTGTTCTTGTCATTTCCCTTAATCCATTTTTCATATTTGTAATCGGTTTTCACCATTTCAAGTATTTTCGAACCTTTGTTATTTTATTTCACTTGTTTTAACCATAAAGCATATTTCACCCTTGGTTCTTCATACCATGACGGTTAAATCCGTGTTTCGGTGATAATATTTGGTTAATGACATTTAGAAGGTATTTTAAAGCCTTTTATTTCATTTCTTTACATTTTTCAAACAAACATATTAGTCACCAATACAAAGTCATCCTTGGATCTACATACCATGCCGGATTTTAACCCGGGTACGATGATGAGTATTGACTAATGACATTCAAATGGACTTAAAACAATTAGTCCATAATCATTTTTCAAAACTATTCATGTCAAGTTTGTCAAATCGAACCCGACATCGAATATCATCAAATAATGATGATTATTCGAGTCTAGTTCTTCAAATCAACAAATGCGGTCTAAACGACCCCTTCAAATCAAACCGGGTTCAAATACCCATTTCCAAGACGTTTTATAACGTTTTCTAAAAGGTCAGAACACGGCACATAAACCGTGGGCTAACCCGCGCCTAAATAGGCTCTCCATTTCTCATTTTCAAAACCAGGGGGAGGCCCCTTACACCGCCGGCTGGCTCGCGCCTCATATAGCCGTCTGGTACAGGGCCTGTTCCCTTCCAGCATTAGTCCAGGACGATCCCGACTCCGGTTAACCCGGATATAGGATGGATCAGATGACTATTCATACCACATTTGCAAAATGCCTTACTAAGACAAATGGATCATGTTATGCATCCTAAACCTAATACGGTAAATGGATGTTTAATTTCCGTCTTCCATGCAAATCAACCATTAATCCAACTCGACATCTTATACTTGATACTTGGATTAAATCAACCGACTTAGAAAGCTCTCACATGTTAGGTTTAAATTATTGGATGCGCATTCATGCATTTAAACCGTTCTATCAACTTTTGCATTCAACCAACCAAGATCGATCAGTAGAGGCCGCTAAACGCGGGCGGGATTGGGTGTCTGATTAAAGGGCTTCCCAATACGTACCTTCACCTCTTACTCAGAAACTTTGGATAGTGGACGACCTTATCCAGGGCGTACGAGAGTCATTCTAGAGATAGGATGCTAAAGAGGGACGATTACCTTATCTTTAGTACCTATGTCAAACGCTGCTTTGTGCATCGATTAGACCGAGGTATAAAGTGGAATTCGAACGGGTTCCAGGCATCCCAAAAATGCTTGGTGGCGACTCCGAACATCTCTAATCGTTTCGAGACCCTTACCGAGACGAAACCGACCGATCTAAAACGATCCGGTCGAAGACATTTTTACGCCGCCGAGCGTGGCTTTCAAAAAGACCGTTGTGTGTCCACAGATCGAAGTGGGCTTGCAGGTGGGCCATGTCCACACGTAGTAACACAAATCAAAGTTAATCTGAAACTGTGCCAACTTAGGCGAACAGTCTTTAGTCAAAAGAATCGACTCATTAGAATACTATAGTAGCTCTCGCCACGACCAGGCTATATAAATTTGCCAGAACTCTATAAGCGGTCATTAGGCCCAACAAAGTGTTCCTTAACAGTCTGCCTATGTGATCGACTAGTCATCTCACATGACTCCATGACACTTGAACTTGCCATCAATCGCATCACACTCTAGTCATTTCGAGACGTCACCTCATACAAGTGACTATGGGCGAATACTATGTTAATCCGTGTTCACTTTAACGGAGTTCAATTGTCTCTACAATCCGTTTGGATGTAACAATGTATAAAGAAAAGATAAAAGACAAATGTGATTATGAACATGAACTAAAAACAACATTTTTATTTCATTTCAAAATCTAACAAAAACTTGGTACACGTTTAAGTCCCATGGACGCAACATGTCCATCATGCTTGGCCTGCGATAAAGGCTTGGTAAGCGGATCGGCTATGTTGTCATCCGTCCCAACCTTACATATCGCAATTTCCTTTCTTTCAATGAAATCTCTAATTACATGATATTTTCTAAGTACATGTCTAGATCTATTACTAGACTTTGGCTCTTTAGCTTGGAAGATTGTCCCACTATTATCACAATTGAGAGTGATGGGATCATTGACGGTAGGTACTACTCTTAGACCTTCCGTGAATTGCCTGATCCACACAGCTTCCTTGGCCGCTTCTGATGCTGCAATGTACTTGGCCTCCGTTATTGAATCCGCAGTCACAGCTTCCTTGAAGCTTCTCCATCTAACGGCACCACCATTGAGCATGAAAACGAAACCAGCTTGTGATTTCATGTCATCTCTATCTGTTTGAAAACTTGAGTCTGTGTATCCATTAACACGTAGCTCGGTGTCTCCTCCAAACACTAAGATAGAATCCTTAGTTCTTCTCAAGTACTTAAGGATGTTCTTGACGGCTATCCAGTGACTCTCACCTGGATTTCCTTGATATCTACTCGTCATGCTCAAGGCATACGAGACATCAGGACGTGTGCATATCATGGCGTACATGATTGATCCAACTGCGGAAGCATAAGGGATCATCTTCATGCGTTCAACATCATGGGGTTCGTAGGAAGATTGAGATTTGCTCCATATTGTCCCAGTTACCATAGGTACCAATCCCCTTTTAGATTTGTCCATGCTGAACAGTCGAAGAATCTTATCAACATAAGACTCTTGACTTAGTGCCAATATCCTCTTGGATCTATCTCTATGGATCCGGATACCTAGTATGCGTTGTGCTTCTCCTAAATCCTTCATTTGGAAGTGGTTACCTAACCACTTCTTAATAGAAGACAACATCTAAATATCATTTCCAATGAGTAGTATGTCATCGACATACAAGTTTAGGAACACAACATTGCTCCCACTAAATTTCATGTATAAACATGGTTCCTCAACACTTCGAGTGAAACCATTCTCTTTTATAACATGATTGAATCGATGATTCCAACTTCTAGATGCTTGCTTAAGACCATAAATGGATCTCTTACGCTTGCACACTTTGTTAGGATTCTTGGAGTCAACAAAACCTTCGGGTTGTATCATGTACACCTCCTCTTCTAAATGCCCATTTAGAAAAGTGGTTTTGACATCCATTTGCCATATTTCATAATCATGAAAAGCGGCAATCGCTAACAAAATCCGTATGGATCTTAGCATGTCTACGTGGGCGAAGGTCTCATCATAATGGAGACCTTGGACTTGGGTAAATCCTTTTGCCACTAGCCTAGCTTTGTAGACATCATCATGTCCTTCTATGCCATTCTTGACTTTGAAAATCCATTTGCATTGAAGAGGTCTTGCCCCTTTAGGCAAATCTACCAAGTTCCAAACTTGGTTTTCATGCATAGAATACATTTCGGATTTCATGGCTTCAAGCCATAAGGAGGAATTAGGACTAGAGATTGCGGCCTTGTAGGTGGCGGGCTCGTCACTTTCCAAAACCAACACATCGAGTGTTCCATCTTCTTCGATAAGTCCCACATATCGATCGGGATGGCGAATAACTCGGCCCGTTCTTCTAAGAGGAGGAGGGACAACCGCGCTAGACGACGAAGGAACATCTTCTTGTGTCTCTACCTCGGTTTGTGGCTCTTGAACTTCATCAAGTTCAAAATTTCTCCACTCTGTCTCCTAGAAATAAAATCACTTTCTAGGAAGACATCATCTCGAGACACAAACACTTTGTTTTCTTGAGGCTTATAGAAGTAATAGCCTCGTGAGGCCATGGGATAACCTACAAAAATGTATTTTTCGGATCGTGGTGCCAACTTATTGTCATTTTTAATTTTGACATAAGCATCACAACCCCAAATTTTCATATGGGATAGAACAGGAACCTTTCCTCTCCATATCTCATATGGAGTCTTTTCAGTTGCTTTTGTTGGACTTACGTTCAAAGTTTTTATTACGGTTTGAATCGCAAATCCCCAAAACGAGTTCGGTAACTCGGTTTGACTCATCATGGATCGAACCATATCAAGTTGGATTCGATTTTTCCTTTCGGCAATGATACGGTCGTTATGTACCAAAAATAAAATACCTAAATACAACTAACAGAAGCTAGCAGCAAGTAGGGTCGATCTCCACAGGGAGGCTATTTTGCTAATTATCTGTTTAACTCAGTCTGTCTAATGTCGCAGTGTGGGGGGTTTTGATTGGTTTAACTATACTAAAGAGACTAAGGCAAGAGAGAAATGAATGCGAGAAATTAACAATAAGAGAAGGGAATATGCTAGGGGTCGGTCTACCGTGGCAGTTACACTATTGGGTCAACTGAGTTGATTAAACTATTGATAAGAAGAGCGAGGTCGTCACCTTTCGGTCCTTAAACCTACGATTATACCCTTTCGGTCTCTAATCGCCCTAGGGCCTCCTAACTTTGCTTTCGCCCTAATTAGGCATCACCTATTGTAATTAAGCAAGTCTTCCCTTCCAATCTTTCGATCCAGGTCGGGGTTAACTAAATAAATTGGTCTGCTGCATGCATTCATTCAACCTAATAACAATTATATTGCCTAATACAATTCTTATCGCAAGACTAATCTAATCAAGTCAATCCTAACATATTGCTACCACGGCTTCCCTAATCCTAACATATTAAGGGCATCTAGCTACGCATAATGAAATAGAGAACAAGAAATAATGAAGAATCAAACATTAAATAAAAGTAAAGAGAAGGAATGAATTACTGAATTATTGATCCGGAAAATAAGGAAGAAGAGTAGTAGCAATAACAGTGTATATGAAAAATGATAAGAGAGGAGAAGCCCCCTAATTATGTCGTCCTAGCTCCTATTTATAAGAAAATAAGATTATTCCTAAACCTAATGACGGAAATAAGCTTAAAAGTCCAGCCCATCAGAGAAACCACTCGAACGAGTAAACTAAAGCTTAAACCACTTGATCGGGTAGAAAATCTACTCGATCGAGTAAATCAATAAATGCAACTACTCGATCGAGTAGAAAAAGGACTTGATCGAACAAAATTCTACTCGATCGAGTACTTTCCAGCAACAGTTTCCTACTTTGCGCACTGAACTTCAAACGGCTGCCATTTCTTCGTTACTTGGGCAAACAGGGTGATTCCAGTGGCGTTGGAAAGCTAAGAGGACAAGCTTTCATCTCCAATTGGAATCACCTGAATATCAGTTGTAGAACTCGAGATATGGCTCTAAAAATTAGGCACTAGTAATTTGAAGTTCTTCCTTTGCTCGCCTAGCTATCTTTCTTCTTTGCGCATCTCAAAATAGCTACATTCCCGCTCCAATTTCACTCATCCTCCAAATGCATGCTAAACGGACGGTAAAAGGCTTGATTTCACTACTTTCTTGTCCATTCCTACAATTAAGACAAAATAAACCAAAGTAGCGTATTCGGGGCATTTCGTAGCATAAAACTACGATAAAAGTATGGAAATACGTGCATGAAAAGGCCTAAAAAGACTATATAAAATGCACGTATCAAATCTCCCCAAACCAAACCTTTACTCTTCCTCGAGTAAACTAAATGCAAACTAATGGAACGGAAAAGATAACTCAGAGCTAGCTACAAATGCCCACTTAAACCAATTTAATGCAAGCAAACTAACTCTTATAGCAAACAGTCAAATGCAAACGAGTTATAAGATGTTTATAATAATGCTGAACCGTCGACCTTGCAAGACCTTTAATAATGGACTCTCACGGGTCACTCTTCTCTCATGAAGCAAAGAGTGAACATATATATGTAAGAGAGAAAGAAAAATAGTCGCTCACCTAAACTGCGACCCACATAAACATGCATGCAACTAATATGATAGACAATTCTAGCTACCAAACATACATTCCAACCAAACGAGGTTCTGTCACAGCCGAGGGCTTACAAAAATATGGTAAAGTGAGGTAATGGCTAAGAAGAGGCAAAAAATTTATGGGAATGTGGAGGTATATGTGATCAAGCTAGTACCTAAACAGAACCATATGACAACATCCATCCTTACTCAATTATGAATTAAGCACATATGCCCTTCATTTGGCATAAAACTCACCAAACCGAACTGAAAATACTCCTCAATAAATGTAAATAAAGCATAGGAGCGAAACTAACTAACAAACAACATCTTTTTTTTCTCTTTTCTTTTCTATTTTTTTCGGTTTCTTTCTTTTTCTGATTTTTCGAATTCTTTTTTTCATTTTTTTTTTCACGTCTTTTTTTTTTTCATCCTCCTTTTCTTCTTTTCTACCAACTCCAAATCGATATGATATGAACCAAATTTGGCACAATGAAGTATATACCGCAAAAACAATCTAAACTAGCTTGACACAAGGCAGGCTAAATTTGGATGTAGTTAAGGGTCAAAAAGGCAGATTTGGCTAATGTGGAGTTAAACGGGTAAAAATGAAGGAAAGGGAAATTGTAAGCACCTCCCTGCATGTGACACCAACCACTAACCCGAATGTATGCAGGCAAAAAGCAATTGAATTTCATATACGTGCAAATTGATGATACATGATATGCAAGGAGTAACTACTCACAATCCTACGTGAAACCGGTCATGAATGACACCAGTATATAAGGCTCTAATCCTTAGAAATTATAAGTAGCTCGCCAAAATTTCAGGTCAAGTCTATTCGTTCAGCTAAATTTTAACATTAACTCGTAGATATGAAATAAGACAATTCTAAAAGATAACAGTTCAATGCAAGGCTTAAGCAAAAAGACAATTATAGTGCAATTTCATCACTGGAATCTACCGTTCCGACTTAACCTATATGCTAAAATTAAACGTGAATTTTTTTTTGAATTTTTGAAATTTTCTATTTTTTTTTTTATTTATTTTTTTTGAGATTTTTAATAAGAATAAACAACAATGCAAACTGAAAATTGAACGTGAAACAGAAATGCAATAAACAACAAAATGCAGACACAGATATGGATGCATAACCTCCCCAAACCAAACTGTACAATGCCCCCATTGTACCAAAACATGGAAAGGAAATGCAAACTAAAGGAGAAAGAGAGTAAATGCAGAAAGCTTACAAGATACGCGAAGGAGGGACCTCCCCAAACCGACCATGAACATGGGAGGTTGCTAAAGGCCCGGAAAACCGTCATAGGAAGCTAATCCAAGTCAAACGAATGAATGGGCATCCAAAAACTGCTCGATCGAAAGGATTTTAGGTCGATCGAGTAGTTTCTCTTTATGCAGGTACTCGATCGAGTAGAAAAACTGCTCGATCGAGAGGATTTATCAGCAAAGTACTCGATCGAGTACAAAAAGTGCTCGATCGAGTGATTCTCAGTGTGTTCCTGCAAAACGCAATTAAAAACAGCCCGCAAACTAACAAAACAAGCATACTAAAATAGTCCATGGTATGAAACCATTTATTACAACTGAAATAAAATAAAATGAAAAATAAATCTCCGGGTTGCCTCCCGGGTAGCGCTAGCTTCAGTCAGGTCCCAGCTCGACCTTCTTTTCTTCGAGGCTTCTATAATTAATCACAATCAAAGCAACTCAAAGCGCGCAACATTAAATCATACATCTGCGCATGTGCTACAAAAAAGCATAAGTAGCACCATAGTGGAATAAAAATATAGGAAATAACAATGTTTAACCGTTTAAGTCTAACAAATTTCCTATGTGAGCTCCTAAATTTATCCACATAATAAAGGAGCGCGGGAGCAATTGCCAATAAAGTAGGGCCCCGTTTCAGATTAGCAATTTTGACATGATAAGTACGGTGAAAGGTCGTTAAATTACGCGTCCACATATGAGAGGGTATAGCATTAAAAGAATTAGCACGAGTCAAATGAGGTAGCTTACTTTGAAAATTAACAATAATAAGATTACCGCTAATTACCTCAGGTAGGTTGTTCTAAATGGAATCATCGACAAAAGAGTGTAATACCTCATCCGAGCTAGGGGCAGATACCGACTTAGCTGCTTCTTCGTTACCCTCCTCAGTGGAATCCATCCCGTAAATCGCAGCTTCAAGTGTATCTGACTCGGCTTTGAATAGGGGAGATTAACCATAACCGTTATCATCATCAATATCGTCATCTAAATCAAACCCAACTGACGAATCAAAGCTCCCAATGGCCAATTCAGTCGATCGAGCAGAATTGTTACTCGATCGACCACTTTCCTCCTGCATTTCACTCGATCGAGCAGATTTATTACTCGATCGAGCACTTTCGCCTGGAAATTCACTCGATCGACTAATGTTAGTCACTCGATCGAGTGATTGCT
Source organism: Silene latifolia (assembly GCF_048544455.1). Taxonomy (NCBI): domain Eukaryota; kingdom Viridiplantae; phylum Streptophyta; class Magnoliopsida; order Caryophyllales; family Caryophyllaceae; genus Silene; species Silene latifolia. The sequence goes on from NC_133531.1 coordinate 40,702,869, forward strand.
CCTGTACAGGGCTAAAATCTTCGCATAAACTCTTGAAATACGACAGAAATTCGTCACCCGAGTCATAGAAATCATTCTCAGCATTGGGCAACACGGGTCCTTCATGGGAAAAACCGCTCTCGGTTAAGTACACCTCTTTTGGTTGCCTACCATCCGACTCAGCTGCTAACTGAGCAATTTCAGACTTCAGCTCAATGATTTGAGCTTCCATACGTCTATCATATTCTTGCATTTGAGATGCAAGTGTCTCCAACAAAGATTTCAGCTCCGCAATTTCTTCTTTCTGTATATCAGGAGGATCTTGTTGCGGTGGCCATTGATAAGGTGGAAGTGGCGGCACAACTACAGCTGCATTGTGCTCAGCAGCACCACATCCCCAAGATTTCTTCCTTTCCCAACTAGCGGGTTTTTCAGCTTGGGCTTCAAACTGAGCGATTAGTCGGGAGACAGATGTCATCTTGGCAAGAGGGATCGAAGGTACTCAAGCCTTCCCTTCGATAATATCCGTCGGTATCCCGTCTAATAAACCTGTAGGCCTATCAAAACAACACTAGAGAGAAAGATAAGAACAGCCTCAAGGTACTTAGTCTTCCCTTGAGGCGAAAGACAAACAAAATAAAACAAATAAAAGCGTCGCCTCCCCGGCAACGGCGCCAAAATTTGATACGGTCGTTATGTACCAAAAATAAAATACCTAAATACAACTAACAGAAGCTAGCAGCAAGTAGGGTCGATCTGCACAGCGAGGCTATTTTGCTAATTATCTGTTTAACTCAGTCTGTCTAATGTCACAGTGTGGGGGTTTTGATTGGTTTAACTATACTAAAGAGACTAAGGCAAGAGAGAAATGAATGCGAGAAATTAACAATAAGAGAAGGGAATATGCTAGGGGTCGGTCTACCGTGGCAGTTACACTTTTGGGTCAACTGAGTTGATTAAACTATTGATAAGAAGAGCGAGGTCGTCACCTTTCGGTCCTTAAACTTACGATTATACCCTTTCGGTCTCTAATCGCCCTAAGGTCTCCTAACTTAGCTTTCGACTTAATTAGGTATCACCTATTGTAATTAAGAAGCCTTCCCTTCCAATCTTTCGATCCAGGTCGGGGTTAACTAAATAAATTGGTCTCCTGCATGCATTCATTCAACCTAATAACAATTATATTGCCTAATACAATTCTTATCGCAAGACTAATCTAATCAAGTCGATCCTAACATATTTCTACCACGGCTTCCCTAATCCTAACATATTAAGGGGATCTAGCTACGCATAATGAAATAGAGAACAAGAAATAAAGAAGAAGCAAACATTAAATAAAAGTAAAGAGAAGGAATGAATTACTGAATTATTGATCCGGAAAATAAGGAAGAACAGTAGTAGCAGTAATAGTGTATATGAAAAATGATAAGAGAGGAGAAGCCCCCTAATTATTTCGTCCTAGCTCCTATTTATAAGAAAATAGGATTATTCCTAAACCTAATGACGGAAATAAGCTTAAAAGTCTAGCCCATCAGAGAAACTACTCGATCGAGTGATTTAAAACCACTCGATCGAGTAAACTAAAGCTTAAACCACTCGATCGAGTATAAAATCTACTCGATCGAGTAAATCAATAAATGCAACTACTCGATCGAGTAGAAAAAGGACTCGATCGAACAAAATTTACTCGATCGAGTACTTTCCAGCAACAGTTTCCTGCTTTGCGCACTGAACTTCAAACGGCTGCCATTTCTTCGTTACTTGGGAAACAGGGTGATTCCGGTGGCGTTGGAAAGCTAAGAGGACAAGATTTCATATCCAATTGGAATAACCTGAATATCAGTTGTAGAACTCGAGATATGGCTCTCAAAATTAGGCACTAGTAATTTGAAGTTCTTCCTTTGCTCGCCTAGCTATCTTTCTTCTTTACGCATCTCAAAATAACTACATTCCCGCTCCAATTTCACTCTTCCTCTAAATGCATGCTAAACGGACGGTAAAAGGCTTGATTTCACTACTTTCTTGTCCATTCCTGCAATTAAGACAAAATAAACCAAAGTAGCATATTCGGGGCATTTCGTAGCATAAAACTACGATAAAAGCATGGAAATACGTGCATGAAAAGGCCTAAAAAGACTATATAAAATGCACGTATCAGGCAACACCATTGAGTTGTGGTGTTCCGGGTGGAGTAAGTTGTGATATAATACCACAACCTTTCAAGTGTGAATCGAATTAAAGGCTAAGATATTCTCCACCACGATCGGATCGTAGTGCCTTTATCCTTTTGTTCAATTGGTTCTCTACTTCGTTTTGAAACTCCTTGAATTTCTCAAAAGCTTCACTTTTATGCTTCATTAAATATATATACCCATATCTACTCAAGTCATCGGTGAAGGTTATGAAGTAGTCATAATTTCCACGAGCGGTGATACTCATTGGTCCACATACATCGGTATGTATGAGTCCCAATAGTTCACTTGCTCGTGTCCCTTTACCACTAAAAGGATTTCGAGTCATTTTGCCAAGAAGGCAATATTCGCATGTTCCATATGTTTGAAAATCAAATGGTGTAATCACATTAGTCAAAATTAATCTTTTGATGCGATTCTCGTTTATGTGACCTAATCGACAATGCCAAATGAACGATTCATTTGGGTCACTTGATTTGAGTTTCTTTGATTGAATGTTATAGATATCATTAGTCGGATTCGAGGTTTCTAAAATGTAAATGCCATTAATGGAAGAAACTTGGCCTATAACGAAGTCATTCCTCGAAATAGTACAACGATTGTTCTTAATAACAAAACAAAATCCGTCCATGTCTAACATAGCGATAGAAATAATGTTTTTAGAGAGTGTAGGCACATAAAAACAATTATGTAAATACAACTCAAATCCATTAGGCAAAGCTAATACATAAGTTCCTTTGGATTCGGCCGCTACTCGAGCTCCATTTCCAAGGCGTAGATCCACATCTCCTTTGCTAAGCCTCTTCACGTCTCTTAAACCCTGTAAATGATTACAAAGGTGAGAACCACAACCGGTATCCAGTACCCATGCCGTAGTGGAAGTATAATTTATATAAATAACATAAATTTCCTTAGGAATTTTACCTTTTGGAACGATGATTCCTTCCCTTATATTTCGCAAATATACGGGACAATTCCTAAGCCAATGTCCCATGCTATAGCAATAATGGCACTCATCTTCAACTTGCTTGAAGTTTTTCCCTTTCTTTCCCTTCTTCTTAAACTTTTTGCCCTTGGAAGCAAGAACTTGATTGCTTGAGCTCCCACTAGTTTTGGCATCTTTTTTTTCCAAAGACAAAGACCCTATAGATTTTATGAGGCGGTCTTCCTGAAACCGGCTCACAAGAGATCTTGTAGTAGTAGTAGGAGGTTTAGAAGAAGTGTTGAAGTTTATGTTTCCATCCGAACCTATCCCAAAAGAAATTTCTCTAGTAGTGTCGAAATCATTGTTGAAGCAAACGTCGTCAAAAACATTGTGGCAAGACTCAATAGTTATCGGTGCGGTAGCGTTTGATGGATTCATTGTAATGAACTACAAGTATGGAGGAAAAGGAAATATTAACATTTGCCTTTTTAAATCATACTTGTAAATAAATTTAACAAGATATGAACATTTATATAGTGACCTTTACCCAACTATAATAAATGATTCCAAGACCCAAATTCATATTAACTTAGGGCACTGTGTGCCGAAATACCATTTATTAACATAACTCGGTGGATTAACCTTTTAATCGATTCTACTTTTAGAACTCTTGGTCGATAAAATTACATTAAAATTTATCTGTAGCCCGAAACACATCCGGAAATCGTCGTGAATACTTTCGTTGAGTTCAACCCAAATTTCGAATAAATGTGTCCATGATCCAAACTTATATCAACTTAGGGCACGGTGTGCCGAAATACCCTTCATTAACATAAATTCGGTGGATAGACATTTATCACCCACTTCCCCTACGTAACAAGATTTGTACCCTGGTGTGGCCGAGTGCACTCTCAATTGGCCGAGTGCACTCCCTCACGAAATAGGTTTTCATGCTAAATCGCCTTTAAAAAGCCAATATCGTATATTAATCGGTTTTTACGGATTTGTGTGATTCAACCTTTCAAAATCACAATAAATTACATAAAATCACATTTATGTATTAGTTAATTACCCTAACCATATTAGGACTCAAAAATTAGTCTCCACTAACATATTGACTATAATTAACTTATATTTCTTAATATTGTTCATAAAAGGACTTAAAATTACAATAAAAGCCATAAACTTCAATTAATCATAAAAATTTCAAATAAATTCAAAATTTGAAATTTAAACTCATGAACATTCTGAAAAAATACCATGACACTCATAATATTCAAAAACTTAGGTTAAAAATTTCGAAAATTATCAAGGAAAAACTATGTTGCGGTTTATCGGATTTATCAAATATTATCATAAAAATATGAGAAAAATTATATTTATCAACTTTTCAATTTTAGATCTGAAATAGGTAATAAAATGCAACATGTGACATTTTTTCTTAGTCATGTAGTATGTTTTAGCAATTTTCACTAATTTAAGTCACTATTTATGTTATTTTTCATCAAAAATTCATAAATCATGCATAAAGACTTCATTATAGCCTATTATTTTACACACATCTTGTAACATTGCATGTGACAACATACTAAATTTCTATGACCAGATTTGAAATATTTCTCATATTAACCTATTTTTCCATTTAAATTCGATTTATCATGAAAAATCCATATTTCAAGCATAAAAACTCATAAAAATATGAAAATTTACCGGTCATCTAAATATAATATATGTGAAAACATATCCAAAAACCAATGGAAAAATCGAAGTTTAGCTAATTTTAGTCCGAAAATGACATGTTTATCATAAAATCACATTTTAATGCCATTATTATATAAAATGAACAATAAAAATCCATAAATTAACCAAAATATCCTAAATACATTTTAGGACCAGAAACTTTAACATGCATAATAGATTTCGTGATATATCATAATAAACACAAATTTATAAGTTTTATATGTTAATCGTATAACTCGGAAAAACTATAACCGATTTGCATGCAAACAACCTAGCTCTGATACCACTTGTTAGAAATATATATCTCATTATAGTCAACATATTCATATATGTTTCAATTTAATTTAGCCATAAAATTAATTAGATCTTATGCATGCAAACATAAGTAAACATAAAGAAGAAATCATCATTCTTACATTGAGTTTTCGGATCAAAGGGCACAAGTAAGATCTCCTTCTTACTTGTTCTGGAGCTCTCCTAATATGGATGAACAAAGGACTCAAGTATAGAATCCCTCCCAAGGAATAATACCCAAGATAACCTCTTAACAAAATTAATATTATTAATAATAGAACAATATTAATCTAAATAAAATGACTCAAAACTATTTTTGTTCTCTTGGAATTTCGGTCAAGAGGAGGAAGGATTTTGGAGTTTTTTGTCTCTCTAATTTTTAATAAGATAAGTAGAGAGTTTTTTATTCCTCACACTAGAAATAATATCAATTGTGTATGAATGAAAAAGATAGAGAAAAACTCTCTATTTGGTCTCTCAAAAACCGGTGGAAAGAGGGATTGGGGAGCCAATGCATGGGCTTAATTCTCTAATCAAGAAATAGGCATGAAAGGCTAGGTGTTGGTAGTGTAATCATATTGTTTCCACTCAATTGATTAAACATAATATAAACACCATACTACCTCCATATTTCGGTCCATATGGGATAAAATGGATTCCATTTTATCTTTGTCAATTTGTCAATTTGTCACATGTCACAAGTCATGTAAAATTGTGATGTATTTTTAACGTATTAAAAATTAACGTATTAATAAAATACGTCATGTACAAAATCGACTTAGTAATTCACAATTACTTGTACCAAAACATTTTACCAATTATAAATTACAACATCTTGTATTTATAATAAATTATTCATTCAGTTAAATTATTTCCGTAAACGATAATTTCATCTAAGCAATAAAACAATTCGATTACTTAGACCGTATCTTATTTAATCAAATTACAATGAGACACGTAAATATTACTTCCAAAATCGTCCGTCAATTTAATTTACTCGTATCGTCATACGACCAATTAAATATTCAATTAAGAGTGTTACCCTTTAGGTAGACCTAAGGGGATCAACTGATCACCATCGTCGCACGACAGTAATGTCAAACTCTAGTCAGCCAATCATTACCGATATGTGTGGAACAGTTGACACTAAAATATTACTTCCCAATTGTATTCTTAAAAATGAGACTTAAACATGTGATCATCATGATCGACAGTTGTGATCGCATTATTGTCGGAGGACACATATTCCAACAGGTTAGACCACAAAAATTTTACCAATACCATTTCTCCTTGTCTTGTTTTCCTAAACTTCCGGTCTAAGATTTCCTTGGGCGTTTCCACATACGTTAGGGCATCATCTAGTTCAATCATCTCCGCCGCGAGTACATGAGAAGGGTCACTCATGTATTTACGCAATTGAGACACTTGAAAGACATTGTGAACTCGGTCCAACGCCGGGGGAAGTGCTAAACGGTAGGCCACTTCCCCGACTCTATCCAATATCTCATAGGGACCAATAAACGTTTGGCTCAATTTGCCTCTCTTTCCAAATCTCACTACCACTCTCCTGGGTGAGACTTTGACTAACACTTTATCCCCTACCGCGAATTCGATGTAACTCCGCCTCAAATCAGCATAGCTCTTTTGCCTATCTTGTGCCGCTCTCATGTTCTCGCGGATTACGTGGACTTGATCAATCATATCTTGAATCATTTGAGGCCCCAATAGCACGGCTTTGGTGCTATCGTCCCAAAATATAGGGCTTCGACATTTTCTCCCATATAAAGTTTTAAATGGTGCCATGCCAATGCTAGCATGGTAGCTATTGTTGTAGGAGAAGTCAATCAAATGTAGCCTTTCTTCCCAAGAGCCTCCAAACTCCACGACACAAGCTTTCAACATATCTTCCAATGTTTGGAAGGTCCTCTCCGTTTGTCCATCCGTTGCCGGGTGGAAGTTTGTACTCATCTTCAATTGGGTACCTAACGAGCTTTGAAGTTCTTGGCAAAATCTTGAAATGAATCACGAATCTCGGTCCGACACAATGCCCTTTGAAAATCCATGAAGTTTAACCACATATTTGCAATAGGCATTTGCTAACTCTACCTTGCTCGAAGTGTCTATCATTGCGATGAAATGCGCCGATTTGGTCAACCTATCCACAATGACCCAAATCATGTTGTTCCGCCTTTGATTTCTTGGTAGTCCGACTACAAAATCCATAGATATTGATTCCCATTTCCATTCAGGCACGTCTAAAGGTTGCACTTTCCCTTGTTGTATCTTCTGCTCACCCTTCACTTTTTGGCAAGTCAAGCATCTTGCCACAAATACCACCACTTCCCTCTTCATATTTGACAACGAAAAGGGCTTCTTAAGATCCTTGTACAATTTATCGCCACCCGAGGGCACCGAATAAGGCTTGTTATGAGCTTCATTAATTATCTTTTTCTTAAGCTCATCATCACTTGGTATAAACCATATCCCCTTGAATCTAAGGCCTCCATCCTCATGCAACTCAAATCTTGAGGGCTCTACCCTTTCTAGCACTCCCTTCCACTCTTGGATGTTCGCATCACCTGCTTGCCTGCCCCTGATTTCAACATATAACTCGGTCTCGAATGTCAAACCTCCCATTGATTCCCCCTTCTGTATCATATGGATAACCATTCTCCTTACCTCTTCCTTCAACTTTACCAGAGACAAGGTGGTACACAAGGAGTGCACCAACTTCCTACTCAAGGCATCAGTCACCACATTAGCTTTCCCCTCATGATAGATTATCTCCATATCATAATCCCCAATAAGTTCAATGCATCTCCTTTGTCTCATGTTCAACTCCTTTTGGATGTAGATATAATTCAAGCTTTTGTGGTCGGAAAATACCTTAAAGGTTGCTCCATACAAATAATGTCTCCAAATTCTCAAGGCAAAGACAACGGCTCCCAATTCTAGGTTGTCGGTTGGGTAGTTCTTCTCATAGGTCTTCAATTGCTGCGAGGCATAGGCAATGACTCTACCATTTTGCATAATTACATATCCCAGGCCATTCTTTGGAGCATCGGTGTATACTTCAAAATTCTCACTCCCTTCTGGTAATGCTAACACCGGGGCCTTGGTTAGGCGCTCCTTTAGGGTCAAGAAGGCTGTCTCACTTGAAATGGTTCTCTTTTCTGATCAACGATGTCAAGGGTCTAGCAATCTTGGAGAAGTCTTTCACAAATCGGCGATAATACCCAGCTAGGCCTAGGAAGCTTCGAATTTCAGCTACATTCTTGGGTGCCACCCACTTAGATACGGCCTCAATCTTGGTAGGATCCATGGCAACTCCTTCCCTTGATATTACATGACCTAAGAAAGCCACCTTCTCCAACCAAAACTCGCACTTAATAAGCTTTGCATAGAGTTGGTGATCCCTCAAGGTTTGCAAAACGATTCTTAGGTGCTCCACGGGCTCTTCCTTGGTCTTGGAGTAGACCAAAATATCGTCTATTTATACCACCATAAATTTGTCCAAGTACGGACTAAACACCGTATTCCTGAGATCCATGAAAGCAGTCGGTGCATTTGTTAACCTAAATGGCATCACTACGAACTAATAATGCCCGTACCTTGACCTAAATGCGGTTTTTGGGTTGTCCTCATCTTGATCTTCAATTGGTGATAGCCCGATTGTAGGTCAATCTTTGAAAATATTCCGGCTCCACTAAGTTGGTCAAACAAATCATCGATCCTTGGTAGAGGCTACTTGTTCTTGACGGCGACATTATTCAAATCCCTATAATCGATGCATAGTTTCAAGGTCCCGTCCTTCTTCTTTACAAATAGAATTGGTGCTCCCCACGGCGAAACACTCGGTCTAATGTAACCCTTAAACGCCAATTCCCAAAGTTGCTTCTTTAATTACTCTAATTCCTTTGGACCTATCCGGTATGGAGCCTTAGAGATTGGTCACGTACCCGGTTTTAAGTCCATTCCAAATTCCACCTCTTTTGATGGAGCCAACCTGGGTAACTCCTCCGGAAACACATCCTCAAAGTCTCTCACTACTGGTATCTCTTGCGCTTTTGTCCTTTCATACTAGTGTCTCACACATGACCCACGAGCATAGGATAACCTTTCTTCAAACTTGTTTTCAAGGTCATCACCAAAACTAGATTCACTTTTGGTTTGACTAAGTAACCTTGGTATGACACCCTTGTACCTTTGGGTCATTTCAGAGAGATTTTCTTTTGATAGCAATCTATATTGGCTTTGTGCCTACTTAGCCAATTCATACCTAGGATTACTTGAAATCCCTCAAAGGGAAATTGAAAGAGGTTTAACGGAATGTTGGTTTCATGTACTATGACCGACACCTCCTTATACACTTTTGAATATATGATGGACTCTCCCAAAGGTAAGGACACATCGTTATTTGCTAGTTCTCCCTCCCCCAAACCTAGGGTCGACACATGACTATTAGACACAAAAGAATGAGTGGCCCCCGAGTCAAATAAAACGAAAAAACGATGAGAATTGATAAGGAATTTACCAAAGACAACGTGGGCATGCTCTTCGGCACTCTTCTTATCCATGGCAAAGAGCTTGCTACTAGACTTGGGTTCATCTTGTATTGTGCTTGCCGATTGGGTTGGCCTACTCCCCGAAGCATTCCCTCCCGCGAAGCTTGTTGCTCTAGATGGAGGTCCCCGGTTGAAATTTCCCCGGTTGTTGCCACCATTGAATATGGAGTTAGCATTCCTCGGGTTGCTCCATGCCCCCGAATTCCGGTTATTGGTCCCGCTTTGAGAAGGAGTGGAGTAGGTGTTTGCTTGCCCTAACCTTCGGTTGGGCCCTTTCGGGGTGCTAGTAAAATCAACTTTCTTGTGGCCGAGGCCACCACAATTGTAGCATCTTAATCCTCCTCCTTCACTCGCGGCTCTACCTCCGTAGCCACCCGATCTTCCATAGCCACTTGGTGGTGCTCCTCCCGAGTAAGGCCTAGCTTGATTGAAATTAGACTTCTTGGGTTGATATCCTCCACCTTTACTTTCAGTCTTTCTTTTCTCCCTGGACCTCTCCTTAGTATCCTTGGTTATGCCAAGTAGCCTCTCCGTGTTTCCGGCCCTAGCATAGACCTCCTTCATACTTGACATTTCTCTGGGTGGGGGCTTATCTAGGATCTTGACGGCCAATTCTCCCTAAAATTTGAGGGCCAAGTGTTATTGGCTAAGGTGGAGGTCTTCCACATAAGTAGCTAGCTCGTTGAAACGGACGTAGTAATCTTGGACCGTCATAGCATCGGTCATAACAAAGCGGTCGAACTCCGCCTGGAGTTTGCATCTCACATGCTCGGGAATGAATTCATTTCTCATTTCTACCTTGAATTCATTCTAAGGGATGGCGGTCTTGCCTATCTCCTCATAGAAGTCTCTCATTGCATCCCTTTCTTTATACCACCATCCGCCCGCAAGACCTACCAAGTAGAAAGCAACTTGTTCCACTTTAAGCTCTTTGGGGGCATCTTACCACCTCCAACACGTTTTTCATTTCCCTTATCCAGACAATAAAGAGATAAGACTCTCCCACTCCAAGTAACTTGGTGGGGCGGTGGCGCGAGATGGCGGTGCTCACGACGGAGGCATCCATCACCGCATCTCTCTCCCTAGTGACATTTCTAAGGGCCTCGGTGAGGGCCTCATTTTGAGCAATGAGCCGCTCCATTTCTTCCTGGGACACGCAATATGGAGGTGAAGGAGTCCTTGCACGGGTTCTCGGTATTATGTCTCTTCAATAAGTGTAACAAACGTCAATACATGCTCCAAAATAGGAGGAAAAGGGTATTGACCACCATACAGTTTTACTCGATCGAGTGTGGGATGTCACTCGGCTGAGTGGTGAGCCCACTCAGTCGAGTGGTGTCCCACTCGGTCGAGTGCCTCAACTTATAGAATGTTTCCAGAAATCCCTCCATGGTCCGCTCGGTCTAGTGGTCCTATCACTCGGTGGAGTGAGTCCCCCACTCGGTCGAGTGTCACAACTTACAAGAGGCTCATAGAGTCTGGAAAGATATCTGCTCGGTCGAGTGGCAGGGGCACTCGGTCGAGTGCCTTCTAATCGACCGAGTCCCTTTTTCCACATGACCGAGTACACATCATATAAGCTATTTATCCATACCAAGTCACACAATTCCACACATAACCCTATTTACATGCTCCTAAATACAAGTACAGAGAAAAGTAGAGGGATGGACACAACATAGAACTCCCAATATGATGATACTAGCATGTATACTTACATCTATATATCCAACACATCCTTCTCAAGTTTTTACTACCATCAACCATGTTATCATATAAGATATCATTAAGCATGTAATAAATCCACAACACCAAACAAAGAATATGCAACAATCACATGCACCAAATACGCCCCATTAACCATGCGTAGTGACCGACTCAAGTTAAGAGGACAAGGGCACAACCTTGGGACATCTCCCAAGCTTGTCACAAGCTCTCTATGACTCAAACCGGGTTCATTTTAGATTGAATCACCCTAGTTCATTGGTCATTGGTTTAAGCTCCAAAACCGTTGCTGTGATACCACTTTGTAACACCCCATAAGTCGGGACCCTTTCCTCTAGGCATTCTCAACACATCGAGGCATTACAAGACTTGGTTTCCAAAGCTTGTAGTGCGAACAATTAAGTAAAAAAGTACTTAGCATTATATAAATAGATAACTTATAGGTAGTTAAACGGTTATAAGTTTAAGGGACATAAAGGTCATCCCGAATAGTACAACCAAATCGAAGAGAATCGAGTTTAAATGTCAAAACCTAAGATAATCAAGAGTGGTGACCACTAATGAAGACCGCTCCACAAGTCTTCGTATCTAGCATGTTAACATATCAACACTGCTCGCCATATGGGCGAAAATCACCATATGGTTCACCACAGATATTTCAAAATCCAAGTGTTAGCTTAACGATATAAATGTTCAATGGATGGAATAACTAAACCCACTTACTTATGTGACAATGCAAAGGCATTAACTAACATTCCAACAAGGTATGAATATACATGAAAGTCATCCTCCAACATACATCTCCACAACCGGTGACCGGCACAAGCCCACGACATCACTTTCAACACAAGGTAGTCAGAACACGTCCGTTGTATCGGGCTCGAGTGTGACTCCAGTCGCCTTCCAGACGCCGTGCCTCACCACACGAGTCCCTTCAAAACCCAAGTACTAAATGTGCACATCCCCCTTGGGGTGGGAAGCTCCAAGGGTGACTGTAGAGGAACACGGTTTCCCAACCGCCTTCTGTCTCCAAAATCGTAACCAATAATCCTCCAATATCCCCCATTGTCAACAAAACCATGAACATGCCAAACAAGTCCAACGAACACAACTATGCAACCATATTAACACAACAAGTATAATCATGCTCAATTCTTCACTAATTATTTCTTCTCATTTAATTGCTATTTAACATGTTATAATGAAATGTAATCATCCTTGTGAGAATTCACCATACTTACCTTCACATCTAAAGTCATCTTATGTGAAACCCTAGTTATCAAAAGATGTTATAATGCAACTATCATGAGATAACTGTAATTAATGACAATAAATGAACAATTAAACACCCATATCATTATAGCTAAGTAGGAAAATCCTACCTTAAGCTTATCTTCACAAATCAACAAGCTACTCACTAGAAGTGCTCGTCAATGATGCTCCCTACACACATTAATTACTAAATTCATTACTATAAACTATTATAATAAATCTACTTATTAAACTCTTTAATTATTCCTCTAAATTCTCATAACCTAATTAATTAATTATGAGTGACCACTTTTTCAGGCTTCCAGCCTACTGCCAAAGTGTACTCGGTCCTCCACTTGGTCGAGTGGGGCTCCACTCGGCCGAGTGGATCGTCTACTTGGTGAAGTCTAATTCTTTATAAATGCAAGGTATTACACAAAGCATTCTTAGATAACTAGGACCGTTACCATCTCAGTTTCCCGAGTCAGTGAATAACAAAGATGACAAACCAAAGTACTTTAATAAAAATAAACAATGAAGGTTTTATTACACTTGCCAACTGATTAAATTTGAACTTTAATATTACAATTGACTACGCAGCGGAAATAAATAAGATTACATAAATAAACTTTCAGTCAATTAAATGATCTAGACAACTGATATGGTCCAACTTCTCACGGCTTGTATCTCATGCTCCCAATGTTAACTCAATTACCTGTCCGTCAATTTGTTCCCCAATATTAATTGGTTCATCACTGGTGTTTACAATATACATTGTCAACCAAACGGTTGAGTAGGATATATAAAAAACAGATATAAGATGAACACAACATGTATGATATGTAATGCAATGAATGCCAACAACTAAGCTCGTTAATGCGATACTCCGACCCGCCAATCCCTGGCCGGGATAACCAAGATAAGCCTGAGGACACTAGAGACAAGTCTGCAGAACTAGCCTGGGCCATACACAACCACGAAGGTATATAAATGGTGTAATACTACGATTTTCTAGTTTTTGCTTACTCGGCCGAGTAGTCCATACTTGGTCGAGTAAATTGCCGAGGGCTTTTAAATAGGCTACTGGTTTATGAGCACTCGGCCGAGTTGTGAGAAAATCGGTCGAGTAAGTCGTACTCGGCCGAGTATCCAAGGTACTCGACCGAGTATCCGGTCTGACGGGATTTATTTTCGCGGTTTTGATTAAGTTGATTAGAGGTTATAAATTACGTGTTCCAGTTACTAAATCATTTTTACAAAACCTAAACTACTTTTACCACTTCTCTAATCATCTTAATCACTCCCACGTCTAGTTTGATCAATCATGAGTCTACATCTCTTTTTCCATACCGGTTTCGTTGGTAAGTCTCTAGCGCTGTCTTAATCAGTTTGTGGTTGTCTTTTAGGGTTGGCCCTAATTTGGGTAGGATGGGGTTAAAGCTTGATTATGGATGGTTTATGATATGGTATTGTTTAATTATTCTTTACTAGGTGACGAGTTCGTAGAAGAGCAATTCTAGCCTTCTTGTTGTTTGTTGATTTGCGGAACTTGCGAATAAGGTAGGGTTTTCCTACTCGGTTGATTGCATAATTGATTATAAGACGGTATTTATTTTGATTGATTGGTATTGTTATTGTGATTGTGGTGGATTGTGATATTTTTTGGGAGATGGTCTTCACACTCAACTTCGCCCCTTGTGGCTCCAATCACAAGGGGGATGTGTGATGCGTGTCTTTTATATGATGTTTTAAACCCTATTTTACACGCATTTCAGAGCTCAATTATGTAGTTTATGCTACTATTTGCCCCATTTCGTCTATTTTCGTATTTTTATGTAATATTGCAGATTTATGCGGAAATGAGTAGAAATTGAGCTAAATCCGTCCCCGAGTACCTTGCATTGCATGACATGAAGTATTTACACAAGGAAGCGAACTTGGTGCGCATTTCGAGGCCTGAAAGATAACTTTATAAAGAATTTAGAAACGATTACCAGCTACAGTGGTCGATCGACTGGTCTTCATGGTCGATCGACCAGAGCACGAAGAACAGAAGCTACTGTACAACGTAGGTTGGTCGATCGACTGGTCCTTGTGGTCGATCGACCAAACCGTGATTCTGACGCAAGTTAAAAGATCGAGAATTAGGAAGCCCATTGTAATTTAGGTTAGGATGATTAGGTTACGTGATAATTCCTTTATAATGTAACTCCTCCTCAGAAAGTTATCATCGAGTTTTATCATCAAATTCTTAACATACAATTCGATAGTCATAAGTTTAGATTATTTCCGTCAATAAAGTTTACTTTTTTGTATTCGGTTTTGATTTTTCCTCTGGAATTCGTCTATACGGTATTCCTCTGTTCCAATATTCAGTTTATTTGCTTTCATTAGTAGTATAGAATTGTTAGGTTAGAATTCCCAAAGCCAATTATCGTTTTATGTTAATTATTCATTTAGTAAATTTAACCATGAATTCAGTATCTTTATTCGTTAATCTTGTTGTTGTTTTTATCGTAAACATGAGTAGCTAAATACCCTGTGCTAGGATATAGGGAATCTGTAGAAGTAGGCGGCGTAGGATAGTATACCTGAATCGCACCATGGTCGATCGACCGCATACCCTGGCCGATCGACTGGCCACGTGAGATCAGTTTCGTTTTAATTAATTTAATTGCTATATTTGACGAATCGAGTGCACGCGACTAGTTGAATGCCTAGGAATTGACCGACCCAATAAAGATCGAAAGATAGTGGAGGAAAATAGACTGCCTAATTAAGATGAATAAATTAATAAGATCGAGAGATAAGTTAATTTAGACTTTTAAATCACTTTTCAGGACGAAAGTTAGCATTAGTGATATTAGGGACCTGTAGCGAGATCAAAAGATGCTACGTGTTAAGAATGGACCGAGAGGACTTCTTATTTTCCCGTCTCACGTGATTGTTTCAGACTTACCTAGTACACTGCCGCCGAAACTATAGTGAACCGACCATCTTAGCACCCTTTTAATATTTGTTTTCATCTACCTCTTTTATTAGCTCGTTTATTTTAATTTTGTTGCCTTTAGTTATAGATCAATTCAAAACAAACCCCCACTCATTTGTTACTTTAAGACTAAAATCAGACAACCAATAATTGCATTCGCCTCTCTGTGGTTCGACCCTGACTGCCACTAGCTATAGTAGTAGTTTGGACTATAAATATTATCTTTGGTACTCTACGACGGTATCAAATTTTGGCGCCGTTGCCGGGGAGGCAATTGTTTAATTTTTGGTTGTTTTTATTTTAGTCTTTATCTTAGTTTAAGGGACATCTGTTCCTTAAACTTTTCTCATATTCTACTTGTAGTTTCCTCTTATGCGCAGGTCACAGGGTGGTGAATTGAGACCATTAGATCCTGAGATTGAAAGGACTTTGCACGAGTTGAGACTATCATCTAGGGTATTGCCGACAGAGGAAGAGTTGAGTACTCTGTCCAGTTACTACGAGAACGCTTTATTTGAGGAGGATCCACCTTCATCTCCGGTTTCTACTTCATCAGCTGAGACCGTCACATCTCCAGATATGGCTGAAGAAGCGAGTATAGCCAGTCACTCTGAGCCGACAGTTGAGAATCTCTATAAGGGATTCGCCCTGCCAGGGACGGATAGAAAATTCGAGCCAAAACCGTCTTATATTAACTTGGTTGAGAGAAACCAATTTGGGGGAGCTGCAAATGAAGATGCGGCCAAACATATGGAGACGTTCATTAACTACTGCTGTTCCATACCCCCACCAACCGGTGTGACCCAGGACCAGGTGAAGGAGACTATGTTCATATTCTCGCTTCGTGATGCTGCAAGGGAATGGTACCGAGATTTGGATCGAGCTGCTAATGGGATAACGGATCGGAATTCTCCGGCCCTAGCATTTTACAAGAAATATTTCTCTGCCTCGAAAACCAATGCAATTAGAGCTCAGATCACGAGCTTTAAACAGGGCCCTGATGAATATTTTCATGAGGCATGGGTCCGTTTCAAGAGACTAGTGCGAACCATTCCGCACCATGGGTTTAAGAAGTGGTTTCTGTGTAACCAATTCTACAATGGTCTTTATGATGATCAAAGAGCCATCCTAGATGCTGCAGCTAATGGGAGATTTAAAGAAAATAGTGATGAGACAAAGGGGTGGAAAATCATTGATGACATTACCACCCATAAAGCTGAGCATGCGAATTCTAGAGGAAATCAGAGAAGATAGGCTGAATCTCCTGCTGTAGCTGCAATAGAAGCCCTTACTGTGAGGTTTGACAAGATAGATTTTTGGGGGATCCCAAAAAGGAGGGATTTATAAAGTTAATGCTGTTTCAGACGGTCCCTTTATATGCAAGAGGTGTGGAGCTGAGGGACATGTTTCGGATTTTTGTCCTAGTTCGACTGAAGTATGTGCTGCCTTTCAACATTATAGGCAGACTGGTACATATCCCGATCCCTCTAATGTCCACCCCAATTTGAGGTGGACTAACCAGAATGTCCTTAATCCAGGACCACAGCAGGAGCTGCAGCAGCAAAGCTATGTGGCCCCTCATAAGCGACGAGCCGTACTCAAAAGCCTCGTATGTTCCGCAAAAGATGGCAATGAGCGATCCCATGGCTCCGATTTAGCCGAGTTGAAAAATTTGTTGCTAAAGGAGTCTCAAGCTAGAGAGGCTGGGATGAAAATGTTGGAGAGCCAAATTGCCCAACTGGCGAGCAAAAGTGCAACTCGAGCTCCAGGGCAATTACCGTCACAGCCGGATCAAAAGAAGACCCTAAATGCTATCACTTTGAGGAGTGGGTCCAGCTTTGATGGGCCCACTATGGTCGAGGAAGCTACTGGAAAAGATGAGGCGGAACCAAGTAAGAAGAAGCGAATGAACAAAGGGCAAGAAAAAGACGTTTACAGGTATATCGATCGATCGACCGACATACCTCGGTCGATCGATCAAACACGCAATCAAGACTGGATTACCTGTAGAGAAGTCGATCGACTGACCAACATGGTCAATTGACTGAGGACGCTGCTGATATTGAGCCTTTTCGTCCTCTAATGCCAATTAACTTGAGGGACCACTTGTTTCGGGGTACGACTACTCCAAAATTACTGAGGCAAGACCCAAATGCTGATGGGTCTGTCCCGGTTCCAAAGTATGACCCAATGACGATTAATGGCTCATTTTTGAGATGGTCTGAAGAAGGTTCGAGCTATAACAAAGACGAGGTAGTGGATTTTCAGCCTAAATCCACTGTTGCCGGCATGAGAGACCTAGAAGAGAGGGCTAAGTTACTTCTTACAACCCCTTATCCAGAGAGATTAGTGCCGACGAAGGAACAGGTATCATTTAAAAAATTTGAAAATGTTATTCGTAGTTTAAATGTGCAAGTTCTTTTCCTTGAATTAGTTAATCAGGTGCCTGCTTACATGAAATTTATGAAGCAACTTTTGTCTAAAAAGAAGTCATTTGGTACTGTGCAATCTGTCGCACTAACTGAGGAGTCATGTTCCTATTTGACCCATACTGCACCTCATAAGCTAGAAGACCCCGGTAGCTTTTCAGTCCCATGTAATATTGGCACCTTTTCTATTGAGAAGGCATTGTGTGACCTAGGAGCCGGTATTAGTGTCATGCCTTTGAGTCTTGCTAGGAAGTTGAAATTGACTAGGTTTGCAGTTACTAAGATGACAGTACAGATGGCTGATCGTTCTGCGGTCCAGCCTATAGGAATCTTAGAGGACATTCCCGTGCAAGTAGGAAAGTTCTTTTTCCCTGTTGACTTCGTTGTGTTAGATATGCCCGAGGATGCTCACATTCCTATCATTCCGGGTAGACCAATTCTGCACACTGCTGGTGCAGTTATAGATGTTGGCTCAGGGACATTGACTTTTAAGGTAGGGAAACATTCCATTGTCTTTGCCCAGACAGCTAAGAAAAAAGACCCCATGTGGGCAGTAACTTGTAATATGGTTTCTGAAAAGAAATCCTATTTTGTGCTTTCTGATATGCCTACCTCTATGCCTATTTCTACTGTAACACCTCCGCCCCAGATTGGGATCAACCTGGAGGAAGATTCTTCTGTTTTGGATAGTGCAAGAGCTGGTTTGGGGAAGGAAGGGCCGTATGTTGCTCCAGCTGAGAAGGAGCCAATCGTTCAAAGAGGCGGTCTAGGATGTCTTAGCTATGGCACTGATGAGGAGCCAGTGAAAGTGACGGAGTCCGATTTGGATTTTGACGAGTCAGATGAAGTCATTAATTGGGGAGATGTTGAAGCTGTTGATCCGTTGAGTTCTGCGGATGTTGAAGTTGATAGGAGTGCAGCTGAGGAGATGAGCACTGTAGAGGCTACTTCTTGTAGCCAGGAGCCGAGCAAGTGGGCCATTCCGTGGCCATTCTTGATCAACTATTAGTTGATTAAGACTTTTTTAAAAACATTCAATTTTATTGCTTTTGTTAGACTTCTATTTATCGCTTTTGTGTGCGCGAGACTTCGCATTTTAATAAGTTTGCTTAGGATTTTAAATACTTTAGTCTGTTACTTTGGGTTTTGCGCAATTTTGCGCGCGTTATTATGTGTATTTGCAGGTTTATAGACCATATTGGCACAATTTATTGAGCTAATTCGAAGAAAATCAGAACTTACAAGAGTTTTCCGATCGATCGACTGCCTCCTATGGTCGATCGACTGAGCTGCGAATTCCAGGAGCTTCGTTCCTGTTCACTCTGGTCGATCGACTGGGTGATGTGGTCGATCGACCGCCCAGCGCTGCTGTACCTATTTTCGATCATTCCCCTGCTGTGTTTGGTCGATTTGCGGAGTTGAGGGAGTCTTTTCTCCACTTTATTCTCCGACTCATTTCTGTTTTCTTCCGTTTCTTTATTTTACACATAATTTTGCGTTTAATAAATTGTTTTCTCGGAATTACGCGCAGTATTTTCTGTCTTTTCAGGTACCTATGGTAGTACTGCTGGCTACTGAAACCTCCTAGCTCACGCTGGTTTGGGGATGTTTCCTTTTGCTGCGCTTAAAGTCTTGTGAGTTTCCGAGTCCTTATTTTATGTCAATTTTAGTATTTTATCGCAAATTCCCATTTCTCTTTTATTTCATCTTATGATTTTGCACAATGGGGAAATTGTGTGATTTGGTTTGAGGAAGGGTTTTGCATTGCATTCATATGTTTTATTGCATTTCTGTTTCACGTTTATTGCATTTCAGTTTGCATTTGTTTTTCATTTCCTAATCAAAAAAAAAAAAAATTCAAAAAATTCAAAAATTCAAAAAAAATTGCACGTTTATTTTAGCATGTAGGTCGAGTCCAAACGATAGTACTTCAATGATGACATTGCATTTTCAGCTGTTTATTGCCTAAGCCCTGCTTAATTGACATGTTATTAGTAGAATCGTATGCATATCTACGAGTTTTCGTTAAATATCTTGCTGAGCTTTAAACTTGACTTAGACTTTTGGCAAGCTACTTTATATTCTGAGGTTTAGAGCTTATAACTGGTGTCATTCATGACCAGTTTATCTAGGATTGTGAGTAGTTACTCCTTATGAGACATGTTACATTAATATGCATAAATATGAACTTAATCTGCTTAATACCTGTATGCATTCGGTTTGTGGTTTGTTGACACATGTGGTAGAGGTTTCCCTTTATTCATTTTACCCATAAACCCTTCATAGCCAAAAATAGCCTTTTTGTCCCGTTAACTACATCCTACACTTAGCCTGCCTTTGTCAAGCTAGTAGTATTAGTTTTTGGGAATGTTTTTTTTGCGGTTTGGTTATATTACTCTTTATTGAGATGTTGGTGAAATGGTGGAAGGAAAGGAAAGAAAAAGGTTTGCAAAGAAAGAAAGAAAAAAAGGAAAAAAGAGAAGAAAAATGATTCGAAAAAGAAAAAAAAAAAAAAAGAGGAAACGCGTGCTGTACTGTAGAGGGCGGTTGATCGACTGGCCATTTGGGTCGATCGACTGAACCCCGAGAAAAGAAAACAAAATCACATGGTTGGAGTTTTGATTAGTCGGTGATTTTATTCCCATGCTTTATTATCATCATTTGGGGAATTACAATTATATCGGAGATTGTGAGATTAGTGCTAATCATTTGCACCGGGTTTATTGTTTAATCTTGAGTTTGAAGTTGGGATACTCTTATAATTTGGCTTAGTTGGTACTAGCTTGGCTAATACTCCTCTAACCAAATTCATTTTAGCTCCTTCTTACCCATAGCCTCACATATCCATATTTACCTCGGCATGTGTCATGGTCATTTATTTGGTTGGAATGCATATGTATGGTTGTAGAGATTATTTTCATATTAGATTGCAGGCATGTTCTTATAGGTCGTAGTTAGGTGAGAGTCATTGCAAAATGAATTCTTTCTATCTTTTACACATTATTCACCTGTGTTTATGAGTGATTCGAGCGACCCGTGAGAGTCCATAATGATAAGTCTCTATAGTTGACGGTTCAGCAGTTTTTAACGACTTCATAACTCGTTTGCATGATTCATATTGCTAATTGATTGTTAGTTGTTGCATTAAATTGGTTTACGCTATTCGGTTTGCATTTCGCTCTGAGATTGAACTCGTTCCATTAGGTTTTATGATCGAGTCTAGTTCTTGCTTGGAGACAAGCAAGGGTTTGGTTTGAGGAAGTTTGATGCGTGTCTTTTATATGATGTTTTACCCCCTATTTTACACGCATTTCAGAGCTCAATTATGTAGTTTATGCTACTATTTGCCCCATTTCGTCTACTTTCGTATTTTTATGTAATATTACAGATTTATGCGGAAATGAGTAAAAATTGAGCTAAATCCGTCCCCGAGTACCTTGCATTGCATTTGACATGAAGTATCTACACAAGGAAGCGAACTTGGTGCGCATTTCGAGGCCTGAAAGACAACTTTATGAAGAATTTAGAAGCGATTACCAGCTACAGTGGTCGATTGACTGGTCTTCATGGTCGATCGACCAGAGCACGAAGAACAGAAGCTACTGTACAGCGTAGGTTGGTCGATCGACTGGTCCTTGTGGTCGATCGACCAGACCGTGATTCTGACGCAAGTTAAAAAATCGAGAATTAGGAAGCCCATTGTAATTTAGGTTAGGAGGATTAGGTTACGTGATAATTCCTTTATAATGTAACTCCTCCTCAGAAAGTTATCATCGAGTTTTATCATTCAGTTCTTAACATACAATTCGATAGTCATTAGTTTAGATTATTTCCGTTAATAAAGTTTACTTTTTTGCATTCGGTTTTGATCTTTCCTCTGCAATTCCTCTATACGGTATTCCTCTGTTCTAATATTCAGTTTATTTGCTTTCATTCGTAGTATAGAATTGTTAGGTTAGAATTCCCAAAGCCAATTATCCTTTTATGTTAATTATTCATTTAGTAAATTTAACCATGAATTCAGTATCTTTATTCGTTAATCTTGTTGTTGTTTTTATCGTAAACATGAGTAGCTAAATACCATGTGCTAGGATGTAGGGAATCTGTAGAAGTAGGCGGCGTAGGATAGTATACCTGAATCGCGCCATGGTCGATCGACCGCATACCCTGGTCGATCGACTGGCCACGTGAGATCAGTTCTGTTTTAATTAATTTAATTGCTATATTTGACGAATCGAGTGCACGCGACTAGTTGAATGCCTTGGTATTGACCGACCCAATAAAGATCGAAAGATAGGGGAGGAAAATAGACTGCCTAATTAAGACGACTAAATTAATAAGATCGAGATATAAGTTAATTTAGACTTTTAAATCACTTTTCAGGACGAAAGTTAGCATTAGTGATATTAGGGACCTGTAGCGAGATCAAAAGATGCTACCTGTTAAGAATGGACAGAGAGGACTTCTTATTTTCCCATCTCACGTGATTGTTTCAGACTTACCTAGTACACTGCCGCCGAGACTATAGTGAACCGACCATCTTAGCACCCTTTTAATATTTGTTTTCATCTACCTCTTTTATTAGCTCGTTTATTTTAATTTTATTGCCTTTAGTTATAGATCAATTCAAAACAAACCCCCACTCATTTGTTACTTTAAGACTAAAATCAGACAACCAATAATTGCATTCGCCTCTCTGTGGTTCGACCCTGACTGCCACTAGCTATAGTAGTAGTTTGGACTATAAATATTATCTTTGGTACCCTACGACGGTATCAATGTGCACATTAATGATCTGGGTTAGCTTGTTGCGATGAGCAGGGTTTAGGTGGAAAAGGATGGTCCCTCACTGGCGGCGAGGGTTACCTATTGCGATGGGTAACCCGACAGGGCTACACAGTTTCGTGTGTAGTCGGTTACTGATTACTATTGGAGTTTGGAGGATGGTTACTACAGTTTGGATTGGCTTGTGCATTGATTGCATTTGTGATTTCTTATTTTGGTTATGTAGTTGACTAACCCTGTTTATTGTTTTCAAAACTGTGGTGATCCATTCAGGGATGGTGAGCAGTTGCTTTAGCACATTATAGTTGTGGATGTAGCTCGCAGATCTTGGATGAGGTCGAGTCATCATCAATCGCTTAGCTAGTTTCCGCTGACGTTCAAACACTAGTTTCTGTTTAGTTGTAAACTTTTTTGGTTTAACTTGAGTTGTACTTTGTTTAAACAGTTTGATATCTTATAATAAACGTTCTTGGATGTTCTATGTGATAATACTTTTCCTCGGGTAACCGAGATAGTAGCACCTTGATATGCTGGGGTGGCCTTGGTAAGGAATCTTGGTGTATGGGGGTGTTACAAAGTAGCATCAAAGTGACGATTTTTGAACCTAAAACCAATGAACAAAATAAACATAGGGTGTTTAATTTAAATGAACCCGGGTATAAGTTTTTTGGAGCTACCGCAAAGGATTGGGAGACGTCCTAAGGCCAAAATTTGGTCCTTACAACTTTGAGCCGGTCAATACGGGTTGTCAAGGGAGTCGTTGCATGTGTTGTTTATGTTTCACATAAGAGTGTTGAATGAAATGGATGTTTATGTGAATTGGATGAACATGGAGAAATATATGAATTGATGTGTTATAAAAGGTATGAGGCATGTTTGGATATTATTGCTTGGCTTTTTGACTGTTTAGTAACATGTTTAGGAAGTGGTATATATATATATGTATGTTGTTAAAGTAAAGGGTATATAGTTTTTGCCATGACTTGGTCGAGCTGGGCAATTACTCGACCGAGTAGTCAGTACTCGGCTAAGTAAGCAGTCACTCCACCGAGTGAGGGGATTATGTTGTTGGCATTAGCTACTGGAATATGACCACTCGGCCGAGTAGAGGCAGTACTCGACCGAGTGGGGCGTACTTGACCGATTACGTAAGGTACTCGACTAAGTATACTTTATGTGTATTTTTTATCAGCTACTGGAGTTGTAGTACTCGGCCGAGTAGTCAGCATACTCGACAGAGTAGCTCGCACTCGGCTGAGTACCTAAGGTACTCGTCTTAGTTCCTCTTTGGCGGATGTGATATTTGTTTTGAGTCGTAGGCTATGTGCTTATATTTGTCTTGGTTATATCAGCTCAAAATGCTGCCAAAGAGATCAGTCGCATATCTTCAGGCCTCGGAGATGAGCCTCGAGGACGTGGCTAGGATGATTGAGCAGTAAGAAGCGCTCATGGAGGCACTCAAAAATGTGTGGAAAGGAGAAGATAAACTGGTGGATGCATCCCGTATGAGCACCACCATTTCTCGCTTTAACCCTACTATTTATGAGGGCACCAGTGAGCCTAAATTGCTTAACAACTGGCACCGGGAGATGGAGAGTGTGTTAGAGGTGGTTCATTGTCCGGCAGAGATGATGATGGAACAGATTGCGTTCTACCTAAGGGATAAAGCTAGGTATTGTGGCATAATTAGAGGGAAGGAGCTAGGGCATACTATAAGAGTCTGGGAAAACCTGCTATTGCTTGGGCAGAATTCAAGAGCATGATGAGGGACCACTTCGTTCCGCAGCATATCCGTGCAAAGTTGAGGGCTGAGTTTAAATCCTTCACTTTGACCGACAACATCATCGTCATTGAGTACTATCACAGGTTCATGGAGTTGTCACGCTATGCGGAAGTGATGTATCACTTTTATAACTCCTTTCATGTTGTTTTTGATACCGCTTTCGTGCCTATTATATCATTTATATGCCTTTATTAGTTAAATATCGATACTACCGCTACTTTATGTTTTAATGCAGAAATGACACATTACGAGGTGAATCAAGTAAAGATGAGCATTGCGGATATGGCATAGCGGAATACACGAGGCATGGCACGAGAAACGAGGAGACTTGAAGACAAAGAGATAAGTTAAGACGAAGATGAACTAGAAGCACCTGGTTCCTCAATCGAGTAGGCAAAGGCTCGATCGAGTAACCGTCCTCGATCGAGTATATCGAGGCTCGATCGAGGATCCTCTTTGAGAGGCTGATTTCCATATTTTTCTAAAACACGACTTATTTGTAATATATATTCTAAACTTGTAGAGTTTATTAGGTTACGCTTTTATTTACTTTCGTACGGCAAAATACTCGAAGTTTGGTTATCTAGCATACTTTTGGATCTTTAATCTTTCCTCATTAATTGTTAAGGTATTAAATCATTCTTCATAATTTATTGTTCAAGTTTATGCTTTTAATTCATTGTTATTATTTTATGTCTTCAATCATGCTTTCATCTACCTTTATTGTTGTTGATCAATTTACTATGAGTAGCTAAATCATTCATCTAGGATAAAGGGGATCTAGGTTGATTAGAAGGGGGTTATTAATTGATTGTTAGTAATATCATATAAACTATCGTTTGATTATTGTTCTTCTTCTAGTTATATGATTTAAGGCCTGAATCTATAATTAGTGTAGCGAATTAATACTTTCACCGACAGGGTTAGAATTAATATAGGCTGCGATAATCAGATAGATTGTGTTTAATTATAGCGATTGCATGTTAGACTTAATCTAAAGGGAATAATAAAATAAATCAATCTTGTGACCTTAGATAGTTTGATTGACCTAACAATTGATTAAGATACACCCCGTATAATTAACCTAGTGAACCGGAATCCTAGATTTCTTTAATATTATTGTTACATATCTTTTAATTCACTTGCTAATAGTTGTTAGAAAACAAACAAACAAAACCCTCAAGAAATCGGTTACTTTAAGACACTTTAAATATTAACAAACTGAAGATTACCGTCTCCCTGTGGATTCTATACCTTTCTTGCCACTAGCTATTTTGTTTGTACTGAGATAGGATTTCTTTGATTTAGGTGATACGACTTTAACCTTATCAAATTTGGCGCCGTTGCCGGGGAGGCAACATTTTTCTTGTTTGTTTTTGTTTATTTTGTCTTTTTTGTCTCAGGGAACCTAGTTCCTTGAGACCGTTCTCACACTTTTCTTGTTAGATTCGTGTATGCCTAGGTCAACTAGGTCCGAGATTCTTCCAATAGATCAAGAGCCAGAGAAGACTTTTCGCTACAGACGAAAGTTTCAGAAAGAAGTGGGTCAAGTAGAAGACTTGAGTATACTTGACGAAGAGACGG
This sequence comes from Silene latifolia, assembly GCF_048544455.1. Taxonomy (NCBI): domain Eukaryota; kingdom Viridiplantae; phylum Streptophyta; class Magnoliopsida; order Caryophyllales; family Caryophyllaceae; genus Silene; species Silene latifolia. The sequence goes on from NC_133531.1 coordinate 40,729,107, forward strand.
AGCATTCTACTACATCAGAAAATCAGTTCTTTGAAGAGGACACTACTTATAATCTTGATATTTCAGTTCCTGAGATTACCATCATGCCTAATTTATCAAGTCCTTCCGAGCATACTTTTGCTTCCATCCCTAAAGGATTCAAGCTCCCTACCACAGATGATGGATCTTCTGAAATTCGTCCATCTTACATCAATTTGGTGGTACGAAACTTATTTGGATGGTTAGCTACTGAAGACCCTGCAAAACATATGGAGAAACTCGTCACTTATTGTTGTTCCATCCTTTTAACTGCTAGGGTGACACAAGATCAGGTGAAGCAGTGCTCTTTCCTTTTTCTCTAAAAGATGGTGCTGCGGAGTGGCTACGAGATTTGGATATGGAGGATCAAGGAGTTACTGACTCGAATACTCTAGCTCTTATTTTATATAAGAGGTACTTTCCACCACAGAAGACTAAGGTATTGAGAAATCAGATTACCAGCTTCAAACAAACAGCTACTGAAGATTGGAATGAAGCATGGGTTCGCTTCAAACGTTTGGTCCGTTCGGTTCCCCATCATGGCTTTCAAAAGTGGTTTCTTTGCAACCAGTTTTACAACGGGTTGTATGATGATCATCTTGCTTTGCTAGATTCTTTAGCTAATGGGAGGTTTTAGGACAACACTAATGATGATACCGCATGGAAGTTAATTGATCAGATTGCTACCCATACTGCTAAGTAAAGAAATCCTAGGGGAAGTACACGTGGGAGTGGTGTAGATAGCGGTATTGCGGTGATGTTAAAGGCTCTTTCTGCCCAAATCGCTAAGATAAAGACTACCCAATATTTGGGTAATAAGGAGATAGTTCATGCCATGAGTCAACATCAGCAGTCTTGTGCTAGATGTGGTATGGATGGTCATAATGCAGCTGAGTGTTTGAGCATATTGGAGCAGGTTAATGCCTATCAGTCTTTCATGTAAGGTACACCTTTCTCTAATTTTTACAATGAAAGAACGAAGGAGCATCCTTTCTTTCAATGGTCTAATCAGAATGTGCAAAATCCACAGCCGCAACAACCACAGAAAAATTCATATACTATTCCTCAAAACCGTGGTAATCAACCACAACGAGGATATCAAAGGCAAAATCTAGGAGGTTAGCAGTTTAATAATCAATATCAACAACCTCCTCTACATATTCCTCAACAAGCTCCAAAAAATGAGATGGGAGAGTTGAGAGCTCTCTTACAACAAACTTTGTCAATGCAACAAAAGCAGACGACTAAAATTTTTGAGCTCATTGCCCATAATAAGATGTTGGATACCCAAGTGGCTCAGATGGCGGTTCATAATTCTTCAAAAGAGCCCGAAAATCTTCCTCCTCAAGCTAAGAAAGCTCCTGAGCAAGCTAATGTTATTCAGTTGAGGAGCAGTACCTCATATCAAAATCCAGAGTTGCCTCGTAATGAAGATAAGGTGCATATTAATGAAGATGAGGTACCCTATATGCATCCTTAGGGACTGGGTAATTTTGAGCTAAGTGACGATGAAAAAAAAGTTGACGAAACTAAAACACGAGATGAGAATAAAAATAGAAAAGCAAAAAAGACAGAACTGCCTTGGTTCTACGATCGAGTAGCCCAGGCTCGATCGAGGAAGTCCAGTGCTCGATCAAGTGCTGCCCAGGCTCGATCGAGGCACCCCTGTGGTTGATGACGGTGTTTCAAAAATTAATTCTAAAGCAAAGGAAGCCGAGCCGATTACTATTGCACTACCTTTTCCGCATCGTCAACAAAAGTGTAAGCTGGACAACCAGTTTGGAAGGTTTATGGAGGTAGTGAAGAACTTGCAGGTAAGTATTTTTTTAACTGAGTTGATCACTCATGTGACGGCTTATGCAAATTTTATGAAAGAAATATTGACAAGGAAGAGGTCCTTTGATGAAGTGGAGACAGTTGCTTTTACTCAAAAGTGCAGTGTCGTGTTACAAGCTAATTCACCACCTAAGCTAAAGGATCCAAGGAGTTCTTCTATTCCTTGTCATGTCAGTCATCTTGCTATTAGTAAAGCTCTTTGTGATTTAGGAGCTAGCGTCAGTGTCATGCCTTATTCTATTTGTATGAAATTAAATATGGGTCAAATGACTGTTACTAATACGACTTTGCAGATGGCTGACCGATCTATTAAACACCCATTGGGTGTGTTGGAGGATGTTCCCGTTCGAGTTGGGGAATTCTTCATTCCTGTTGATTTTGTTGTCTTAGATATGGCTGAGGACAACCAAATTCCTATCATCGTGGGTAGACCATTCCTTCACACAGCGGGGGCGGTTATTCATGTTAGGGGAGGGAGACTGACTTTAGCTGTGAGGGATGATACTATTGTTTTCAACTTAGAAAAAGCTTTGAAACATCCCATGATAGAAGAAACATGTCATAGTATTGATGTTGTTGATTTTACTATTGAAGAGTATCTTGCTATGTGTTTAAGCAGGGATCCTCTGGAGATTGCCCTTTTTTCTGACCCTGCTGCTGAGACGGGTTCATGGAGTCAAGAAGTGGATGACAATGAGAAGTTTCTTACTGGAGAGGAATGCCCAAATCAAAAGGTATATAGCTTAGGTAGCTCGTCTAAGGTTACCGAGGTAAAGAAACCGGAAATTAAACCCCTTCCCTCTCATCTTAAGTATGAATTTTTCGATGACTGTGAAATGAACCCAGTAATTGTCAATGCTAGCCTAACTGAAGGCCAACTTTCTGCTTTGTTGACTATTTTGAAAACTCATAAAAAGGCCATTGGGTATAATATTGATGATTTACAAGGTATTAGTCCTGACTTTTGTATGCTTCGTATTCACTTGGAAGAAGGCCACAAGCCTAGTGCACAGGTCAGAGATGACTAAATCCTCCATTGCAAGAGGTAGTAAGGAAAGAGGTGCATGAATTACTTGATGCTGGCATTATTTTCTCTATATCTGATTTTAAGTGGGTCAGTCCTGTTCAAGTTGTGCCTAAGAAGGGAGGTCCTACAGTAGTGAAGAATGAATTAATTGCTACTAGACTTATTACAGGTTGGACGATGTGTATTGATTATAAGAAGTTGAATACAACTACTAAAAAAGACCACTTCCCACTTCCATGTATTGATCAGATGTTAAAGAGACTAGCATGTTATAGTTATTTCTGTTACCTAGATGGCTACTCAGGTTTCTTTCAGATACCCATTTATCCTGAAGATCAAGAAAATACTACTTTCATATGTCCATATGGTGTATTTGCTTATAGGAGGATGCCTTTTGGTTTATGTAATGCCCAGCTACCTTTCAGCGTTGTATGATGGCCATATTTTCTGATTACATAGAGTCTATTATGGAGGTCTTTATGGATGATTTCACTGTTTATGGTATTGACTTTGATGTTTGTTTGAGAAACTTGACTAAGATTTTGCAGCGTTGTGAGTAGAGCAATCTTGTGTTCAATTGAGAGAAGTGCCACTTCATGGTTACTAAAGGGGGGTACTTGGTCATTTGGTGTTAGGTAAAGGTATACAAGTGGATAAAGCTAAGGTTAAGGTAATTGGGCAACTCTTGTACCCGGTTAATGTTAAGAGTGTGCGTAATTTTCTTGGTCAAGCAGGGTTCTATCGCCGCTTTATTAAGAATTTTTCAAAAATTGCTCAACCTCTAACTCAGCTTCTTTATAAAGATACACCTTTTGTGTTTACTGATGAGTGTGTCAAGTCGTTTGACAGGATTAAACAAGCTCTTATCTCAGCTCCAATAATCCGATCTTCGGATTGGAGCCTACCTTTTAAGATTATGTGTGATGCCAGTGACTATGCAGTTGGAGCTGTGTTGGGGCAAAGAAAAGATATGGTGTTGCATGTTATTTACTATGCAAGTAAGACTCTTGATGATGTGGAGATCAACTATGCTACTACGGAGAAGGAGCTTCTTGCAGTTGTATATGCATTAGACAAATTTAGAGCTTATCTTATTGGCTCTAAATTTATTGTTCATACTCACCCATGCAACATTGAAGTATCTTTTAACTAGACAAGAAGCTAAACCGTGACTTATTAGATAGATTTTATTATTGCAAAAATTTGATTTAGAAATTCAAGATAAGTCGGGTGCTGAGAATGTTGTTGCAGATCATTTATCTCGTTTGAGATTTGCAGGAAGAGAGATTTTGCCTATTGATGATTCTTTTCCAGATGACCATCTTCTAACTATTGCTGCGAGCACTGTATGGTTTGCAGATTGTGCTAATTACTTGGTTGGAGGTATTCTTCCTCCTAACTTGTCTTATCAATAGAAGAAGAGATTCATGCATGATGTGAAGCGGTATTTTTCGGATGATCCATACTTGTTCCGGGAGTGCGCAGACCATATTTATAGACGGTGTATTCTAGAGGGTGAGGTACATGCCTTTCTCTGTCACTGTCACTCTTCTTCTTATGATGGTCATCATGGTCCGTCTAGGATTTTTGCTATGGTAATGCAATCGGGTTTATTTTGGCCAACTATCTTGAAAGATGCTACTACATTTGTCCGTTCTTGTAATCCTTGTCAAAGAACAGGTAATATTCGCAAAGGCACGAGATGCCTCAAACTGTAATCTCAGAGGTGGAGATTTTTGATGTTTAGGGTATTGACTACCAAGGGTCATTCCCTACTTCTCATGGGAATCAATATATTTTAGTAGCTGTATGTTAGGTTTCTAAATGGGTGGAGGCAATTGCCACCGCCACTTGTGATGCTAAATCTATTGATAAGTTGTTTCAGAAAATCATCTTTCCACGGTTTGGAGTGCCTCACGCGGTGATTAGTGATGGAGTCAAGCATTTCAATGAACGTCACCTCAACTCCTTGTTGAAGAAATATGGCGTTACACACCGTAGAGGATTGGCATATCATCCTCAAACTAGTGGACAAGTGGAGGTTTTCAACAGAGAATTGAAACAAATGTTAGAGAAGGTAGTGGGCAAGAATACAAAAGATTGGAGTCGAAAGCTTGATGATACTTTATGGGCTTACTGTACTGCATACAAGACGCCGATTGGAGCATCACCTTACCGATTAGTCTATGGCAAATCCTGCCATTTACCTGTGGAGCTTGAGTACAAGGCTATGTGGCCCATAAAAGAGCTAAATATGGATCCCTCACTGGCGGGTGAGAAAAGATTGATGCAGTTGAATGAGCTTGATGAGTTTCAACTGCATGCCTATGATAGTGCTCAAGTGTACAAGGAACAAACAAAGAAGTGGCATGATAAGCATATCTTGCAAAGAGAATTCCATGGTGGTGAAAAGGTATTGCTATTTAATTATCGTTTGCGATTGTTCCCAGGTAAGCTAAGGAGTAGATTGTCTGGACTGTTCACGGTTGCTGAGGTGAACAAATATAGGTCAGTTACACTGTAAACTTACAAAGGTGAGACATTTAAAGTGAATGGGCAACGACTGAAAGTCTACTATGAAGGTGCCCATACACTACTACAAATAAGCACTTGGGTCACGGCTAAATTCGTGGCGCAAGTGTTAAATTTCCGTGGCTAAATTATTTGGCCACGGGAATACCTTCCGTGACGCAAGTGGCCGTGGCAAAGAGATAGCCACGGGAAAAACAAGAATGTGGCTATTATTGTATTTTTGGCCACGGATTCTGTCGTGGCTAATAACTCCCGTGGCCAAAAAATAATTCCCGTGGCGAAAAAATAATTCTCGTGACAAAAAATATATATGAAAATTAAATAACTAAAATGTTAAATAATCTTTTTTTCACGATCGATATTTTATCATATATCGAATAGTGACAATCTCAGTACTCGTTTCTCTAGTTAACTCGATTCGTTTAAACGTTCTTTGGTTTCACCGGTTATGCATTCGCGCGCATCAAAGAGGCTTCCCAGGAAGTCACCCATCCCAACACTACTCTCACCTGAGCACGCTTAACTATAGAGTTCTTTTGATGTGCTACCGAAACTGAAAGTTAACTTTGTTGATATGATTAGTACTTTGAATCCTTTTAAGTTTTTTTTTTTCCTTTCAAAATTTACCTTTAGTACTATTTAATTACAAAAATGTTACATGATTTGCGAATTTTTGCGGGAAAAACATTATTGTGGCCAAAAGAATCAAATTTTCGATGTTACCCTCCCGACTAATGATTTTGACGTCATTTTTTTACCGAAGTTAGCAAAAGCATTTTCTCTACAAAGTAAACTTAATTGTGTTTTCCTAAAAAAATTTAATTTCTTTAGTTTATCGACATTCTTATTTTCACTTCTCTTGTATTCATTTTTTCGTATATTTTTTTACGCAAATGCTAATGTACGACCTTCGTACATACGATATGAAAATTAACCATTTTTTGGTAAAATAATGACCACTTTGTATAACTTAAGGTCTCCCCCCCCCCCCCCAATTGGTCACTATTAACCAAAACGTAGTCACTTTTACTAAAAAAAAAAACACGAAAAACACTGTCGTACAACCGAATCGCTTATTTTCTTAAACTGATTTTTCTTTGTTATGATTTATCATTTTTTTCCTCAAATTTTTCACATTATTTGCACATGTGACTTTAAATTATTATAATTTCTATATTTTCCCCATGATGTGCTCATCTTCAATGAAAAAAATTTCTCCTTATTGAATTTTGGGTAAAATGATAAAAACTACCAAAATATTAACTTTTTTCTACGATAGGTACCAAGTCGCCTTCTTACTCTAATGTTTTTCCTACTTTAAAGATGTTTTCATCTAAGAGAGGGAATTTGGAAGTGGGTGAGTGAAGATTTTGCCTTGAATGATGGCTTTTGGGACTTTTTCGAGTCGGTTGAGATTAGATTTTCAAACGACTTAGTACCTATCGCAGAAAAAAGTTAATATTTTGGTATTGATTACTAATTATTGATTATGTTGATACTGATTATGGAAAAGGGTCCTTATATTGGTAATGTTTATCAATTAACCCTTGAACTTTTTCTATTGATAATTTTTCCGATATGTTTTTTTCCTAATTGATTTGTGGGAGATCATTTTTTTTCTTTCATTTCTCAGCGCACTTATTTATTTAATCAATTTTGCAATCTAATTGTTGTTTTTTTTTTCACTCCAAAAAAAAATTTTCCCAAACTTTTTTTCTCATCAAGTTAAATTTTAAATCAAATTCAATTTTTTCTATAAATATCTTACAAATAAAGTTGTAAAGCAAATTTTGAGTGAACCAATTTGACAATATGTTAATTTTAGATTTATCAAAGATAGATGATAAATAACTTATTTAATGAATTTTATATGCTATGTATTTAAAAGTGATACGATCATTTAAGATTGTTATTCAAGATTTTAATGTTTAATTAAAAAATTAAAAGAAATTCACGACTCTAACAAATAGAATTATATATTAAAACAAATTTCTTAAATTCCTGCAATACGTAGTTGTGATTTCTAAAAGAATAAAAAAATTTAGGCGATAAAATTTTCTTTGCTTGCATATAAGTTTATAAAATTTTAAAATTTCTTATTAAAATAAATAAAATAACAAAAAAATATTAATTAAATTAATCAAAGTGTTTGCAAAATTTTATATTTAAATGCATTTTCAAATTATTTATATTGATTAAATTTCTTTTAAATTTTAAGTTTGCCTTAACATGAAAATATCTTAATTTAAGTCGGAAAAGATACTCGCCACGGGAGTTTGTTCGTTCGTGGCTAAAACATTTTTGGCCACGGAACAATTCATGGCTAATCAAAATTTCGTTACGGGTGTGACATAGTTTGTGGCTAAAATGATTATTTGCCACGGGTGTAGCCTATTTCGTGGCGCAAGTGACTTTTTGCCACGGGAAAAGTTATCCCGTGGCATAAATTTTTTTCCAAAATAATGAATACATTTTTCCCGTGGCTAAGCAGAATTTAGCCACGAATTATAAATTCCCGTGGCATAATTCGTGGCGTAAGTGACAATTTGTTGTAGTGATATTGGGGTGATAGAGGCCGTTGACCTCTTCGCCATTGATTCCTCTTACTGATGAGGTATTACGGTCGTCCGGGACCTCTTAAAGCAGCACTACCGAGAGGCAGCTCGGAGTTTACATTGTAATAAATTGTAATTTAGGAATTTCAATTTCATTAATCGTATTTAAATTATGTTATTTAATTGTTTTGAGTGATGTGAGGGAGAGAATTTAACGTATTTCAAGTATTTTTACAGCTTTAGACAGATTTCAAGACGACACGTTAATGTAATTGTGAGAAAAAGGACGGAGGATGGTGTCTCGATCGAGTAAAAGGAGGCTCTATCGAGGACTTAGCATGCTCAATCAACTGTAGCGAGGGCTCGATCGAGGAACCTAGTATTTTAATTAAAATATCAAATGTCGAGAGTTGGGCACTTTGAAAAGTGGTGCCTCGATTGAGTAGGGTCCGCCTCACTCGAGGAATCTTCCTGGACCGGGTTCCGTGTTTTAGATCGGCCTTTCTTTCCTTCTTTTCTCATCTTATTATTTGCTTAATTTCTTGTTAATTCCGTCTCATACTTTAATCTTTCTCTCATTCAAACTTACATTCTCATTACTCTGAATCTTCATATCATAATCAAATCTTCATTCTACTTTGTGCTAAATTGCTTGCTTGTGAATTAAATCACTCCATTTTCCTTATTTGTGTATTTCATTGCTCATATTCATCCATGTAAGTCCCGTTTATTGCCCTTATTGGTCCGAAAATTTGTGATTTTATTGCTCAAATCTTTTGTGTATTGCCTTGAATCTTCCATTACTTATATACAATTGCTATTTCCTTGCTTATTAACCCTCTAATTGATGAATTAAAAGCCTAATTTCGAAAATTTGAGAACTAGGGTTCATAAATCCGGATTGATAATTTGCATTAAATTGGTTAGAAATTGTGTTTATTTGCTTGGAATCTTCACTTTTTGTTATATAATTGCAATTCTCTTGCCTTTTACATGGTTTGTGTGTGATTTTCAACCTCAAAATAGAATTTTCCGACTCATGTGGTCTTCAAAACGTGAACTATTTTGGGCAATTAAATTGGTTTGTGATTATATAATTGTCCTTTTACATATATGTCATCTAGTGGACAAGGTAACAAGAGGCCACGGGAGAGGCGCGCTCCCGTTCGTCAGCCGGTGGTAGTAGAGACTACCGAGGAAGAAGAGGAAGAGCTTTTACCAATAGACGAGTTTTCTTTTGTTGAATTTCGTGCTAAGGAGCAACGGGATAAATTTTTGGAATTGATAACTACAAAAACAATGCTGCCAACTAGGTGTGTGGACCGACAGATTTTGCGTACTATGAAAATTGACACGGCCATGTATGATATGTTCTTTCAGCTTGGGTTGCAAGGTCTATTTCTTTTGCATGAACTCTCTTATCGTGCTTTGACACTTGAGTTTCTTAGCTCATATGTGTATCTCCCAAAGGAACACTTGATTCGATTTAGATTGTTAAATGTAGAACGTTCTTCGACATTTGATCAAATTTATGAGTACCTAGGCCTAGATAAGCTTTTTGATGGGGATTTGTATAATGTTGTTGGTTTATCTGTTGCTCGATGTTTTCCTTTGTTTACTGGTTTTGCGGATGCAGATGTTAGCTCTATGGGCTTGCTTGATGTGCAACATGTTTGCCTCAAGCCATTTTTGAGGTATTTGAGTTATTTATTATTTGGGAGGCGTGACAGGAGTAAGGCTCAGTCCTTAGAAGTGTTGATTCTGGCTAGTTATTTGAACCATTATCAAGAGGAGCCCTTCCTATTTAGTCCACCGGCCCTTGTTTGCCAAGCCTTAGACCGCATGACTGGGAAGTATGCAGATTTAGATTGTGGGGCAATTATTACTAGGATTGCACGTCGTTTGTGTGATTTTCAGGGACATGCTCCTTATGAGCCGATGGAGGATCCTGAGCCCTTGGTAGATGACGACTATCTATGTTATGGCATCTCCTACATTGATATTCTTGGTGGTAAAGACAATTACTGGAACGTGCAGAAGGTGTGGAGGCCTAAGCAAAGGATCCAGGCTCCCCTCTCTATTCCAAAACCTCTTCCAAAGACTCCTACTGTAGTTACCACACCAAAACCTGTATCACATGTGGTGTAGCTGGCCATTCCTAGTCTACCTGCTAGGCAGCCTATGAGTGGTGACAAGGGTAAGGGGGTACAAAGTGAGGGTAAGGATCCTGGGACTGCAGAGCAATCAACACCTATGAGATTTCTCACTAGGATGCTTAGAAATGAGGCAGGTGAGGCTAGGATTCCTATCCCTAGGGGGATTACTTTTATGGATGCTCTCTCTTTATCCATTCAGAAAGCAAGAACTGATAGTCAGAAGAAAATGGTGATTCATAGGAGTTTGACTAATAATGGGTAGTCTGAGATTCTGGAAAATAGGGGTCTGAACAGCATAACCAAGCAAAAAGAAATAAGGTGATTTATGGACCAAAATAATATTGGGCTGTTTGGCTTGTTAAAAACTAAAATAAAAGGTCGTAAGTGGATTAAAACTAGGAATAATATGTGTGGGGATTGGGCCATTTGCACCAACAATAGCTTTCACAAAGGAGGGAGAGTTTGGTTTTTGTGGAACCCAAAGTTGTTTCAGGTGGACCTGATTCATACTACCGCACAGTGCATTCATACTAAAGTGAAGGATACAATGAAGGGGATATGGTTTTATTTTACCCTAGTCTATGGTTTTAATGACAGAGATTCTTTATGGACTGATAAGAGAAGGTATGCCACCACGGTTGATGGAGCTTGGTTGGTAGGTGGTGACTTCAATAGTCTTATGAATGTGGAAAAGAATTGGAGGTGCTGATGTAACTTTGGCTGATATTTTGCCTATAAGAGTAGTTGTAGCAGACTGTCAGTTACAGGAAGACAAAGTGATTGGGTCTTACTTTATTCGGAATAATAAGCATGAATATGGAACCAAAGTATATAGTAAGATTGATAGGGTTTTGATAAGGGATGAATGGTTGCAGACTTTCCTGGACTTTGTGGCTCACTTCCCACCTGAGGAGCTTTTTTACCATTGTCCTTATGTAATTAATTTCACTATGGCTAACACCAAGAGGCAAAACTCTTTCAAGTATTTTAATATGTGGGCCTTAGCTGACAATTTTGAAGATGTAGTGAGGATTGGGTGGCAGACAGAAATTCTGGGGACTCCATAGTATAGAGTAACCAAAAAACTGAAAGGCCTGAAACTTAGTTTGAAGGAACTGAATAGGGAGCAATTCAGTAATATTGAGAATCGTACACATGTCACTGAAATTTCTCTTCAGAAGTTCCAGGAGAATTTGAGGACTGACCCTTTGAATTTTGATTTGTGCAAAGCTGAGAGAGAGTGTGCTCATGAATTGATGGGACTGACTAAGGCAAGGGAAATTTACTTAGCTCAGAAAGCCAAGGAAAATTGGGTCAAATAAGGAGATGTTAATACATCTTTCTTTCACTGAAGCATCAAAAGAAGAAGGTCAATGAACTGTGTGCTCCAACTTAAAGATGCTAGTGCTAAACCATGTACTAACCCTAATGATATTATAATGGCTTTTGAGCAATTCTACAAAAGCCGGTTGGGGGATTCTACTGAGGTACATGCTGTGAATCAAGGATTTATTAAAACTGGTAGATGCTTAACTGCAGAACACAGAGACATTTTGAGTGCTCCAGTCACTGATGAGGAGATTAAATCTGCCATGTTTTCAATTCCAGGTACCAAGGCACCAGGGCCTAATCGCTATAGCAGCCAGTTCTTCTAAGACAGTTGGCAAATTGTGGGAAAAGAAATTTGTGATACAGTAAGGAATACTTATATTAATGGGAAAGTCTTGAAAGAGTTAAACAATACCATATTGACTGTCATACCCAAGGTGGAGATCCCTGAAACCGTATTGCAGTTTAGGCCAATAGCTTGCTGCAACACAGTTTACAAATGCCTTGCTAAAGTTGTATGTTCCAGGTTGAGTCAGATCCTACCAGACATCATTAATCCTGCCCAGAGTGCTTTCATTAAAGGTAGGGACATTGTGGGTAACATTCTAATATGTCCGGATTTGATTAAACTTTATAAAAGGAAAGCTTGCTCACCAAGGCTACTGATGAAGATTAATTTGCAGAAGGCATATGACTCCATTGAGTGGAGTTTCCTTCATGAGATGCTTGTTGCCTTATATTTTCTAACACCTTGCGTTCAACTGATAAGGAAGTGTTTTACTTCTCCTTCATACTCCCTTGCACTGAATGGAGAAGTGTTTGGCTTTTTTAAGGGTAGGAGAGGACTAAGACAGGGGGATCCTCTGTTCCCTCTGTTATTTAGTATCTGCCTTGAATATTTGAGTAGACTGTTGCAGCTCCTGCATCAGTTTAAAGGTTTTAAGCATCACTTTCTTTGTTCAGAGCTCAATCTCACACACCTCTGCTTTGCCGACGATCTTCTGATGTTCAGTAGAGGGGACATTCACTTAGTTAACATCATACTGAGGGCTTTTGAAAACTTCTATGATGCCTCTGGCCTGAAAGTGACCAATGGGAAATCAAATTTTTATTGTAATGGGATCCCTGATCCTATTGTCCGAGCAATTGCACAGGCCACTGGTATGAAGAGAGGGACCGTCCCTTTTAGGTATCTAGGGGTGAATATTATTCCTAAGAGGCTGGGAGTCTTGGATTGTCAATGTTTGGTTCATAACATTACTGATAGGATTGCTAGGCTAGGGGCTAAGAAACTCTCATATGCAGGGAGAGTTGTACTTATTAAAGCAATTCTAGGAACCTTGCATAGCTATTGGGTACGTATCTTTATTTTGCCTAAAACTGTGTTAGATAAAATTGACGCTCTATACAGGAAATTTCTATGGCATGGCACATAGTGTAAAGGGAGTCTTGCACTGGTGTCATAGAGTCAGGTGTGCAACCTCAAGAGAAAAGCAGGATTAGGTCTTAAAAATTTGCATCAATGGAACATAGCCTCTATTGGGAAATATGTTTAGTGGATTGAAAAGAAGTCTGATCACTTGTGGGTGAAGTGGGTTCATGCTATTTATATGAAAGAACAACGGTGGCAAGATTATGAGCCTCCTGTTGGGGCAAGCTGGGCTTAGAGAAGAATATGTGGACTCAAGCACATCTGAAAAGAGTTTATTTATAATGAGCAATGGAGAAGAACTACAGAGGAGTACACAGTCAGATTGGGTTATCAATGGGAGGAAACCGAAACAAAGGATGTGAACTGGTATCCATGGATTAACAATAGGATCATGGTTCCTATTCCTAAATATGGCTTCTTCATGTGGCTAGTTTTATAGCATCGTTTCCTCACTCAGGATAGGATGGGGATTATCCAAACCAATTGTTGTTGGTTGTGTGGGGATGAGGAGGAGAGTCATGATCACTTGTTCTTTTCTTGTCCGTATAACAGACAATATCTTTCTCTCTTTGAAGACTAGATGCAGATTTTAATTCCAGCACAAGGAGTGACAGATTGATGGCTTCATTACAGAACTCGGTCTTTGTTGGCTAGACATGTGCTTGCTGCAAGTCTGGCACATTTGATGTATGAATTGTGGCTTGCACGGAATAAATTTAGAGTTGATAGCATTATGTTCTTACCAACTGTGTTATTTAAGCAGGTACAGGTTGGAATTGTATTGAATTTGCGAGCTCGTAATGTGGTAGGAAAACCTAGTGGAGTAACAATATGGTTAGAAGAAATTATGTCGAGTTGTAATTACCTAATGCTATCTCCCTAGTTAATCAATTGGTTGGTTTGAGATTAATATAATACGTACATTTCCCAAGAAAAAAAAACTTGAGTTGTACTTTGTTTAAATAGTTTGATATCTTTTAATAAACGTTCTTGGATGTTCTATTTGATATACTTTACCTCGAGCAACCGAGATGGTAGCACCTTGATATGCTAGGGTGGCCTTGGTTAACGCACCTTGGTGTGTGGGGGTGTTACAAACGGTGTTTTACAGTAAGTTTGAAATACATCACCTGAAGGCTCTTACTATGACTTCTGCCTGGGACAAACCTGAATAAGACCGAAATACGTCACCCAAAGGCTCTTACCATGACGTCTTTAGAAAACCCCATACTCCAAGTGCCTTACCAGGACCACTTAAAGCATGAGAATGCTACCATCTTGGTTGCCCGAGGCAATGTATATCAAATAGACCATAAAAGAATGTACTTTAATAAATAAGTTTAAGTGATTACATAACAAACCAACTGTAAAGTAAAGTACAACTGTTCTACAACCAAGCTACAACTGAAGTAACAAAAGTATAAAGACAACACAGCGGAAGACTATTATCAGACTCGTGGCAACTCCATTCCCAGCTAACCCGCGCGCATCCATAGTATACCTGCTAGACAACTGCTCACCACCCCCGAATGGATCACCACAGTTTTTAAAACATTTAAACGGAGTCAGTACTGATTACACAAAATAAACAGTTGCAATAAAACAATACCACAACCAATTCAATCAACCCAAACTCCATTACATCACCACACACCTGACTACACTAAAGTGTGTAGCCCTGCCAGACTACTCATCGCAACAAGTATTCCACACCGCCAGTGGGGGACCGCAGCCGTTCCCACCTAAGCCCCACTCATCTCATCCGAGCGATAAACCCATGTTCCTTAATGTGCACATCCCTTATGTGGCGGGTTCCAGAGAAGGCGAATCAAGGGCTTGAAGCCACTCTCGCAAGTGACTCCACTCAGACAGGGATGCACCCCGAAGATTACAGACAGTTTTACAACAGTCACCTTACACAATCAACAATTATCAAAAATCAATTCCAATTCGATAATTAATCAACAACAACAATCATTACCAACAACACTATGTAACCAATACTGAGTAGGGAAACCCTACCTGGAATAGCAATCACAGACCGTCACAGCAGCTAATCAATACCGTTCCTCTATGAATCCTCCTCCTATAACACATATTCACATAATCACCACCTAATCATCATAAAACACCCAAAACCCCCAAAACTACCCAATTAGGGCTTTAACCAAACTCAATGAAATGCTATAAAAACTATACAAGAAGCTTACCCTTGACACGACGATCTCAACGGTGTAAAGAACAAGACAACCTGACGATCCTAGCCCTTGGGATTTCCTAACAACGCGAAGAATGAGAACAACGTAACTCTTTTTGCTTCTTGAAAGGTTTTAGAAAAGTGAAAATTGATTAAGAAAAATGACGGAATCCTTTTATACTAATCACGCATTATTAACAAAACCCGGCAAAAATAATCCGTAAGACTCACTTACTCGATCGAGTAAGTGACTTACTCGATCGAGTGCCCCTTACTCGATCGAGTGCCACACGTACTCGATCGAGTACCCATCAGCCAGACTACTGTTTCATATAAAAACATACTTACTCGACAGAGTAAGTTCCACTCGATAGAGTACCCTTAGACATAGAAAACCGTAGTATTACAGTCTTCCCTCCTTAAAGGAACTTCGTCCCCGAAATTCAACCCATACATAAAAACAAACATACTAACTTATCTGTGACACAACGATGCAACAAGACTCACAACAAAATCCCAACCACAACGCACAAAACAGGTACACCTCACACTAACTCCACTAACTATGGCTACTTCCACAACGGCTCACGATATCGTATCAACTACATTATAGTCTATCGAAACTAACTCCATACACTTCCAAATACCATCCACCAACGTCGCTAGCTTCATCTCACTACATATTATCCACTAGAAAAACCAATGTCAAGACACTCATAAACATCAAACGGAATGTTACATTCTACCACCCTTAAAAGAAACTTCGTCCTCGAAGTTTAATCACACTCATAAACATCAGCATCTAACTGTCAACACTATCGAAGTATTCTCCCATTCCTAAACATCGAACTACTACAAGCACGACCATGACCTTTAAGAAAATCAACCACAACAAAGATCCACCCTTTATGCTACACCAACACTCTACTTCCAATTCTACTACAACATGCACAACCATCAAACTCTCTTTTATCGCATACTACTCCTCTTAAAGCAAATGTTACGTCCTCGTAACTCACTAATACTAGATCCTTAGCTATATCTTCTCCTTATCTTCATCACCACCGCATGTCAAAGATAACCGCCTGTAACCTCAACACTTATAACCATTCATATTACCAAGGCTCTCTTACTTAAACAGTTCTCATACCTCAATTCATTCGGCACACCACCTAACCTATACCACAAAATCCTTAGCATAACCAATACTCCAATCCTTCCACATTACTGTAGAACATCATATTCCTCTATACAAAGCATCTATCTCCAAAAGCATAACTCACGATCCACACTTATTACTCACACTCACACTAAATCCTCAAGTTCTTTTCTTTCATTACCGCAAAACTCATTCATAACTTAACATGATACTAATTTCCCACACCCTATACTCATTGTCCCAATAAAATATTATGAACCACTTGCAGCTTCCAGATCAATACAACACATATTCCACAAATGACTTGCCATTACTATGTCAACCAATGCCTCCTCTAAAAGAAGATCACAATTACTCCAATAACCTCTCGCAACTATGTCTCATTAACAGAATATTACTATATCATAACAACAGCGGAAACATAGCCAACTCTCTTCCATATCATACTCTACCGTCACTCCCAAACATAAACTGGAAAGAAACATCAATAAACAAAACAACCGTCTATCTGTACAAACTGAAACTCACAGGAAGCAGTAGCAAACAAAACAACAACCTATGTATAGATAGTATGTGTAAGATTCATTAATCTCTTATTAAACTCTTCTAATAACTAAGTGTTTATTAGTTTAGTCATAAACTAAAAGGAACTTATGCATGCATAACAAAATTAGAAAGTAAGAAGAAAAATTGTTATTCTTACATTGAGGGCCGAAATTGGTTTATACTAATTTGGTCTCCTACCAAATTAGTCTTCTTAAAGAATAATCCAAATGCCTCCAAAAACCCTAGATCTAATAGCAAGATCCACTCCTAAAGGATTTGTACCCAGGAAATCCTTCTTAATACAAATATTAATTTGGTTACTAGAAATTAATATTTGTGTCCTTAAAATACTAATATTATGAGATTACTAATTCTAGTAATATATAAATAATATTAGAGATTTATGTGAGTTTATTATTTTGTTCAACAACAAAACTAGAGAGATAAGATTTTTCTCAAGTTGTTAACTAATAAGAATAATTAGAGTGTTTTTAGAAATACACTACTTGAGTGTATAAGGGGAGTGCACCGGTTTTGCAAGGGTAGAGTGTCAAATACATTTTTATTTTTCTCTTCT
This sequence comes from Silene latifolia, assembly GCF_048544455.1. NCBI lineage: Eukaryota > Viridiplantae > Streptophyta > Magnoliopsida > Caryophyllales > Caryophyllaceae > Silene > Silene latifolia. The sequence continues at coordinate 40,746,471 of NC_133531.1, forward strand.
CAAGAGTATAGGTATGCATACCTATCATTAGTAGGTAATCATAGTGCCTCCCACTAAAATGATTAAAGCTCAACTAACCCTCTCCCCTTTCATTTACACGGCGCCCTTAATATTATAAGGTTTCATTTTAAGTTTGTCAATAAGTGAATTTGTATTGTGTGACAAATTGGGCATGTTACTAGACATGTCATGTAAATAATGAATTTTTAACAAATTAAAAATCATTATATAAATGAAATAAATCACATACAAAAATTAACTAGTAATTCACAATTACAATGACTTAAAATGGGTCATATAATTATAAATCACAACTACTTGTATTTATATATAAACAATTCATTCTTATTTCAATTGTTTCATAAACAATAAATAAACCTTAAGTAATAAAACAATTTAATTACTTAGTACGAATGTTATTTAGTCGAATTACAATAAGATACGTATTAGTACTCACAAAATCATTTGTTCAAATTTAAGGAATTAATTAACTTGTATCATCATACAATTAATTAATTATTCAATTAAGAATGTTTCCCTAGAGGTATGACCTTAAGGGATCAACTGATCACCACCGTCATACGACAGTAATGTCAAACTCTAATCAGCCAATCATTACCGATTAATGTGGATCAGGTGACAATAAAATGTTACAATCCCTTATGTATTCTTAATATGAGATTTAAACATGTGATCGCATTATTGTCGAGGACACATACTCCAACAGTATGTACTTTCGAAAACTCGTATCGTAATCATCCTGCCTACTCCACCACAACCGGTGACAGCATCGCAACACCGCCACCAACAGTCGCACCGCAGTGCGAAAATCCCCGCATCACAACGCGAAGTACCGTGCCCAGATCACCACCCGAGGCACAACAACCACATCGATAGACATCACAACTTATATAATTCCCATAAACACTTACTCAGTATAACTTTCCGAACAAGAAAACTTACTCAAAACTGCTTTACTAGATCACAGCACAACATATTATACGGAATAAATAGATAAGAACCTCATGAATATCATCCATACCTTTTCACGGAATAAACATATATCATGAATACACATACAAGTATAACTAGCCATGCCAGATCACCCAAACTATAACTTTTGAACATCATTCCATTAGGTTACCGTATCAAACATATATTACAAAACATTCAGATAACAACTTTATAATTATCACACCATACCACTTCTCGTGAGGTCAGAACCTCACACAAACATTTATATACATCTTAGACCCGTACTGACATCCAACTAGTCAAACCTGATCACGTAAGTTACCACCTGATAAAGGTCACCTCTCGCCCGAGCTTAACTCGTATGCCCCTCATAACTCATTCTCCCATTCGCATAACCATCACCTCCTGCAAAATATAACCATACCATTAATACTCAACTACTAGTAACCGCCTCCGATAACCACATCTTATACTTCCTCACAACCATACAGATCTATCAGGTCTCTACAAAATCAACCCCTTTAGAAAGGCTATCCTTCCTATTTATCATCACTCTTAACCACTAGTGACAACACCTCAACACTACCACCGTTCGGACATCAAACCTCTTATACTCATCTTTAAACATCACGGTTTTGATGATTCTTATCTTTGGTTAACATCCCAAATAACGAACATCAAATTCATCAACAAAATTACCTTAACATTATTTCCAATTCCATCCTTAATTGTATCGTCACCCAACTCACCACCAAGATCTCATATCGTTCAAATTCTTTACCCGGCTTTTTACTTTCCTTAATTCCTCGAAACTCGTGATTAACATGTCGTCCTGGAACTCCTATATAACCGTTAACTCAAATCCTCATGATAGTATCATACATCTCGACGATTCCTTACTTTTATATCACATAATTCCGGTGAACATTCACCTAGTTTACTCCCCTCATTCTTTTCTTTTTACACTCGACAAAATCAATTAACAATTCAACTCCTTATTACTTCTACCTATCTCTTTATTGCTTCGGTTACCTTTCCGTTGCTCCAAAAATCAAATCTCATTATTTCATATCAATACCATCTCACTCTTTCTTATCATGGATCTTCTCCCATCATACTACTGACTCACACTTGCCACTAATCCATCCATAAAATCAATGTTTACTGTTCAATCAATTGCATCTCCCTTTTACATCTCTAGAAATCCAAATTCATTTCATACCGTTAATTGCCCAAGGAAATCACACATTAGTTTCACCTCTTGATAATACAAATTCCTAAACTCACTCACTATCTGCAAATCCACGTCGCGACATGTCTCCATTAAGTTCACTATATACCACTCTTCTGCATCCCTCTACAACGATATTTCATTACATACATTCTTAACCAACACAATCTAACCATCTCCCTCCATAATTCCTTACACAACTCAAGTTGCTACTATCCACATCCTTCCTTTCACTCTTTTCATTCTCACGTTCCTTGGACTTACATCATCCCTTGCCCACATTCACTTACCTTTTCATTACTCAACACACAATCATATCACTCATCTCATCTTACAAAACATGCTTTATGCCTCAATTAAGCCTTACCAATCTTCCTTTTCTTTTTCCACTATCTATCACAACCACATATAACTCATATCCTCCTCAGCGAACTCTTACTCACCACAGGTGCCACTCCTTACATCATAATATTGGGTAACTTACGCATCAGGACCAACACATACGTAAAACAATGCATAAAGAAGCAAAAGAACACCTTTTAATTAACATAATATGCGACGAAGTGAAAAGATAAGCATATGACCCAAAACAGGGTCACTAGATCGAGTGCAGGTCACTCGATCGAGTAAGTGACTTACTCGATCGAGTAGGTGAAGGTCAGAGGCACGTACAACAAATTACCAGGGCTAAACGATCGAGTAAGGGCTACTCGATCGAGTAATAGGAGGTCTAATCGATCGAATAAGGGCCACTCGATCGAGTACCCTACGCAGTTCTCAACACTGTCCAATTTTCGTAAAACGGTCATATCTCACTCTTAGCCATTTTGGGCGTGTGACCTATCGTTAGTGTGGACAAGGCCCTCGGGAACTGCGTCCGAGGGATCCACACCTAACATAATCGACTCGAGGTTCTTTCGAATCGAATTAAGACGTATTAGAGTCGCCACCAAGTTTTTTGGGAACTTGGAACCGTTCAAGTCAACTTTACACCTTTCATCGAAAAGCATAAAGCCAATCGACTACGAGTGATTAAAGATAAAGACTTGTACCCTATATCACTCGATTTGAATGACTCTCGTAATCCAATGGTATTTAGACGGATCCACAAACCATAGATCTTGAGTAAGGGGTGAGGGTACGTGTTGGGAAGCCCATAAGGACACCCAACCCCGCCCGTCAATAACGGCCTCTACTAAGTCAAGTGTCGGATTTCAAACAAGGTCATAGCTACTACGATGTATGAAATGCAAACGTTGTTTTAAACCCTAACATGTGAAGTTTCTATGTTGATTTAGATGCAACTATACTAACTTTGTCAAAGTTGTAATTTAGCATGTGGGTTGATTGATCTAACAACATACAAATAAAGCAAACAAGGCTTAAGGGGGAATGGGGGAGCCGTTGGGATCTACCTATTACAACCCAGGCATTTCATGCCGACACAACAACGAATTAAAGATACAACTCGATCTAAATACAATTGCTACATACAACTCAAAACACGACACAAAACACACGGCCATTGGGCCTTGGAAACCGTGCACATGGGGGAGGTGACTCACGGCCTACATGACACACGGCCGTGGGTCCCTCCTCGTATTGCGTGCTCTCACTTAATCCCATCGAATTAGACATTGGGCTACGCACCAAAGCATGCATTAGCATAAACCGGGCCATGTTGCTTTAAACAACATGCGGTTTACTACGCTCCTACAAGCATTGGGAACAACCGTCTAACCAAATAAAACTAAGGTTTTCAGAAAAGGTTTTGACTCAAAAAGGAGAACTAATTACAAATAGATTACAAAACGTGACTCAAAGAAACATAAATTAATTACAAGTGATAAAACAAATAAAGAACGAACGATGCAAAAACAAACGAAATAGGAAAGGCCAAACACACGGCCAATCACACGGCCAACCACGGCCCAACCAAAGCCAACCTAGTTCCTAAGTTAGATTTATTGATTAGATCGAATGATTGCGAAAAGGAATCGAAAACAAGTTAGAAAACGAGTTAAAAACGATGTTGATTGATTGTCGCGCAAGGGTGCATTCTACACGGCCTAAAGGGTCCAATTAGGTTAAATTCGCTAATTAATTTAACTCATCGAGTGTCAATAAGAAGGTGCTAATCACGCACTCTTATACTAGCGAGAAATTAGGTGAAAGAGATAGATGCATTCAATTATTTACAGAAACCGCCGATTGATTTTATAACTTGCGTCGAAGCCACCTAAAGTGTCTAATTAGATTATTAAATTGATTTAAAGTCATCTAATTACGTCATAGGTTAACAATCAGAAGTTAAACTAACATGCAACGGGTCCTAAGGTCCATCGATTTGGCGAAGCTTGAAACAAGAGAGGGTCGAAAGCGAAGATCAAAGTTAGATAACTTGTTTTATTTATGCCCTACCTTGAACACGAGGATATGTAAATGAGACGGGGGTGTACGACCGACAGAAGGAGCGGTTTCTTTTCCCATCTCAAGTCAACGCGGGTGTTCATGGTGGTACTTTAACTCATACACGGACTAACTAGTTTCGTAGTTAATTTAAAACAAACGATAATTAAAACGAAAAAACAAACAAAAAAAGACAATAAAAAAGGGCATAAAAAAACGAAATAAAAAGAGAGAAGAGAAGGGGATTTGATGCACCCTCAACCTACATGTATCGTTGACACCGTCTTGGGTCGTAATCGATGGTAGATTTTATCTCGAGAGGCCGTCGTCGACGAAGTAACAAAGCAACACGCGTTTTGGAAAGTTTCTGGACAGCAGTTTTAAAACAGTGATATCTCCCTCGTTTCACGACGAAAATTCGATCCGAAAGATGTTTTGGAAACTAGAAAGAGAGGAGAACAAAGATATTAAAACAACCCCTGCTCGATTTGGGTTAATGGGCACGAAAAACGAGCACAAACAGAACTGGACAGACAAGAGTAAACCGCGAAAACAGAGTGTTATTTCACTCTGTTTTTCGAGGGATCTCGTGTGCTCTCAAGGTCAATTCGGCTCGTAAATCTTTATCTAATATGTATATGGATGTTATGTGGTTAATTAGGAACAAGAAACTCGAATCTTTATGGTGATTTGATGGAGGAACGAAAGGGTTTTCGAAGGAGACACACAAACAGTTTCAGTTTGTGTGTCGGTTTTGTTTAGGGTTTTTGGAGGATGTTTAGGGTTTGTTTCTGAGGTTTAAAGCTTGTGGGTGATGGTTGGATGTATGGAGAACTTAGAGCAATGATTGTATGGTGAAGGGGTGGTATTTATAAGGGTTTAAAATAGGTTAAAAGGGAGGAGAGGCAAATCGGGCTCAATGAACATAGCTGCTGTCCATCGGTTTTGGGAGGGGTTTCTAGGGTTCGTTTTGGGGGATTTCTTGGTGATCAAGCTAGGATAATATGGGTAGGATACTAGGGTATGGGTTAGGGTTAATGGGTACGGGTCTTGGTAGTGTTTGAAGCGGGTTTGGGCTCGGGAATTGGCTCGCAAAACAGGGGACTGTTTGCGGTTTGGGTGCGGGCTGCTTGTGGTTGGTTTTGAACGAGAATTTGGGCCATGGTATGGGGGTTCGAACATGGGTTGATGGGTATTGGTATAGGTGGGTTAGTGTACTCGAGATTCGTGCCAATTCGCAAAGGAAACGGGCTTAAAAACCGAGCTAAAATTGAGCTCAAAACACACGATGCAAAACGAGTTTTTTCGCTTTTAAAATTGATTTTTCAAACCAATTAACAAATTGAAATAAATGACTTTTCAAATCAAATATACTTATAAAATGATTTTTCAAATCAAATATTTATTTTATTTTCAATAAAATAACTTAAGAAAATAAATTCAAAATAAAGCTTTAATTTAAATATCATTTAAACTAAATAAAAATGAATTCACTCAAAAAAACACATTAATTTTAAATATCATTTAAAATAACAAAATGAACCCACTAAAAACATTAATTCAAATATCATTTAAATTAACAGAAAGAATTCACTAAAAACGTTAATTTAAATATCATTTAAATTAATAAAATACTTCATCGACGACGCCCATTCTACCTCGTAAAACGAGCTCCAAATAATGACAATGACAACTAAAGAATACATGTGTCCTATCATCATCGGGTGTTTGTCGGGTTCTCTATAAATTCCAATATCGACGGATACGGGTATCTCTGAGCCCCCACTTTGACCGAGGCTTGGACAAGGCGAAAGTCAAAGTATACCCCAGTCCCTTTCGACCGAGGATTCTTCGGTCGTTTATAGTCCATTAGACTCGCGTATATAAGCTCGCCAGCCATAAGAAGAGATCATACCTGAAACTTCGTTGGGGATTAACTCTTGCTTCTGTTGCGTCGAATTATCATTGTTGGTCATCGACCCATGAACTGCATAAAAGGTGGGTTGAGCCTTATCCTTAGGCGCCTACGTATCCGTTTCGACGGAATCAAACCAGCGTCGTAGTTCGGCAAAATCTGCTGTGACACATGCCCAAAGTTTATCATCTGCTTTGGCGTATGTCCAAAATTCATCATCTACGACATTGGCCCAAGATTTATCATCTGCGGCACTTGTCTAAATGGGACGGGACTTTCCAGGGAGGTTGCCGTCGCTTTCATCATTTGCTTTCAGCTACGGAATTCTTCCATTTCATACTCTTGCCTTGAATTGAATTCGAGTGGATGTCATCCGTTTCATCTTGATAATGGTCTCGAAGCCAACGGCAGAGCCCCGATTTGAATGGCTCTAAAGTCGAAGACTTTAGAGCCCCCAGTTGAAGCATATCCTGCTATATTTGAAACACAAAAAACGTACTAGCAATAATCATCACATGAGCACATTTGGATCATCGATCTTGAAATTGGATCATTTTGAAGTACTGGGTCATCGACCCGAAAGTTGAATTTGATAATTTTGAATAATTGGGCCATCGACCCGAAAATTGAATTTGAAAATTTTGAATGGTTGGGCTATCGACCCGAAAATTGAATTTGAAAATTTTGAATGATTGGGTCATCGACCCGAAAATTGAATTTGAAAGACTGGGTCATCGACCCAAATTTTGAATTTGAAATGAATCACTTGGATGCTGGGTCGCCGACCCAAAAAGTTTTTGAAATTTTGAAAGTTTTTGAAATTTTGAAATTTTGAAAGTTTTTGAAATTTTGAAAGTTTTTGAAAGTTTTTGAAAGTTTGAAATAGTTTTTGAAAGTTTGAAATTGAACCTTGATGGGTGAGCATGAAATGTGACTCAGACATTCTATACGACCGGTAAACAACGTGGGCGTAGCCCGCTACCGCAAAACAAAAAAAGAAAATAAAACCGTAAGTGTGCACGGGTTTTAATTCAAATATGGACTTGTTGAGGGTAGAAATGTAAATCGGCCGTTCCGGCGCCAAAAGATGGCAAATGGGAATCACAAGGTCGTCGAACTTGGGACGGAGATATCATATGGCATGGGCGTGCTCCCGAGGGCACATGGGAATCAAGATCACTTGGCATTGACAAGGTGGATTAAACTCACAGAGGAACAACGTTGGCTTCGCCCAGACACTAAACACAGGTTAATTTTATGAGAACATTTAGACATCATGTGTCACTCTTGTTGGGAACATTCTGTCACTCTTCTCCTCGCCTCCTTTCTTTTCAGCGAGTATTCATCATTTCTTGCCACCGCCTTCTTTCTTTTCAGCGGGCTTTTAATATTTTTCTTCCACGCCTTCTTTCTTTTCAGCGGGTTTTTACTATTTTTCTTCCACGCCTTCTTTCTTTTCAGCGGGTTTTTCATATTTTATGTTCCCAACGCAAACCTACATCTATATGACTCGGCATCTTTGCCTAAACCGTTAGATAAAGCTCATTCCGAGACTTGACACTACTCATCTGAACCTATATCCTCATCCTAGCCTACGTCGAGTGCTAAGACTGAGAAGACTCCTAAGACTGACTCACAGGCGACAGGTGTGTGGAAACGGTTGGGTTCAAAGGCGCACTCGGGCTCAGCCTTAGAAGGGAGGCTTGGTCCTCGCTTGAGTGTAAAAGATAGGCTGGGCCCTCGGGAAGAAATGACGATTCCTCCTAAGAAGCGTGCTAGACAGAACACAACTACCCCTCCTCCACAGGAGCCTCGGTCACGTGACCCAAAAGGCAAAGGGAAAAAGAAGATGTAGGAGCCTTCAACTCCGATCTATTATTTAGTACTACTACTTATTATTTGTTGCTAGCTGTTTTCTTTTTTTCTTTTGAAGGATGTAATGGGCATCGCCCGATCTTTAATAAGACTTACTATCTATTAAAATTCCCAGTTTCTGCATAAAATTTCATTTTATTAAAAGAAGGGTCGGTTGTACTCTTTTAAAGAGCTGCCTACGTATCTGTTATCAACAGAATCAAACCGAGCTCGTAGTTCCACAAAACAAATGCGCTACAATTATCAGTTTATAACGCACAAAAAGCAGCGAAGCAAAAGTGCCGCGGCCTAGACTCGCTCACGAGCACTGCAATTCAAAATTTTATTTTATGACATTGAGAGTGAGTTCTACGGATAGTATTTCTTCAGTTGATCCAAATTCGTCGGATTTGCGAAGTCGTTTCCATCTAGATCTGTCAGTCTGACGGCGCCTCCCGATAATATCTTCTTTACCAAGTAAGGACCGGCCCAGTTCGGCTTGAATTTTCCCCTCGGGTCAATTGGTAGTAAAGCGCGCACAGACTTTAGGACCAAATCTCCATCTTTTATTCCTCGAGGTTTCACCTTCTTGTTAAATGCCCTTTGTATCCTTTTCTGATAGAGTTGAACATGATGTAGCGCATTTAATCGTCGCTCGTCGAGCATGACCAAGGAATCATACCGGCTTGCGACCCGATCGGCTTGAGGACCTGACTTTCTAACAGGATCCTTAAAGAAGGTACCTCTAATTCGACAGTGAACTCGCTTCCATCCCATATGTCAAATAGAACGGAGTTGCTCCGGTGGGTTTGTGCGAATAGACGTTCTGTATCCCCACGTGCGAATGGTATCTTTTACGGCCATTCGCGGTAATTGTCGGTCATCTTTACGAGAATCACGGTGATTGTCTTGTTGGCGGCTTCCACCGCCCCATTTGTTTGAGGTCGATATGGTGACGACTTGTGGTGTTTGATCTTGTACTTTTCGAGTATTACGGCAGTTTCAGCCTGGAAGTGAGTGCCATGATCGCTAATGAGCTCATGCGGCACCCCATATCTGCAAATGATTTCATTCGAATGAACTTTGCTACCGCTCGCTTGTAGGACTTTGTATGATTTCACTTCTACCCACTTCGTGAAGTAATCGATGGCGACTAGCATGAAACAATGCCCACCTGTTCCCGGATGGGTTAACCTTTCCAATAATGTCGATTCCCCATGTTGAGAAAGGCCATGGTGATGTCAAAGTATATAACAGTGATGGCGGCACATGCTGTATGTTTGCGAAGATTTGGCAATTATGGCAGTGCTTGACATATTGGCGACAATCTGTCTCCATCGTGGTCCAATAATACCCTAATCTCATGATTTTACGAACCAAAGATATGGGCATTCATGTGTGGGCCACACTCTCCGTCATGGACTTCTTCCATGACTTTTTTTCGCATTGGTGAGTCTATGCATCGCAGAAGGACATTTTGCGCGGTCTTCTTGTACAATTGTCCGTCATTGGTTCTAACGAATTGAGCGGCTAGCATTCGAATAGCGCGCTTTCCGCGGTTATCCATGTCGGTGGATACTCTCCGATTCTTTAAATTTCAGAATAGCATGATACCAAGGTTCGGCCTCGGTTTCTTCTGTGTCTCCGATTACATTAACATAAGCAGGTGATGATCTTCGTTTGACACATATCGGCATAGAATCCATATGATCGGGTATGTTGATTAGAGCGACTAATTTTGATAGTGCATCAGCAAACTGGTTTTCGTCTCTGGGGAGGTGCACGTACTTGACCTCGGTGAACAATTTTTCTAGTTCTTCGATTTTCGCTTGGTATGGAGCCAAGCTATCACTTCGGGTTTTCCACGTCCCGGCCACTTGGTTGATTACTAGTGACGAGTCCCCATGTACTACAAGCTTTTTGATGCCTAACTCGAGAGCACCTTTGTGCAATCCAAGTAGGCATGCTTCATATTCAGCCGCGTTATTAGTGACGTTAAAGTCCAACTTGATCGAAATAGGAACATGTTCACCTTCCGGTGAAATGAGTAGAACTCCTATCCCGTAACCCCTGTAGTTCGATGCTCCGTCGAAATAGAGGTCCCACGTATCATTGTCTATGTGAACTATATCTTCGTCGGGAAACGACCACGTATCCAGAACCTCAGTTTCTTCTATCGGGTTATCCGCCAGGAAGTCTGCAACCGCCCTTCCCTTTATCACTTTCAGCGGTACATATTTTAGGTCGAACTCGGAAAGCATTAAAGTCCATCTTGACACTCTGCCGTTCAGAACTGGTTTTTCAAACAAGTATTTGATTGGGTCCATCTTCGAGTGGATGCAAACACTATGACTGAGCATGTAGTGCCGTAATTTCTTTGTAGCCCATACTAAAGCCAAACATGTCTTTTCGAGCTGAGTATACTTGATTTCATACTCCAAGAACTTTTTACTAATGTAGTAAATCGCTCTTTCCTCTTTATCGACCGTTTGCGCCAGCATTGCCCCCATTGCAGTATCCGTGACTGTAAGATACAACAAAAGTGGCAACCCAGCCGTTGGTGGGCTAAGCACGGGAGGGGAAGACAGTATTTCTTTGATCTTATCGAACGCAGCTTGGCAGTGATCATCCCATACAACGTGTTCCCCGACCTTCAATTTCTTGAAAATTGGCTCGCATATCATAGTTAGCCTTGCCACGAACCGACTTATATATTGGATTCTTCCCAGGAAACCTCGAATTTCCTTCTCGGTTTTCGGGTGAGGCATTTCCATTATGGCCTTTATTTTCGATGGGTCCACCTCGATGCCACGGTGGCTAACGATGTGACCCAATAGTTTGCCGGATGTGACTCCGAATGCGCATTTTTGTGGATTCAACCTCATGTTATACTTGCGCAATCGTTCGAAGAATTTGCGTAATGTAACAAGGTGGTCATCACGCTCCTTTGACTTGACAATCATGTCGTCGACATAAACCTCGACCTCTTTGTGCATCAAATCGTGTAACAATGTTGTCGCGGTCCTCTGGTATGTAGCCCCTGCGTTTATCAACCCAAAAGGCATTCTTGTGTAGCAATAGGTTCCCCATTGCGTTACGAACGCATGATCTTATGCATATCTTCTTTCGCCATCTTGATTTGATTATAACCGGCGTACCCATCCATAAAGGATAGTAACGCGTGTTTCGCCGTGTTGTCAACCAGGATGTCGATGTGAGGTAATGGGAAATCGTCCTTCGGACTTGCCTTGTTTAAATCCCGGAAGTCCACACAAACCCGAACTTTACCATCTTTCTTAGGCACTGGAACGACGTTAGCCACCCGGTCAAGTATTCGACACCTTGATGAACCCAACTTTGAGTTGCTTGTCGATTTCTTCCTTGACTTTCAAAGACCAATCTGTATGCATTTTGCGTAGCTTCTGCTTGACTGGCTTATACCCTGGCTTGATTGGAATCCTGTGCTCTACAATTTCCCTATCAATGCCTGGCATGTCTTTGTAGGACCATGCGAAAACATCTTTGAACTCATGCAACAGATCAATGAACCCCTGTCTTTCGGTGGGACTTAAAGTAGTTCCTATTTTAAGCTCCTGTGGTTCTAAGGTTGTACCCACATTGATGGTTTCGGTATCTTCGATGATCGAAGTTTTCTGTTCGTACTCTTCCAATCCTTTTATCAACTGTAGAGGTGGTTCCACTTCTTCTTCTCCTTCTTCTTCGACCAACTGTTCATCCTCGACCTCAGTCTCAATGTCATTATTAAAACAATCATTTTCAAAGTTTGAATTGCAATGTAAGTAAGACGAGTCGTAAGCAAACTGGTTCATATTATTATTGATTTGAAATCGCGCGAAATGCGCTAACATTTGAGCCAACTGATCAGAATTCAGTGGCGAGATAGGGGTATTCGGGACAGGCCCCGGAATACCACCATTAGGAAAAGGTGCATAGGAAGGGAAAGCTAGGGGAGGGGTATTTTCAACACCGACTCCTTAGACTCGATCTTAGGACCTATCTCGGACTCGGACTCCGACTCGGACTCGGACTCGAGAATCGGTAACATCATTTGGCTTGAACATCTCTCCTTCTCCCGTTGTCAACTTGAAAAGAAGTCCTTTGTTGTCAGTCCACTTGATTGTTTTCCGCCATCCCGTGTTGGTCCTAAGAGGATCCACATCGGTGATGAGGGTAGATGGGTCAAACCGCTCGCTTCTCAGGATCATGCTTACCAAATCTTCGTTTGGTGTTGGTGATTTCTTTTCTTCACCGAAAAGGAGACCCAAGGCTTTCTCGTCATTCATTGGATCCAGCTTGGTTTCTACTGGCATCACGGTCAGAATGTCTTCAGGGATGTAGTAGCAATCTTGGAATACTTCGATTCCTGGGACCATGAGGTTCTTCTTTGGGTCAAAGATAGGTTCGGGGAAGTCCATGCAAGGGAGTTCTTCCCCAGCTCTCACGAAGTGACCGTTTAGAGTTAGGTGATACGGTCCCATTTTGATATCTCGATCTTCGACCGTTCTTCCCCTCTTTTCCCGTAGATCTTTCTCAGTGGGCTCATATCCAAGCCCGAAAGTTACTCCTTTGGCTACGGGTGGTTTCAACTGGAACGCCTCCTCTCTTCTAGGATATAAAGAGAAACCGAAGTACTTCCCAGTTTTGAGAATCACCTCACAAACATGACTTCCCGTATATAGATCCATATTTTCGGAGTTCAGCTCGATCATATTGACAATCTCGAAACCGCATGCGTCATTGGTAGCTTCGACCCTTACTTCGGAAGTAATGTCTCCTCCTGCCACGGTAATTGGCGTGGCGTCAATGGTGACGGTTTTGCCATTGAGTGGGACCTTGATTTTTCGATGCAGTGTTGATGTCACGGCCTTAGCGGCATGGATCCAGGGCCTTCCCAACAATAAGTTGAAGGACGAGCATATGTCAATTACTTGGCAACTTATTTTCTTTTCCACTTGCCCGATCAGTACTACTAGATCGACAAGTCCACTCACTCGACGCACGGTGCCATCGAATGCCCGAATCGTCGTAGTGGGGATGAAGTCATTCTTCTCCAAGCCCAGGATATGCGCCGTTTTCAGAGGGAGTACGTTGACGGCCGATCCGTCGTCAACCAAGGTCATAGGGATATGCTTGTTGAGGCACACGGTAGCAATATAGAGGGCCAGGTTATGTCGAGGCCCGAACGGCGGCAGATCTTCGTCGGAGAATGTCACACCGTTGGTAACCTTAGGCCGATTCTGGGCGATGTGAGCGACCATGTCCGCAGGAGTAGTATTCGACGACACGGTCATGTTCATCAAAGCTTGCAACAAAGCTTGACGATGCTCGAAAGAGCTCAAGATAAGTTGCCAGATAGAGACGTCGGCCTTAGTCTTTTGGAGTTGCTTGATGAGGGAAGCCTCGGAGGTCGACCCTTCACCAAGAACTTCGACCACTGCCGGCTCCTTTTGAGGTGCCTTACTCGGGGTATCCTTAGCCTTCTCCACACGATATGGGCGTCCGGATCTAGTCAAATGGTTTGACTCTAGGGCGTCTTGCCTCGCCTTTAAGATTTCTTCTTGGGTATGAGGAATTGTCGCACCTTTGACGAGGTAAACATCATCCTCGTCATCGGCCCAAACGCCATTGATTTCATTGCCGCTTCGGAGTATGTAAGGAGTACAATCGACAACAAAATCCCCGAACGTAATCTCGTTTCTCGAGCTTGGTAGGAATTTGGAGCAATCCACGAATATTCTTCCGACGAACACCCCTTTTAGACGATATGGGCGGATCAAGTGAGAGTAATCGACGCTATCTTCAGTAGAGACAAAGTTAGTGTGGTCGCCAAATGGATTGGTGACGTTGTTGGGTTTTATAGCCGGGATTGGGAGCGTTTCGTTCTCAATCATATCTTGAATTTCGTGCTTTAGTCTAAAGCACCTTTCAGTATCGTGTCCCTTCCCTTGATGAAAGGCACGGTGGCATTCGGTTTATACCATTTGCCTTGTTGATCAGCAGGAGGGTCCGGAGTTGGACCAATGGGCTTCAACTTTCCTTGGGCCATGAGCCTTTGGAGAGCATAGGCGTAAGTGCACCCGATATCAGTGAATACCCTCGGAGCTTGGCGCGGAGGCCTTTTTGACTGTCCATCTAGGAGATTGACAGTTTCAACAAAGTGGGCCAGCTGCGGCGCTTTTGCTTTAGATGACGAAGCCCCTTGGTATCCCTTTGGCTTCTCAGCTTCAGCAATTCGGACATCGTCCTCTACCTTTATCCCGATCCTTATCAATTCTTTGAAAGAACCAAAATTCTGGTATTTCAGAGCATTACGGTAAACAGGTCGTAGATTCTTTACGAACTTATCCACCATTTCAACTTCGTCGGGCTTCTTAGCTAGTTTCACGCTTTCAGCGCGCCATCTTGCGAGGAATTCAGTAAAGCCCTCTTTCTCTTTCTGTGTCATGACTTCCAAGGTTCTTATGTTGGTTTGAATCTCAACATTGTCGGATAGTGCTTACGAACTCCACCGTAATATCTTCGAAAGTGGGGAAGTTCTTGAGGTCAAGATTGTAGAACCAAGCCTTTGGGTGTTCACCCGAGAGATTGGGCGAAAATTTCGAGAGAGCATATCGGCAGGTACTCCCTTCGATGCTAAGTACCCTTTATAGGCCTTAACATGGTGGACTGGATCTTGATGCCCTTGAACTTTGGGATGTCGGTGAGTACCATGTTCGTGGGCAACTTATCTGAATCGGGGCGTAGGTCCTAGCATTCTCATAGTGAATGTTCTTCCCCTAGGAGAGCTTCAAACGGTCTTCGATGAACTTGAACCGTTTCTCCGGATCGGTCGGCGGTGGAGGGGGTGGAGGTGAATCTTCACTCACCTAGATTCGATTGCTTCCATTCGGGTCATCATGAGGTTCACGGCCTCAGTAAGCTTGTTAACAACATCTTCCATTGCTTGACGTCGGGTTTTGGGCGGCCTTTCTACAAGAAAACCCGTATTGAGTCAATATTTAAAGTAAGAGCCCCTGCACACTTAAGGACACGACCCCAACTTGACTCAAACACAGACTCGACTTGAGATTGGTTAACCAAAGGATCGACTCACGGTTTGATTTAGACATTGGTTCATTTTAGACTCGACAAAACGACATGACTCAAGCTGTCATAACTCGATTCTAAACTGGACTTGGTGTGACCAAACCCGTGATTGGGCTAACATAGCCCATGGGTTCGCGTGAAACGTCCATAAGGGCCTAGCCTGGACGTTTTTTGTGGACTATTCTAGACCAAAAGGTCGACCAACATGACTCAAAGCCCAAGAGGTGAGTTTGGGTGACCCAACAAGGTCGTGTTCTAGACCCTTAAAATGAAACATACCCGGCCTAACATGGCCATGACCCGGACACGACTTGACGCATTTCATGCTTGGTTGAGGTTCGAGAAACATTTTGGATTGATTTTGAAAAACGAAGGATTGATTTGAAAATGAGATTTGAAATGGGCGAGCATGCCTGCTATAAAAGCTCAATTTGGGCCGAAATTCTAGTCCTATTTGGGCAGCATTCCGCGTTTTGAAAATCATGCTAGGTTTGAAAGTAAGTTGTTCAAAAGTTCGGTTTTGAAAAGGACTTGGAATTTTCGAAAAAAAAAAGACTCGGGAAAACATATTGCACATTGTCATTCTCATGCTATAAGGATGTATGCTCCTAGACATCTCTAAGTCTCGGCAAGTCTTCTACAAGAAGGTCTATGCCCTCCATCCTTTTGCGGTCTTATAAAGCGAGGTGTCTTAAGATAAAGTACCTAGAAGATCGTCCCCATTCCCAAGAACCACGCGAGGCGAAGTGGAAGCGAGCAATGTGCAGCTTCCTGGCATAGTGGGACGTCGCCCCCCACGCATCACGAAGAAACGCTGGGACGGCCCGGGCAAGTCCTTAAGGGTTTATGCATGAATCGTAGCACTATGAGTAATGTTTTACTTTTCAACACTTTCTTTTCAAGTTTCACCTCGGAGGAAAAGACCCTAGAAACACAGTGTAACTAGTCCTCTTTTCCCCAGCGGAGTCGCCAAACTGTGGACAAGGCCCTCGGGAACTGCGTCCGAGGGATCCACACCTGACATAATCGACTCGAGGTTCTTTCGAATCGAATTAAGACATATTAGAGTCGCCACCAAGTTTTTTGGGAACTTGGAACCGTTCAAGTCAACTTTACACCTTTCATCGAAAAGCATAAAGCCAATCGACTACGAGTGATTAAAGATAATGACTTGTACCCTATATCACTCGATTTGAATGACTCTCGTAATCCAATGGTATTTAGACGGATCCACAAACCATAGATCTTGAGTAAGGGGTGAGGGTACGTGTTGGGAAGCCCATAAGGACACCCAACCCCGCCCGTCAATAACGGCCTCTACTAAGTCAAGTGTCGGATTTCAAACAAGGTCATAGCTACTACGATGTATGAAATGCAAACGTTGTTTTAAACCCTAACATGTGAAGTTTCTATGTTGATTTAGATGCAACTATACTAACTTTGTCAAAGTTGTAATTTAGCATGTGGGTTGATTGATCTAACAACATACAAATAAAGCAAACAAGGCTTAAGGGGGAATGGGGGAGCCGTTGGGATCTACCTATTACAACCCGGGCATTTCATGCCGACACAACAACAAATTAAAGATACAACTCGATCTAAATACAATTGCTACATACAACTCAAAACACGACACAAAACACACGGCCATTGGGCCTTGGAAACCGTGCACATGGGGGAGGTGACTCACGGCCTACATGACACACGGCCGTGGGTCCCTCCTCGTATTGCGTGCTCTCACTTAATCCCATCGAATTAGACATTGGGCTACGCACCAAAGCATGCATTAGCATAAACCGGGCCATGTTGCTTTAAACAACATGCGGTTTACTACGCTCCTACAAGCATTGGGAACAACCGTCTAACCAAATAAAACTAAGGTTTTCAGAAAAGGTTTTGACTCAAAAAGGAGAACTAATTACAAATAGATTACAAAACGTGACTCAAAGAAACATAAATTAATTACAAGTGATAAAACAAATAAAGAACGAACGATGCAAAAACAAACGAAATAGGAAAGACCAAACACACGGCCAATCACACGGCCAACCACGGCCCAACCAAAGCCAACCTAGTTCCTAAGTTAGATTTATTGATTAGATCGAATGATTGCGAAAAGGAATCGAAAACAAGTTAGAAAACGAGTTAAAAACGATGTTGATTGATTGTCGCGCAAGGGTGCATTCTACACGGCCTAAAGGGTCCAATTAGGTTAAATTAAGCTAATTAATTTAACTCATCGAGTGTCAATAAGAAGGTGCTAATCACGCACTCTTATACTAGCGAGAAATTAGGTGAAAGAGATAGATGCATTCAATTATTTACAGAAACCGCCGATTGATTTTATAACTTGCGTCGAAGCCACCTAAAGTGTCTAATTAGATTATTAAATTGATTTAAAGTCATCTAATTACGTCATAGGTTAACAATCAGAAGTTAAACTAACATGCAACGGGTCCTAAGGTCCATCGATTTAGCCGAAACAGTAAGAGGGTCGAAAGCAAAGATCGAAGTTAGATAACTTGTTTTATTTATGCCCTACCTTGAACACGAGGATATGTAAATGAGACGGGGGTGTACGACCGACAGAAGGAGCGGTTTCTTTTCCCATCTCAAGTCAACGCGGGTGTTCATGGTGGTACTTTAACTCATACTCGGACTAACTAGTTTCGTAGTTAATTTAAAACAAACGATAATTAAAACGAAAAAACAAACAAAAAAAGACAATAAAAAAGGGCATAAAAAAACGAAATAAAAAGAGAGAAGAGAAGGGGATTTGATGCACCCTCAACCTACATGTATCGTTGACACCGTCTTGGGTCGTAATCGATGGTAGATTTTATCTCGAGAGGCCGTCGTCGACGAAGTAACAAAGCAACACGCGTTTTGGAAAGTTTCTGGACAGCAGTTTTAAAACAGTGATATCTCCCTCGTTTCACGACGAAAATTCGATCCGAAAGATGTTTTGGAAACTAGAAAGAGAGGAGAACAAAGATCTTAAAACAACCCCTGCTCTATTTGGGTTAATGGGCACGAAAAACGAGCACGAACAGAACTGGACAGACAAGAGTAAACCGCGAAAACAGAGTGTTATTTCACTCTGTTTTTCGAGGGATCTCGTGTGCTCTCAAGGTCAATTCGGCTCGTAAATCTTTATCTAATATGTATATGGATGTTATGTGGTTAATTAGGAACAAGAAACTCGAATCTTTATGGTGATTTGATGGAGGAACGAAAGGGTTTTCGAAGGAGACACACAAACAGTTTCAGTTTGTGTGTCGGTTTTGTTTAGGGTTTTTGGAGGATGTTTAGGGTTTGTTTCTGAGGTTTAAAGCTTGTGGGTGATGGTTGGATGTATGTAGAACTTAGAGCAATGATTGTATGGTGAAGGGGTGGTATTTATAAGGGTTTAAAATAGGTTAAAAGGGAGGAGAGGCAAATCGGGCTCAATGAACATAGCTGCTGTCCATCGGTTTTGGGAGGGGTTTCTAGGGTTCGTTTTGGGGGATTTCTTGGTGATCAAGCTAGGATAATATGGGTAGGATACTAGGGTATGGGTTAGGGTTAATGGGTACGGGTCTTGGTAGTGTTTGAAGCGGGTTTGGGCTCGGGAATTGGCTCGCAAAACAGGGGACTGTTTGCGGTTTGGGTGCGGGCTGCTTGTGGTTGGTTTTGAACGAGAATTTGGGCCATGGTATGGGGGTTCGAACATGGGTTGATGGGTATTGGTATAGGTGGGTTAGTGTACTCGAGATTCGTGCCAATTCGCAAAGGAAACGGGCTTAAAAACCGAGCTAAAATTGAGCTCAAAACACACGATGCAAAACGAGTTTTTTCGCTTTTAAAATTGATTTTTCAAACCAATTAACAAATTGAAATAAATGACTTTTCAAATCAAATATACTTATAAAATGATTTTTCAAATCAAATATTTATTTTATTTTCAATAAAATAACTTAAGAAAATAAATTCAAAATAAAGCTTTAATTTAAATATCATTTAAACTAAATAAAAATGAATTCACTCAAAAAAACACATTAATTTTAAATATCATTTAAAATAACAAAATGAACCCACTAAAAACATTAATTCAAATATCATTTAAATTAACAGAAAGAATTCACTAAAAACGTTAATTTAAATATCATTTAAATTAATAAAATACTTCATCGACGACGCCCATTCTACCTCGTAAAACGAGCTCCAAATAATCAATGACAACTAAAGAATACATGTGTCCTATCATCATCGGGTGTTTGTCGGGTTCTCTATAAATTCCAATATCGACGGATACGGGTATCTACAGTTAGAATCGTAAAAGAATAAGCTATCACCTCCAATTGGAATCACATTAAAATCATTTATGCAGCACAATTTATAACAGTTTAAAGACAACTTCGCCGTAATCAGACAACATAACTATTTGATTTTTACTTCCAAACAACTTAAACAACAACAAAGTAGACAAAAACAACTCAATACTCATAAAACCAGTATACCTAATCACATGTTACTATTTTCAAAAGCCAAGAAACAACATTCATCATGCACATATATTATTTAACTTGTCAATCATGTATTACCCACATGCTTTTATTCTATAACTTTACGTACAACAGTAACATAATATACAACATAAAATCTCCTATTCACATGTTACTAACATAGCAAAAGTAGAAAATCCACTTCCACCACATAAACATGTTCTCCACATGAATTTCATATTGTCATGCAATTCCTCACTTCATCTTTTCAAACCAATTCATAGATCATATTCATATGATATGTAGCTATAATTATTAAAATGTACATTTATTATATATTTCATGTCCCTTCTAAATTAAAATGTACTCGAATAATTATTAAAACATGTCTTGTAACTAATTAAGATATACATGGTATGTAACTTTAATATTTATTATATGTACCTCTAATATATATTTAATGTGTCTCTTATATAAATAAAATGTACATAATAAAATATCGAGTCATAATTGATAACTAATTAAAGTAAACATGGTATGTACCTTTAATAAGTATTATATGGACTTATATTATAAATTTAATGTACCTCTCATATACATAAAATGTAAATGATTTATTCATCCGTGCAAGATAATTAATTAAAATAAACATAATATGAATCTATAATCGTTAATAAATGTACCTATTGTAGATATATTTAATTTACCTCCTAAACAAATTAAAGGTACTTGATGATTTGTTGAAACGTGATTGATAAATAATTATTATAAGTACATTTTATTTTAACTCAGGTCTTAAGATACATACATATATCAAAAGAGATACAAAAATAGCAACAAGATGCTTGTGGCACAGTGGTAATAGCAAGCACATCTCAACCAAGAGGTCTTGGGTTCAAGGCTCACTAACAACCTTTTTGAGGTTTCACTTATGATTCCAAATCTTCTTCTTCTTCTTCTTCTTCTACTTCTTCTTCTTCTTATTAATATTATTATTATTATTATTATTATTATGCTACTACTATTACACTTCCATCACTCCGCACTATATTCTATTATTAATTCCCTTCTCACAACATAATCTCCTAATTTAAATAATATAATTTATAAAACATGTTCTACATTTTCATCGTTAACAAGCCATTGAACAAGTCCTAAATACGAGGTATTACAAGGACCGTGAAAGAACATTTTTCCAATTTGCCAGATAATTAATGTTTCCTTATGGTATGAACTACTTCCTTCAGGTGTCTCAGGTGTTCTGTGGTGCTAGAACTGTATATCAGAATTTCATCAAAGTAGACCACAGCTCATACTCCAATGAAAGGCCTTAAGATTTCTGTCATGAGCCTCATGAATATACTAGCAGCATTGGACAGTCCAAATGGTATGACCAACCACTTATACCGGCCTAATTTTGTTTTAAAGGCAGTTTTCAAGTCATCCTCTTCTTTAATCCTAACTTAGTGGTAACCTTGTCCCAAGTCTATTTTTGAGAAGGTGCTAGCTCCACTCGGTTCATCTAGAATTTCATCTAATCTTGGTATAGAGAACCTGTATTTGACAGTGATGTTGATGATGGCCCCACTGTCTATGCACATCCTCCATGTACCATCTTTCTTGTGTACCGGTAGTGCTGGGACGCGCACAATGACTTATGGACTACCTAACAAAGCCCTTGTTCACCAATTCAGCTATCTGTTGTTGCAGCTCTTTGGTGGCCACTAGGTCACTCCTATATGCTCGTTTGTTTGGAAGAGTAGCTCTATGGACCAAGTGAATCTGGTGCTCTATTCCTCTTAATGGGGGCAACTCCGCTGCTAGTTCAGCTGGAAAGATGTCCTTGAATTCTTTAAGGAGCTTCTTGACTGCCTCTGGTTGGATTTTGTAGCTTTGGGTCTTAATCTCCTTGTGTATTATAGGATAAACCTCCTCTCCCAAGTCTATTTCTTTCAGGAATTCAGACTCCTAGAGTAGTAAGGCCCTCTGTGAAATTGTTTCAGATGGTGTCTCACAGTTTCTATTTTTTATTGCTGGACTCAGAGGTGTCAGGGTTATCTTCCTATTATCCTTTTCAAAAGAGTAAGTGTTACTCCTCCCATGGTGGGTGGTCTTTATGTCAAACTCCCAAGGCCTACCTAGTAGGAGGTGACAAGCACCCATGGGAATGACATCACACAGTACTTCATCATTATAAACTTGGCAAATAGAGAAAGGAACTAGCACTTACTTTGATACAGCTAGTTCAGTGCCCTTGCTCAGCCATCTTATTCTATAAGGGCACTGATACTCATTGACTGGTAGATGGAGTTTCTCTACTAAGGTGGTTGAGGCCACATTTGCAAAGCTGCCACCATCAATAATCAAATGTCATACCTTTCTCTGTATGGTGCACCTGGTTTGGAAGATTTGCTGTCTCTGATCAGCTTCTATGGATTAGGTTCTCATGACCCTCCTCAGCACCAAGGTGGATCCATTGTCAGGAGCTAGGATCAACTCTATGGACTGTTGGTTAGAGTCTTCATCAGTAGAGTCTCTATCAGCCCTTTCTACTTCCACTTCTTCATTCTCCTCCATTAACTTGATTTCAAATGATGAAAGTGTTCTTTAGGTAGGACACCCTCTGCGGCAATGGTCATAGCCCTGACACTAATAGCACCTCCTCTTCAAATCACCTGGTGATGGTCTAATGATTGTGTATTTCCCTTTATCTTCCCTTGGTGGTAAGTCAAATTTGATAAGAGTGAAAGGTTTTGAACTAGAAGCTTTTGGTGGAACTGGTTTGGGTGTGTTGGTTTTGTTTTTTCCTTATTTTTCCAGTTTCTGTGAAACCCTGACTATCTCATCAAATGACCATAGTGGTTGCAACCTTACCTTGCTGGCAGTTTTGGGGTCTAAACCATCTAAAAACCTAGCAATTTTCTGTTCTGGGTTTTCCTGCAACTCACATTGGAGAGTCAATTGTTCAAACTATCTTAGGTAAGATTCCACTTAATCTTCTCCTTATCTCACGTGGGTGAGTTTTAAAAATAGGTCGTGGGTGTAATCAGTGGAAATAAACTTGCTTTTCATTTTTTTCTTTTGTTTATCACATGATTTAATTGGCTCATTACCCTCTCTCATTCTCTGGGTTTTTACACCTTCATACCATAATGATGCATAGCCGTTTAATTTAAGAATAGCTACCGTAAATTTCATTGAATCATTGTAACCCTTAAACTCAAAGATCCTTTTTCTACAGATCTAAGCCATTCCAAGAAGTAGTGGTTTTAAGCTACCATTAAACTTAGAAAAGTCTATTTTGATAGGGTTATCAAATTTACTTGGCTTTGCTCTATTATTCTCCATCTCATCAGTGTATGACCCTTCACCAGTGTCTTTATCCTGCACCGGTCTATGAACAACATTGGACATGGTCTTCAAGCTACCTACTAGCCTTCTAACTGTGGCTTCCAAAAGATCCAATCTTTCATTGTCCATTTTGAGAGGTTATTTTTATGATTTTTTGTGAGACAAAACTTGATGTGAGTAAGTAAAGGTAAGGTATTTATAGGGAAGCAGGAACCTTGGCTCTGATAACCAATTTAGAGCATATAAATGTTGTAATAGTCAGTAAATATATGCTTAATACTTAGACTAATTTATGCAATTAACTGGTCTAAATAAGATTGATGTTGAGACATAAATTAACTGAAAAAGTACTTATATTTAGAGCAGAAATCGAGTAACAAATTGACATAAAAACAAGGACCACAATGACAAAGGAAATTGCATGAAAATAGAAACAATAAAGCTTGCCACAAAGGCAAGACTTGCATCAATTCCACCAAGGCAATTCATCTTTCCCACAAAGGTGACAGGTGTTTTGGTAAAAATATACTGACTGTTGATTTAATTTAGTAAGTGATAGTGAGTAATCTACGGCCAACGATGATGTGAATAAAACGGATTTAATGATCGTATGAACGACGAATAAAAAGATTGACATGCAAGGTTTTGGTGACGCGGAAAACCCAATGTGGGAACAACCGCGGGGGGAGTCGGAATCCCACCAATTTGGCACTATAATCAAGAGAATATTATGCAAGTAAGGAAATACAATGATTGTTTTTCTACTGAAGTATTTCTATGTGGTTGGTGAAAGCGTGGGAGTATGAGCGTTGGAGTGCGGGATTATGAGATGCCCTCCTGAGTGCTTTTCCCCCTCTTTTATAGTGCTTGCCTGCTAGGGTTTGATCCTCAACTTCTTCTTAGATTACGCTGCTGACTTCCTTCTTCTGTTTCCCAGAAAATAGGAGGTGGTTACTTGACTTAGTCTCCCCTTCTCTTGCGTAAGACTTCAAATGCAAGTGTGTTTTCTTGTTGATTAATCCAACGGCCCCCACACTTTACATGTCCTCAATCCCTTTGCCTTTCCTTCAGCCAATGGGAAGGTGCCATATCATATTTAATAAATAGTTAGGCGCCCACCGTGGAGCATAGTGATCATTTTGTATAGCCAAATCTCGCAAGATCTAACCAGACTGTAGCCATGTGTCACGGTCCGCTACTTTTGCCGGACCGTGGCGCGCACCTTTGCCCGTCTCAAGGCAAGATGCAAGCGACAAGGATCTTCGTACTAGTGAGGGATCGCCCACTAACACGATACTCGGGTCTCGGGGTGTGAGTCGGGATCCTAGTGTCGATCCCACAAACACGGCTTGTTAGTAAAGTGAAGGCAAAGAGTCGTTCACAACAATGCAACAACAAGCAATACGAAGGCACAAGGTAGGAAGTAGATTTTCATTCACTAGTACTCCCTAAAGAGGGAAATTTGATATTTACATCCTGGTAGCAGGAAACATTGATTTTACAAGTTTAGTTCAGAATAGCGATATACCTATTTATGGAAACCTATTCTAAAACTACTAAGAAAATACTTACTACAAATGTACAAGGGAAATGAAATTACATAAGCATAAATAAATCTAAGGGTTCAAGTGTGCGGATCGTCACACTCTCCCCCACCTAATCTGTTGCCGCCCTCGGCAACACAAAAAATCTTGAATGGTGCTTCAGTGAGACTTCCTCGCTGAGCTCTGACTGTTCATGCAGTGTTGGGGATTGGCTTGTACAACTCGGCTTGAATGTGCGTTTCGTCCCAAACAATGACTGGCATCTTCGTCCCCTCAAGGATAGGCTAGAGTTCCTTGACATAGAAGCTGCCGAACATCATGTTCTCCAAGTTCACCACGTGCTCCTTGTCTCTCGGGAACGTCCACTTTGCCGCTGCTTGAAAAGTCCTCTCTCGGGATTCCTTCATGTACTGGCCCCAACGGACCTTCATCTTGTCTCTCCTCACTTCAAAGACTTTTGCATTCAAGGGAATGTGAGATCTCCCGGACGCCGAATCAGCATTTCGGCGCGGCCCCCTGATGGTACGAGGCCTTCTCTCTTGGGTCGACCGACCCGCAAACCGAACGTCGATTCAAGACATCGACGCGGCCCCCTGATGGTACGAGGCCTTATCTCTTGGGTTGACTGACCCGCAAACCAGGACGTCGATTCAGCACATCGACGCGGCCCCCTGATGGTACGAGGCCTACTTCTTTGGGCATCTCGGCCCTCATTGTCTACTCCTCGGTGAGAGGGTAGACTCTTCTTTCATCCCCCATGCCACTTAGCATCGTAGTTGGCCTGGGTCTTGTTCGCCCTCGGCTCCACCGAACCTTTAGGCATTCTCCAAGGTCGCATCCCTTGTTTCGGCGTCGGTATCACCCTCATAGCCGAAATTCGATGCTGCCCCTTGTCTTCGTCGCTGTCTACCGTTTTCACTACGATAGACCTCATTAGTAGCATAGATCCGTCACTCAGTTTCAATAATACTAATGCTTTCAGAAAGAACTGCATCCCGAGTACTAACTTGAAGTCATCCAGCGGAACGGTGGTGAAGTCGAGCTCCCCTGCCCACTCACCCACTTGGACCGCGACCTTCTTAGCCACTCCTTGGACGCGTCTCATTTTCCCATTGACCGGCTTCAGCACTGTTAGCATCCCGCAGAACTAGCCCCAACCGATCTGCTTCCTCTTTCGTAACAAAGTTGTGGGAGGCGCCCGAGTCGATCAAGGCTCGTGCTTGCTTCCCATTCACCATCAAGTCCACATACATGAGCCCGTTGGATTTCTTGGCGGAGGAATCTTCGTACTTCCCCATCGCACTGATCCTTTGAAGTGAGCCCATCCGTGGTTGGTCTTCCCCATCACTCGAGTCTTCGTTACACTCTTGGTGATAGTCGGCCAACGCCCCATCAAGACGTTCATGAGCCCCTTTCGGCATCTTCTTGAACATGGCATTGAACTCCGCTTGGTTCGGACAATCGGCCATCTTGTGAGGACCCTTGCACACAAAACACGCGAACGGTCTCTTCGTTGTGGAAGCAGTAGAGTTTCCCGCCTTCGAAGACGAGCTTGAGGGCGACTTTGTAGTGCTCGCCGATTGGGCTTGACTTCCTTGTGAGCGGAACCGACTATTCCCAACTGAAATGGCGCTGTTTTGTGGCCTTTGTCCATTGTACCCACTTTGTGACACACCGGTATTCCCCGTTGGTGCCACAACTCTTGGTGCCTCTCGCTCCCCGTGAAAGTCGAGCAGGCGCTCCGCAGCCGATATGGCCGAAGACAGAGTTTTGAGATTCTGCCTCATGACCTCCTGTTGTGCCCACCTCTTCAACCCATCAATGAATTCGAATGTCCTATCCGTCTCGGACATTTCGGTAATCTCGAGCATGCATGCAGAGAATTCCCTCACATATTCCCGGATTGATTTGGTGTGCTTGATTTCCTTCAACTTCTTCCGAGCAACAAACTCCGTGTTCTCGGGGTAGAAGTGATCCTTCAAGATCCTCTTGAAGTCGGCCCACGATGTCACCGTAATTGTGCCCGCATCGATTTCCTTGTACATAGCCCTCCACCACATCTTGGCATCGTCGACTAGATACATGCTTGCCGTGACAACTTCCGCGTCTTCGTCGAGCCCACTTACTCGGAAGTATTGCTCCATATCGAAGATAAAGTTATTGACCGCTTTCGAATCCCTCGCCCCATCGTAGGCACGAGGTGGAGGTGCCTTCACCTTATGGCTCCCCACATATCTTCCGTCATTGGCCACCGCTTTCACGAGCGTGGTGCAAGTATTCTCTAACATCTCGACCTTTCGATGCAGATGATTGATCTCTTCTTCCCGATCGTCGGGGATCGCACCACTGATCGCTTGGATGCGGGTGTCCATCCCGTCCACCTTCGTCTCAAGGTCACAAACCGTCTTTTGCAACTCCTCGAGGCTCGCAGCCATCCGCATAACGATGTCCTCGAGTTTGGGAAGCTTGACGTCGATTGCGTCCTCTAAGGCATCCACTCGGTCCTCGATTGTTTCGCCCATTTTCTCGATCTCGATGAACAAATGCGGCGTGCAGAAACCCGTCCGAAGACTGGGCTCTGATACCAAATGTCACGGTCCGCTACTTTTGTCGGACCGTGGCGCGCACCTTTGCCCGTCTCAAGGCAAGATGCAAGCGACAAGGATCTTCGTACTAGTGAGGGATCGCCCACTAACACGATACTCGGGTCTCAGGGTGTGAGTCGGGATCCTAGTGTCGATCCCACAAACACGGCTTGTTAGTAAAGTGAAGGCAAAGAGTCGTTCACAACAAAGCAACAACAAGCAATACGAAGGCACAAGGTAGGAAGTAGATTTTCATTCACTAGTACCCCCTAAAGAGGGAAATTTGATATTTACATCCTGGTAGTAGGAAACATTGATTTTACAAGTTTAGTTCAGAATAGCGATATACCTATTTATGAAAACCTATTCTAAAACTACTAAGAAAATACTTACTACAAATGTACAAGGGAAATGAAATTACATAAGCATAAATAAATCTAAGGGTTCAAGTGTGCGGATCGTCACACCATGGCCGGAACCAGCTTGAATCCTTCTAGCAGCCAGAGTATGTCAGCCCTGTCTTCTGGAGCAAGACTCTCCCCTGCTTCTGCAGGATCAGTAAGCGCTCCTCCAGCATCCAGCCAGATGGTTCCCGGCAGCATGTCACCCAGAACCATGCCTCTGCCTCTGCCTCTGAAACCGCCGCATATACCCAAGGCAGTAGGCGCGCCCAGCCAGCCCAGATCCAACAGGGAGAGCAGCCCTAGCAGAGGTGAAGCTACGTCCAAAGCCCCGACCCAGGAAGGATCAGGTGCAGAACTTCTCAAAAGCAGAGGACCTCCAGTGCTTGACCCGATGCAGGTGATGATTCAGGGGATGGATACTCTGCGTCAGGCCATTTAGGATCTGAGGAAGGATAACCATAACCTGATTGCTTAGATCGTGACAGCAGTCCAGCCCAAACCGGCATCAGCACCTGAGGCCCTAAACCTGACCAGCGGTGGAGGATCAAGTCGATCAATTCCGTCAAAACTAGTCACCAGACTAGACCTTGCAAGAGTAGCACCCAGTGAACTAGTCGAGCCCAAAGGATTGGGGTGTTTGTCATTTGACAACCCACCCAGCCTGCAACAGACACCTGGTAATGCACTGCTTAGCACTCCGTCAGGATCTGACTATCCACCTTTTGCAGGAACACCCATGCACCAGACATCCGGTTGGCAATCTAGAGCTGTCATCAACATAGCAATTCAATCACTCAGCCAACTCACCAGTGGAGCCTGGATCGGAGGCCTGCAGCAGACACCAGGATGGCAGCCAGGATCTATAATCAGTGCAACACCAGTGACGAGTCACCCAGCGTCTGGTCAATTTCCTGGAGGGCCCTGGTTAGGAGGTACACCTGTTGGTTCCTTCCCGCCTATTTCTAACACCTTGCAGGAGCAGGTAGTTCGCTGGCGCAGCAGTACCAGGAGCTGAGGGACCTAATGTACCGGATACCAGGCGTAGCTCGTCCGTTAGAAAAAGCGGCACGAGATAGCTATGCAGACTCACCTTTCGTGGACGACATAACCCTCGTCAGCGTTCCTAAAGGATGTGTACCACCAGCCATGACGCTATACGACGGAACCACAGATCCACTTGATCACGTCAACCACTACAAACAGAAAATAATGGTGATAACCGCGACGGGGCAGTTCACCAGAGAAGCAGACCAGCGACCTTTATCGAATAGTGCAAGGGTTTGAGGAATCTACCCGTGATTACTTGAACAGGTTTAATAAGGAGAAGGTGCTATTCCGAGGTGCAATATAGCCACCGCTATATAAGCCTTCCGCCGAGGACTGCACCAGGATTCAGAGCTATACAAGGACCTGACCATGCATCCATGCACTACCTTTGAGGAGGTACAATCAAAGTCGATTGCCGTCATGAGGCTAGAGGAAGACTCTTTACCCATAAGAGGCACTTACGATTCAGAACCAGTATCCAGGAACCCCAGGGGAAAAGAGGAGTGAAAGATCCAAACCCTACAGCAGAAGCGTGCACAAAGTTTCTGGAAGCACGGAAGGGAAAGGGGATCCAGACCTACTTCCGAAGGTAAGTGAGTATGGTTTTACCACTAATTTTGCAGGATTGCTCAAAGCCCTGCAGGAGCTGGGTTACAAAGTCAGATGGCCCAAACTCCCGGCTGAAGGATACTCTAGCAGCAGAAACGACACTGGCAAGAAGTGTGAGTTTCATGGCAGTAACACCCACGACACAAACGAATGCCATTCTCTCAGGAAGGAAGTTAAGTATCATTATGAGCAAGGAAACCTAGATCACCTCCTACCCAGAGGCACAACCAGAGTGAACTCCACAGATCAGGTTCTGTCATCTCTCCCTCCTCGGTGCACTAGAACTGTAAATGTTATTACAGGTGGCTCAGAGCTATACCGATTGACGTACTCAGCAGCAAAGAGGCGTGCCACCGAAGCAAAGAGAGATAAACCAGAATACTCCTGTAGGATCAGTCACCAGAACCTACCATCAGTCACCTTTGACGAAATAGATGCACAGTCTGCTCCAGAACAACACCACGATTCTCTAATCATCACGCTCCCCATTGGAAATTGCGAGGTGAGAAAGATCCTGGTGGATACTAGAAGCTCCATCAACTTAATCATGCTATAGACGCTCAAAGGAATGAGATTCAGTGAGAAAGATCTAACAAAGAAGGCGGTCCCCTTGGTTGGTTTCTGCGGCGAAACAAAGCATTCCCTAAGAGAGATCGTCATCCGAACTTAAGCCGGGGGAGTTAACAAGCATGTAAGGTATCTGGTTATTGATGGACCCTCTACTTACAATGCGATCCTTGGCAAGCCCTGGATCCACGAGATGAAGGCAATACCCTCGACGTACCACCAGTGTCTGAAGTTTCCAATGCCTTGGAGTGTGCAAGAAATACGTGGGGACCTGGAAGAAACTAAGGATTGCTATAAAGTGGCACTGACTGCATAACAATTATTGAGCCAGTGCATCCAGGACAAATATATTGAGCACCAGCAGGCAGAAGTAGACGAAGTCACCCTGGACGCGCTGCATCCAGAACGAACCGTGCTAATTGGATCAGAATGTACAGGTAACATTCACGAAGAACTAGTTCGGTTGTTGAAAACTAACATGGACTGTTTTGCTTGGTCACATAATGATATGATAGGGATAGACCCAAGTGTGATAACCCACTAGCTGAGTGTGGATCCAAGTTATAAACTTGTGCAGCAGAAAAGAAGGAAGTTTGCTTCTGAAAGGAATCAGGTCATAAACCAGGAGGTAGATAACCTGCTTGTTGCGGGAAAGATTCAAGAGGTGGAATATCCATAATGGTTGTCTAATGTGGTGGTGGTTCCGAAGAAAAATGGCAAGTGGAGGGCCTGCGTTGATTTTATAGATTTAAATAAAGCTTGCCCATAGGATCCATTTCCACTACCACACATAGACGCCATGGTGGATGCTACTGCAGGTCACGAGATGCTAACATTCCTAGATGCCTGGAGCGGATACAACCAGATAATGATACAACCTAGCGACCAGGAAAAGACGGCCTTCAGATCCGAGCGAGGTATCTATTGCTATAAGGTCATGCCTTTTGGACTTAAAAATGTAGGATCCACGTATCAAAGGCTGGTAAACATGATGTTTAAAGAGCAAATAGGTCAAACTGTGGAGGTGTACATAGACGATATGGTCGTCAAATCAAAGCAGGCTTTGCAACATCACCAGCACCTGGCAGAAACTTTCAACACCCTCCGAAAATACCAAATGAAGCTGAATTCAACGAAGTGCACCTTTGGGGTATCTAGTGGAAAATTTCTGGGGTACATGGTAACCTAGAGGGGAATAGAGGCCAGCACCGAAAAATCAAAGCAATTCTGCAACTGGAGTCACCGCAGAAACCAAAAAACGTCCAGCGCCTGACTGGAAGAGTGCCAGCCCTAAACGGATTCATATCCAGATCCTCGGACCGATGTAGGTTGTTTTATGATATACTTAGAAAGAGCCAAAGATTTGAGTGGACAGAGGAGCATGAGAAAGCATTTCGGGTGTTAAAACATTATCTCGGCACTCCACCACTCCTATCAAAGCCAGAGACAGGAGAGCCACTATTCCTATATTTGTCAGTCACAGATGCAGCAGTAAGTGCAATACTAGTACGAGAGTAGGAGGGATCACAACATCCAGTATATTACGTCAGTAAGTCTCTGCTTCCTGCAGAGACTAGGTACACATCGCTGGAAAAACTCGTCCTTGCACTAGTTACAACATCTTATAAATTGCGTCCTTATTTTGAGTCTCATACAATTTTCTTGATAACTAATTATCCTCTTAAAACTATCATGAGAAAACCAGAATTATCAGGAAGGATGGCTAAGTGGTCCGTGCACCTGAGCGGTTATGACTTGAAATTCGAACCTCGTACAGCAATAAAGTCTCAGGCTCTGGCAAATTTTGTGTCTGACTTCTGCCCGGCTCTTCAGACCTAGGCAAAACAAGACATCCTGAACCTGGAGGACGATAAAGGAGATGAAGTGTGGGAGTTGCATGTGGACGGAGCCTCCAACGCAAGAGGAGCAGGAGTAGAGTTGGTCCTCAAGTCGCCTCAGGGAGATCTCACAGTCCAGGTTGTACGATGTGAATTCAAGCCCACAAACAACAAAGTAGAGTATGAGGCATTGATCCTGGGTCTGAAGCTGGCTCTGGATCTAAAAATCAGACACCTCAAGGTTTGCAGTGATTCTAAA
The DNA here is from genome assembly GCF_048544455.1 of Silene latifolia. Taxonomy (NCBI): domain Eukaryota; kingdom Viridiplantae; phylum Streptophyta; class Magnoliopsida; order Caryophyllales; family Caryophyllaceae; genus Silene; species Silene latifolia. The sequence continues at coordinate 40,778,650 of NC_133531.1, forward strand.
CTTATTGTTAACCATGTAAATGACTCTTATGAAGCTAGGGACTCCAGAATGATGGCATACTTAGACATAGCAAAGGAGTTGACCCTCAGATTTGCCACGTTCAACATCAAACAAATCTCCAGAGACCGGAACGCAGAAGCATATGCGCTAGCAACCTTGGGGGCAACCTTCAAAGCAGGAGCCATCTCCATAATACCAATTGTCCACGTGCTGGAGCCAGCGATACTGAAACCTGAACAGGAAGCAGAAGTGTTGTGTAGCACCAGCAGTGAAGAAGATACTCTAGACTGGAGAAAACTGTACTAGGAATGGCTTCAGAATGACATCCTGCCAGCAGATAAAAAGGAGGTAAGGAGCTTCAGAATGAAAGCATCCAGATTCATACTAATTGATGGTGTATTGTTCAGGAAATCCCTCGCTGGACCCTACCTCAGATGCCTGGATCGGGAAGAGTCTCAGGCTGTTTTGCATGCTCTCCACACTGGAGAATGTGGAAATCATGCAGAGGCAAGATCCTGTCCAATAAGGCACTGAGACAGAGATACTTTTGGCCCATAATGCGCAAAGATGTCGTGGAGTCCGCAAAAAAAATGTGATGCTTGTCAGAGGCACGCTCACGTCAGCCACCATCCAGCAGAGCCTCCGCATCCAGTCATTTTGCCTTGGCCCTTCATGAAGTGGGGAATGGACATCGTGGGACCATTTCCTAAGGCACCAGGAAACAAAGTCTATATGCTCGCCATGACGGGTTACTTCTCCAAATGGATAGAAGCAAAATCATCCTCCCAAGTTACAGAAACCCAAGTTATATCTTTCATTAAACGCAATATCATATGCAGGTTTGGCATTCCATCTGAGATTATATGTGATAATGGATCCAAATTTATTGGAAATAAGACAGACGCTTTTTGTGCTAGGTGGAATTTCTCACTGCGGAAATCTACACCCAGAAACCCCCAGTCCAACGGACATGCCGAATCCAGCAATAAGATTATCGTGGAAAACCTGAAAAAGAAGCTGGAGGAAAGAGCGGGCAAATGGGCAGAAGAGCTACCTCTGGTTCTCTGGGCTGACAGCACCACACCCAAGGTAGCAACAGGACAAACTCCCTTCATCCTGGTGTTTGCATCAGAAGCAGTCATTCCATCTGAGGTCAGGTCCCAACCCATAGGTATGGATGCATAAAAGAAGACCGGAATCATGTGGAAATGGCAAGTAGTCTGGACACGGTAGACGAGCTCAGAACCAGCGCTCAGATTAGGATGGCTTCATACCCACAGACGGTGGCCAGGAGCTATAACAAGAATGTGAAGGTAAGAACCCTGTAGGTAGGAGATCTGGTCCTGAGAAAAGTCTTCCAGAATACCAAGAACCCGCAAGCGGGAAAATTCGCCTATAACTGGGAGGGGCCATACCAAGTGGAAAGCATAGTTGGAAATGGAGCTTACCAACTCATGACTATAGAAGGACAATTGGTTCCCAGATCCGGGAACATCATCCACTTGAAAATGTATTTCACCTAAGCGACCAACATGGTCAACAACCGGGTACTCAGTCTACCAGAAACAACTCCGCCAGGTTCTAGATTTGCTTTAAATATTCTTTGTCTCTGAAAATCTGATTGACCTACAAAATCTGCTTTCATATGTTTTCTTGCATATTTTTACCTTCAATGTTTTCTGGTTCTGAATGTTTTCCTGTATATATTTTAATTTGAACATTCTCTGGTTCTGAAAGTTTTCCTGCATATATTTTAATTTCCTGGATTAGATGGGTGCATTATGTGTACCTTAAAGACAAGGACTGGCATGAATATACCCCTCGAAATGATGCTACATGAGTCTGGAAACATATTTGCAAGGTCAAGGAAAAGTTGAAAGATGGGTTTGTGGATGGTGTTTGGGCTTCTCATCCTAAGGGATACTCTATTAGAAGGGGTTATGAATGGCTCAAGCCTGTCCAAGCTCCCCAACCTTGGCAGTCCATTGTATGGAATAACTGGAATACTCCCAAGCATTCACTAATTTCGTGGTTAATGCTGCCGGGGGGAATGAATACCAAGGAAAAATTGCATAAAATTGGCTATTGCTCAGATGACCGCTGTATTCTTTGTGATAGTGTGGACAAGGCCCTCGGGAACTGCGTCCGCGGGATCCACACTAGGCATAATCGACTCGAGGTTCTTTCGAATCGAATTAAGACAAATTAGAGTCGCCACCAAGTTTTATGGGAACTTGGAACCGTTCAAGTCAACTTTACACCTTTCATCGAAAAGCATAAAGCCAATCGACTACGAGTGATTAAAGATAAAGACTTGTACCCTATATCACTCGATTTGGATGACTCTCGTAATCCAATGGTATTTAGACGGATCCACAAACCATAGATCTTGAGTAAGGGGTGAGGGTACGTGTTAGGAAGCCCGTAAGGACACCTAACCCCGCCCGTCAATAACGGCCTCTACTAAGTCAAGTGTCGGATTTCAAACAAGGTCATAGCTACTACGATATATGATATGCAAACATCGTTTTAAAACCCTAACATGTGAAGTTTCTATGTTGATTTAGATGCAACTAAACTAACTTTGTCAAAGTTGTAATTTAGCATGTGGATTGATTGATCTAACAACATATAAACGAAACAAACAAGGCTTGATGGGAATGGGGGAGCCGTTGGGATCTACCTATTACAACCCAGGCATTTCATGCCGACACAACGAGGAATTAAAGATACAACTCGATCTAAATACAATTGCTATATACAACACCGTACATGACACACTACACGGCCAACTCGGCCTAGGGAAACGTGCACAAAGGGGTGGCCCACGGCTTACATGACTCACGGCCTTGGGTCACTCCTCGTGATGCATGCTTTCACTTAATCTTATCGAATTAGACATAGGGCCACACACCAAAGCATGCATTAGCATAAATCGGGCCATGTTGCTTCAAACAACATGCGATTTACTACGCTCTCACTTGCATTGGGGCACAACCGTCTAACTAAACAAGACTAAGGTTTTTAGAAATCATTTGACTCGATAAAGGAGAACTAATTATAAACAAGTTACAAAACGCGACTCGATAAACACAAATTGATTACAAGATACAAACAATGAGACTAAGATGAAAAAACGAGAAAAGGGATACAAAAGACACGGCCAAACACGACCTCATACACGGCTATCCTAGTTCCTAGGTTAGATTCATTAGGTTAGATGGATTTGCAAAGCGATGCGGAAAATACATTAGAAATCGATGACAAAAAGAGGTCAGAAGGCTTCGCCTAAAACCGGGTGTTCTACACGGCCTAAGGGGTCAAATTAGGTCAAGTTTGCTAATTAATTTAACTCATCGAGTGTTAATAAGAAGGTGCTAATCACGCACTCTTATACTAACGAGAAATTAGGTGAAAGAGAGAGATGCATTCAATTAAGTTACAGAATCGTCAGTTGATTTTTAAAGCTATGTCGATGTACCCTAAAGTGTATAATTAGGTTATTAAATTGATCTAATGTCATCTAAACGAGTTATATGTTAACAATCAGAGGTCATACTAACATGTAAATGATCCTAAGGTGGGTCGAATCAGACGAAACAAAGGAGGGGTCAAAAGCGAAGAACGAAGTCAGAAATCGTTTTATTAATGCCCTACCTTGAACACGAGGATATGTAAATGAGACGGGGGTGTACGACCGACTGATGTAGCGGTTTCTTTCCCATCTCAAGTCAACGCGGGTGTTCATGGTGGTACTTTAACTCACACTCGGACTAAACTAGTTTCGTAGTTAATTATAACAATCGATAAACAAAAACGATAAACAAATAAAAACAAACTATAAAAAACAAACGTAAAAAAACGAAATAAAAGGGAGAAAGAGGAGGATTTGATGCACCCTCAACCTACATGTATCGTTGACACCGTCTTGGGTCGTAATCGATCGTAGATTTTATCTCGAGAGGCCGTCGTCGACGAAGGAACAATGCAAACAACACGTTTTTTGCAAATCTGGACAGCAACTTTCAAACAGCGATTTCTCTCTCGTTTCATGGTGAAAATTTGATTTAAAAGATGTTTTGAAAACTAGAAAGAGAGTAGAACAGATATCTTAAAGCAACCCCTGCTCATTTTGAGTTATTGGGCACGAAAAACGAGCACAAACAGAACTGGACAGACAGGAAAAGCCGCGAAAACAGAGTGTATAACACTCTGTTTTTCGAGGGAATTCGTGTACTCTCAAGGGCAATTTGGCTCGTAAATCTTTGTCTAATGTGTAGATGGATGTTTTATGGTTAATTAGGAACAAGAAACTCGAGTTTTGATGGAGGTTTGAAGGAGGAACGAATTGTTTTTCGAAGAGGACACACAAACTGTTCCAGTTTGGATGTCGGTTTTGTGGAGGGTTTTTGAGAGGCAATTAGGGTTTGTTTCTGGGGTTTAAAGCTTGTAAGTGACGGGTGTATGTATGAAGAACTTTGAGGAATGAATGTATGGTGAAGGGAGGGTATTTATAAGGAGTTAAAGTAGGGCAAAAGGGAGGAGAGGCAGACGGGCTCCCCTGAGCATAGCTGCTGTCCAGCAGCTTTTGGGGGATTTCTAGGGTTCGTATGGGGGGTTTTCTTGGTGATTAAGGTAAGGTAATATGGGTAGGACATTAGGGTATGGGTTAGGGTTAATGGGCACGGGTTTTAGTGGTATTTGGAGCGGGTTTTGGGCTCGGGATTTGAGCTGCAAAACAGGGGGGCTGTTTTGTGTATGCGGGCTGTTTGGGGGTGATTTGGGACGGGATTTGGGCCGTGGATATGGGGTTCGAACTGGGGTTTGATGGGTAGAGGCTTAGGTTGGTTAGTGTACTCGAGATTCGTGCCAATTCGCAAAGAAAACGGGCTCAAAAACCGAGCTAAAATCTAGCTCAAAAACGTGTGTTTAAAAACGAGTTTTTCTCGATTTTAAATCGATTTTTCAAATCAATTAACACATTAAAATAAATGATTTTTCAAATCAAATATACTCATAAAATGATTTTTCAAATCAAATATTTATTTTATTTTCAATAAAATAAACTTGAGAAAATGAATTCTAAAAAAGCTTTAATTTAAATATTATTTAAATTAATAAAATGAACTCACTTAAAAAAAACATTAATTTAAATATCATTTAAATTAGTAAAATACTTCATCGACGACGCCCATTCTACATCGTAAAACGAGCTCCAAATAATGACAATGACAACTAAAGAATACATGTGTCATATCATCATCGGGTGTTTGTCGGGTTCTCTATAAATTCCAATATCGACGGATACGGGTATCTACAGATAGTATGCCTGAAACCATTGATCATTTGTTCTCTAGCTGTGTTTACAGCTACAAAGTCAAGCACATTCTTGAGAATTGGATTGGAAATAATCTGCCTATTGTAAGTCACTTGGCTGCAAGTGTTACTAATTCTGTCCAGTGGAAAACAATGGTTGTCATCCTGAATGCGTATCATTATGCTATTTGGTCTCAAAGAAACAATGCTCGTGTAAACTACTGTCTCCTCGGACCTGAGGGAGTAGTGAAACAGATAGAAGAATCTACCAGAGGCAGGATCAAACTCAAGATTGGTGAGGAACTAGCTCAGGCTAGAGTTGATTGTCTGAAGTTCTTAGGAATTTAATTTCTTGTGTTGCGTTGTAATTTGGTCAGTGATAGTGGCATGTTGAGCCTGTCATATATGCTGTAATTGATATGGTTTTTGATATATAATATACATACTCACATTTCCCCAAAAAAAACATTCTCTAGTTCTGAAAATTTTCCTGCATATTTTGTGATTCCAACATCCCCTGTTTATGAAAATTGTTTTCTGTTATATTTTGACTTAAATATACTCTGGCTCTTAACTTTATTTTGTAAACATCAACAATTTTAAACATTTCAAGTAAATAAATTCCTTTTCATAAATGTTTTTTTTCAAATAAACGGCTAATTGAATAAAAATGCAAACTAATCTGGCAAAGCTTGCGTTTACTACAGAAGGCGTGTGTCCGTGGCTAAGCACGTTGTAGATACCTCGTTTCTACACCTCCCGCAAACCACCCGGTGATGATTGGGCCGCATGTTTGATACGCGGAACGATTTGTGACAGTTCGTAAGATTATCGTCAAGTGATTGCTCAAATATTAATGTCTACCTCATGGTTGTCATCTATGTCCCAATACGGTCGTTTTGGCAGTAATTAGAGTACATTCGGAGTCCGGGCCTAAAACCGTCTCCATTTTCTGATAACCGTTAAATCCCGAGTCGGAATGTTCTGGAATGTTCCAGATATTTCTATTCCATATTTCATACGCTTTATCTTTTGGCAAATAAAATCCCGTAATATTCATATAAAATATTAAGGAAGATCGAATTATTTCCGTCCTACCGTAACTCAAACGCGGAAATCTTTTTTCAGCTGGAGGAAACCTCACAGGAATAGACGCAACGAGTCTGCGCCTCTTCCAAGAGACGCAGTGGCTGCTGCGCCTCTTCCCAGGCCCTTTTCTGCATGTTTCTCGTATCTTTTTCATATCTTTTCGAGATTCACTTCCAAAGAGTCTCCGAAACCCTAATTCCTTCACATGATTAGTATAAATAGGAGCCTTCGCTCCTCATATTTCTCACGCGAGTGTCCGCCCTTCTCTTCTCCCTTTGCATTCTAGACTTTGTTCTTACTTATTGGCGCCTACGTGCTTGAACTTTCGACCACGTAAGCTCGGATCTTTCTGGGTACCAGTCTCTCCGTTGCATGACTGACCAATTTGACCAACTACACAATAATCAACTTAATTAATCAATCGTTTTCCTCTTACGAGGGCACTTTCTTTGCATTCGCGTCGAGCATCACTAATCGATATCTTAGTCCTTCTCGTTTCGTCAACATGTAAGTCTGAGGGTGTAAATTCCCCTTTTATTTATTGTATTTTACTTTTCGTATCATCTATTGTAAGGTTTATGTCGAAAGTACCATTAGAACCGATTTCAAAAACCCTTTGTTAAAACCCGTTTTTGCGGATTTCCAGTAGATAACCGTCGAGAAAGGACGCAAAGAATCGCTGCGCCTCTTGAAGGAGCGCGATTCTGCTGCGCCTCTTCGTGAGGCTGCCGCAGTTCCTGCTTCCTTTCTTCTTCGTTTGTCCTCTGTAATTCGTGTTCAAATTCTGTCTTTTGCTTGCTTCGTCTGTTAAATCTTCGTCTTAATATCATAATAATTCTACATGTGTTATAATCACCGTCATTCTCATGTTTAATTTGTCATAAATCCGACTTAAATCCCTAATAATCCAATATTTGCGGGTTTTCATCATTAAGTTCAATCCGGGTTGTAGGAATTCGATTTGTTCATATTGAGTTTCTGGAAATTCGTCTTTGATATAGTTTTCATTCACATGTTCGTCATTAATTCATCATGTTTAGTTTGTTTCATTCACCGATGTCACTAATTAATCGTTCAATCTTGTAATTAATCCATCTTAATTCCGTCTCATCCATGTTTATTGCTTTCATGACCATCAGTCATATGTAAATAACCTGTTAATCACTTTCATCCGAGTAAATATCATCAAATCGATCATTAAAATCACCAATTAACATTAACGGCTTGCAATTACGGCTTCACAGCCCGGTGAGCCAAGGAACGCGCGCGTCTGCTGCTGCTGTTCTGGCCGAGTTCGCCCCTGAACTCCGTTTCTGCTTTGACTTAGCTAATTAGTTTGCGTATAACAGACTATTAACCGTAATATCACGTTAATTCCTGTTCGTTAGTTTATTTAATTCCTTCTTTCTTTCTTTTATTCTTTTTCTCAAATTATCCGTTTTAAAGGTATTTTCGACATAAATCGCCTATTTCAATGTAATTATTGTAATTTTCATTGTTGTAATTCATAATTATTGTATTTCTTTCTTTGTTTGTATGCTTTCACATGTAATTGAACATTAAATCCTACCTCGACCCAATTGTTTGCTAACTAATTGTCAACCGACTTAGTTAAATTCTCACATGTTAGGATTAAAACTTGGATGTTGCATTGCATGCATTATAGCCGACGATATATCGAGTACAAATAACTTACCTAATCATTAGTAGAGGCCGCTATCGAGGCGGGCGGGATTAGGTGTTCGATCAAAAGAGCTTCCTAATACGTACCCTCACCCCTTACTCCAGATATCTGTGAACACCCGTGTTCATTGGCATCCACGAGAGTCATTCTAGATATAGAATGCTAAGGGTAACGATTGCTTAGTGTTCATGTCACTACTTTGTGTCTTGACATGACACGAGGTATTCGAACGGTTCCAATTCCCCATAAAAATTGGGGGCGACTCCATACAAAAATGCAAACGCTTGTTTCATTTTCACTAAGTGCCCCCGTGGGCGGCCCGCTGTCCACACACATACAACCGGAACAACTAGTCTCCCGCGCTGCATTAGCACTCACGCAAGCCTGGCTTCTCTGAACGAGTGGACGAACTAGACCCCTTAGCCATCAATCAAACAACAATGGCCAAACATACAACGTAAAAAGTGCATGCACAAATTAAAAGAAACACCAGAAACGGTACGACACAAAGCATATCTGAAAACGAAAAAGTACTGCATACGTTCGTCATAAAAACAAAACGTGCCTGGTCCCCTGGACCAGACCAAAATAACCCAAACTGTTTGTTGAAACTACACATTATGCCACACATGGCAAAAACTAACTAACAAGCAAAACAAAGTCTTATACGTAGGAAATACTAATCCAGATCAATACGCTTAACAGCCCCAGAAGCAGCTGTCTGAGTAGCAGGAGCAGGGGAGGTCACCTCTTCCTCAGCATCTGGAGCACCAGCAGGAATAACACCTTCTCCCTCCAAACCAGGCACCAAGTCAAGATTCAGACCCTCAGGAAAGTCTGCAGCAAGTTTTTCCTCCTCTACTTCCAGGTCCCAAGCCAGATGCTCTCCCTTCTGAAACACCTTTATAAACTCGATTTTTGTTTCCAGAGCAGCATAGGGAAGGGCATTCAACAGCGCATACCCAAGATCAGCATTCTTCTCGTTCAGCATATGCACCTCAAAAACAAAGGAGGCTTTGTCATCCAGAATCTGTGAAAGGTGAGTCTTAGCATCAGAAGAACGCTTCTTGGCATCAACAAAGCATTCCTCAGCACCAGAAATACGCCTTTCAACATCAGAAAGGCTACTTTGCAGTTTCTGCTTCTGAGCAGCTTCCTCCAGCAGTAGATTTTGGGCTGCGTCTAGCTCAGCCTGGATCTTAAGCTTGTCTTCCTCAGCCGCCTTCACCCGCTCCAGGAGCTCAGCCTTTTCAGCTTCCAAAACAGGAACCTTCTCCTGCAGAAATAGAGCCATTTGGAAGGACTGCCAACCGAGAGCAAATAGGGTAAAAAAAATTTAAAAAGTTAAAAAAAAAATTAAAAATAGGAGGTGGTTACTTGACTTAGTCTCCCATTCTCTTGCCTAAAACTTCAAATGCAAGTGTGTTTTCTTGTTGATTAATCCAACGGTCCCCACACTTTACATGTCATCAATCCCTTTGCCTTTCCTTCAGCTAATGGGAAGGTGCCACGTCATATTTAATAAAAGGGTAATTTTTATCCCTAACAACAGGATTGCTTCAAATGCAGGTTTTTCTTAATATTCATCAATTGCCTTCTTTAGGTTATAATTGAGTAGCTCTTATAGTATTGCCTCACTCATTTTAGGAAATGAACAAAGAAAGAAAGGGACAGCTAGAGTAAGCTACCAGACAAAATAACAGTAATAAAAGGACAGTTGAACTTGTGAGGAAAGTTGGCTTCTCCTTGATGCTCAAGGCTATTTTTCTAAGACTTCCCTAGAAAAAGTTGTAGATGAACCCACCCTTAAACTAGGCAGACCATGGTCAGCCCATTCATGACACTTGAGCTAGCTTGAAATTGCAATTGAATGAGCTCACCTAACTCCTGGGTTTAGCTTTGTGCAATGGTGTGAACTGTCTGCTACCATGGATTTAGTTGAGTAGAAGACCCTGCTTCAAGAGGGTTTTCATATTAGGGAAATATTAAGCTGGAAAAAGGCCTTGCTTCTGAATAAGTTTTGGAGGTTTGCTAACTTCACTTATACCATTTGGTTGACGTGAAGTACTAGTGTGGGCTATTAGGATACATGGATTCTTGTTGTTAAGTCATCATTTGGAGAAATATATTATCTGCCATAGATGAATTTATCCGTCAGGTTGAAAGTAAGCATGTTACCATTAGGTTTTTGCAACATGCTACTAATGCTGGAAGACTGGGCATGAGGAAGGTTTATGATGTCTTTGATTGCATTATTCCATCATTGAAGTACGTGAGGAACATGTTGGATACCTTAATTATGTCTCGACATTCCTTTATTGTTACCTTGGCTTCTCATCATTCTTTACCTATCATAGATAACATTTGTTGTAGGGGATGATGGTGGTCATTAGGTGTTTTTTATGTTATGAGGTCGTTGAATCTGTCCAGCCCCTCTCTATTGGATGCCGTTTATCCTCTTTTGTTGTGCAGTTGCTCCTTGCCTGGTAAGGGTTAACAAGGAGGATTCTAAGTTAAAACATAAAATGTACAAACTAACACGAAAGAGAGGGAAGCAGTGGAGGCACGTATAGGCTCGATGTACCTTTGCAGCTGGTGTTTATTGCCTTTGGCATGAGAGGAATCAAAGGATTTTAAAGTAAGGATAGACATAGGAGTGTTGATCAACTTGCTTATTCGATTAAATATTTTTTTTTTGGTGTAATGTGAGTATATTATATATATCATATCAAAAAAATAATTACATGAGGTTCAAGGATCGAATCCTACTAGAAGCATATCAAACCAACATCATACTTTGCAGCCATAGTAGGTCGGATTGATCTACTAAAGCCTTACATTTCATTTTAATCCTTCTCTTAATGTCATCCTCTATTCGAGCAGCAGCAACTTCAGGTCTCACTAACCAGGCATTGATCCTGGCATTGTTTCTATGGAACCAAATAGCATAACAGTAAGCATTGAACATGGCCATCTTAAATATCCATTGCATAGTATTCCTGCTAGCAGCACTCAGAGTATCTACAGTTGGGAAACTACCTCCAAACCAATGCAACAAGCAAGTCTGAACTTTGACAAAGATACACACAAACCAGTAAACGATGCTCCATTTTCTAATTGTCCGTGGCACAAGATATACACCAGTCATCTCAGTACAATGACCAAACCTAAACAATTTACTCTTCACATTCATGCCTTCATTCATTCTCAGCCAGGTAGTCAAGGAGTGTTTAGGGATATTCCAACTATTCCATACTATATTAGTCCAGTTCAGAGTGGGATGAGCAGGAGTAAGCCAAGCATACCCCTCCTTAATAGAGTAACCTTTTGAGAAGCAACTTCAGGTCTCTTTTTTTTATTCGATTAAATATTGTGTTAGTATTAGGATGTACTTCTGTATTAAGGATCTTGCTACAAATAAAATTGTAGAGAATATGTTGGGGTAGTCACTAGTAATTCTCATCTTTTGTAAATAAACATTTTAATGAGAATGAGCTGATTTCTTCCCAAAAAAAAAAAAGAAGAGAAAAGAAAACTAAGCAAATTCCTTTTGAAATTCATACTAAGGATGTATTCTCTCTTACTTTTCTCCTAAGCAAATTCCTTTTGAAATCGGTTTATCTTTCTCAAGGTTTATAAACAAACTTCTGCAAACTACACAAACCTTTATTATTAATGCTCTAATAAAGTTATCATTCTTACGAACTTCTGCAAACTACACACACCCTTTTTTTTATATCAAAATAAAATGGAGTGAAATAATAAATATTAATAAGGTGCCGAATTAAATAATATCCTACAAAATAAAATCTCGATATACACTGCGCAGTGACGCGGGATCGGTACTAGTTTATCATTAACTAGTATAGATTCCGCGCGAATGCGCGGTTTTAGATAGAAATATTTTATAATGTAGCAATTATACTACTATTATTTAACTCCATTTGAAATTTAATTATATGAAATTTACTATTAGTAATGTTTTGTGATAAGAGGTAGAAAAAAGAAGTTTAAACACTTTTATCCCGAATAAGATTAGCGGTTTTACTTAATCTATTTTGTTAGCTTTGTTTTAAAAAATATTGTTATTGTATCCACTAAAGGCGTGATATAAACATGAAGTAAAGAATTGATAATACAATAAAATAACATGCATGTTGTAATAAATATATTTATGTATTTGTATATGTTAAATTAAATGTTTTTAAAAAAGTAACCAAAATTAGTTAGAAAGTGTTTGCAAAATAGTGTTTGTGACCATCATGTTTAGTTTTAAAAATAATAATAGTATCTCTCACCCCATAAAAATAATACGTAATAGTAACAAATAATGCAAATTTATTTACGTAACAAATAATGTGTCTATGCAAATTGGAACAATTAATATATCCTTTTTAAATGGAATAGAATCATTTATTGTATGGATTAGAATGGACCAGTTGTAGATATGATATAATAAAGCTCAATAATAGGGTTATTAATTTAGGCGGGAAAATTTTAGACATCACTTATTCTTTTAGTATAAGGGGGATGTGATCCCTTTTAACAGTATATGACGAAAAGATTCGCTGATTATAAATGGATAAAATATGAAAAGGCTTTCAACTAATAGTCCCATAACTTTGCACTAAAAGCCAATACAGACAAGTGAATTGATTAATCACACAAGTCTTTGTTTTTAATGAAGGATTATTGAGTGCTTTCCAATTAAGGTCATGACATACTAATGACTCCAAGTAATGGAAGGCAACAACAATTACGTAAACATAATACACTCATAATAATCATACAATTACCTAACTAACTTTATAGTCAATTGACAAACGGAGATGCGTTTTGCCTAGTTTTAGCAAATTTAATTATAGCTATTTTCAAATCAACTATTTTAATGCATGGGGACATGTGGCAAAGATAACTGGACGTGAACCTAACTTTTTTTTTTTGGACAGCAATAAAAAAACAAAATTACAATCTCTTAACCTTTTTAGCTAGTCAATCTTAGCATGGTTATTAAAAGTTTTAGGTAGAAAACTTAAACATAAACAATGAAAAGATTGAAGCAAAGCAGTAATGTCGTCCAACACTCCTTTCAAAAGGTGATGCTCATTGTCTAACGCCATGTTCTTTCTGGCTTATTTTCAGCGCATTTCAGTTCAGCTCAGCCCTATTCAGTTAAGTTCAGTAAAGTTCAGTTCAGCCCAATTCAGTTCAGTTCAGCTCCATTCAGTTCAATTCAATTAAATTTAGTTCAGTTCAACTTCATTTAGTTCAGTTCAGCCCATTTCAGTTCTACTCATCTTAAACTTAATAGCTTTTATTAAACCGCAACTTTTATTGAGATCAAAACAATTTTTAAGAGTAATTGGTGGACAACCTAGACACAATTTTTATTTATTATTATTATTATTATTATTATTATTATTATTATCTTTTTTTTTTTAATGTTGGTCCGGTTCAAAACTTCGTCATCAAAAGCTACCAACCAAAACAATATTTATAACTTCACAAACTACTCTTAGCAAAGAGGCAAGTAAAGGTCGGATCCCAAGGGATGGGTATTGATGTAGGATTTTCAATTACAAATGGTTGTGTCTTAGAGTGTCACAATTTGGGTTGAGGTAGGAGATCAACTAAGCTAATCAACAATATAAAAGCAATGTAATAAAAACAAGCAAGGTGATTAAAATGAGATGTAAATAATTGATTAAAAGCACTAGGGTGTCATGGGTTCATAGGGAATTCATGGGAGTTGATCATACAAACATATTCTCAAATTATGAGCAAGCAATTATTGTTGTGATGGGATCGAGTTGGTGTATAAGCTTACAAGTCTCATTGAAAAGATAGGTGATGGGTAAAAAATACAAGGATTCATAGGCTCGCATTTCATCAAACATAACATGTGCATAAGTTGAAATCGCAACAAGCAAGCAAATTAATTATGAAAATATATTAGATTAAGCATAAATCAATCCCCATATTGGTTTCCCCTAATTCCCCATTAACCCTAGTTAAGGAAACTATTCACTCATTATCAAGTTTAATATGCTAAAAAGTTTGTCAATCATACTAGCAAAGCAAAACATGATGAATAAATGAAAGTGATTGTGTAGGTGATTTTTACCATGTTGATTGTATTAGGTCAATGCGGTCTTACTCGTTGGTTGCTTGTTTGATCGTTTGTATTTGATGTTAAAATAAAGAAATAAAGTACGGAATGTAAATTGGCGCGTAAGATTTGGTGACACGGAAAACCTAATGTGGGAACAACCGCGGGAAGGACGGTACCCTGCCAAATATTGCACTAGCTTTTAATGAGAGAGTGAATACAATTGATGCATAATGTAAATCTTGCTAGCACGATGTATTGTGTGTGTGTGAGATCTTGAATGTCCTTCTTCGATTGCTTCCTTCGCTATTTATAGGGTAAGAACCCTAGATGTATCCTACCATGATTATATAAAGGAATATAACTTCCATAATAACTCTTTCCATAACACGTTGTCTCTCTCCATTCTCCCTGATCTCCCTGACTTCTCCCTGAGTCTTTGCCTACACACGGATGCCTCTTCTAGGGGGCTTTGCCTCTCCTTTCACGCGTCCTAGCCCATTTGAACTTCTTCCATCCGTGGACTCTCCTTCCACCATGCTCCCTTTCACGGCCCATTTCTCTAACAACTTATTAAGTGGGCTTCATCTATTATACAGATTTTAGCCCAAACAGTTTGCCCCCAATTCCTTGCGAGGTACGCTTCGAGGTGTCGAACAAGGAATTTAGGTAGTTGATTATTTAAAACCCTAAGCCGTCATTTACACTTCCTCCCATGCACACTCATCATTACTCGCCGCCCTCCTCCTCATTTCTCGCGCCCCTCTCTCTATCTCTCTTCCTTTATAATCTCAACTCCCTCCTTACTTCATTTACTCACTTCCATTATTATTTCCCGAAAAAAACTCTTCCCCTTATTCCCATCTCTCCCTTTTGCATTCCACGCTGGTTCTCTCGGGCTCTCACCACCGCCATATCACCAGGAACTCCTTCCTCTCCTCCTTTCTTTTCTCTTTTCAATCATGGGAAAGACCCGACACGCCTCTTCATCCTCTACCCCAACTGACCGGAATCCAAACCCCGTCTTTCCTTCGCAAAATCTTTTTACTCACCCCCACGACTGTGACTCCGCCCTGACTCCGCCCTGACTCCCGCCGATATTCCCCTAATCAAGGGTATGCTCGGCCTTGGTGATGGGGTTGAGATAGTTATCCCTGAACCGGGTCAAAAGGCTGATGCTATCCGTCCAGGGTGCGTTTGTTTTTATTTATATCCATTTAGATACGGCCTCCGTTTCCCTTTCCGAAACTTATCCAAGACTTCATCATTAACAAAATCTTTGCTATGGCACAAATCTCGGCCACCGTTTGGAGGGTTCTCCTCTACTCTTTAGCTGCATGTCAGAACTCCGGCAACTCCATGTCTCTGGGCGATTTGGCCCATATGTATGACATCAGGTCCCTGGGGAGGGGCCAATTCTTACTCCGGGGTTCTTGTGAGACTCCCTTCAAGCATGTGTCAAAGTCCAGAGACGAGAAATGGTTTGAGGACTTCTTCTATGTGAGGAAGGCTTCTATCCAGCCGCCTGCTGACTATATCTTCGAGAAATGGATTAGCACTTCAAGTAAGTAGCTTTCCTGACGCCTGGCTTATTCATCTTAATGCTTACTGGCTTACTTTGTCGTTTTCGTGTAGGTCCCTGCTACCTAACCCGCATTGGTGCCCCGATCCCTGCTCGCAACAAACTGTTCTGCATACCTCTGAGCGAGAGGAAGTTCCCTGATCTGCTGCCCGGATATTCACCTGCTTCTTCCTCCACCCCCCTGCAATCAGCCCACAGCATGTCTTCTGGTAAGCTGCCTAAAGTCTTCTTTACTTGCGTGCAACCTTGCTGGCTGTCTAACCGCTCCTGACACCTGAAATGATGATTGCTTGCAGGTTCAAAAGTCGACCCTTTGGAGGCTATTCTCCAGAGTGCTAAAAGAAAAAGGTCCGCTGTGAGTCCTGACGTGGCGTCTGCTTCCAAGAGGAGCGCCCTTGCCGCCTCTTTCCAGTCACCTCCTACTCATTCCAGCTCTGCTCGGACAGGACCTCTAGAGGTCAGCCCGCTATCTCGTCATCCTTCTACTCCTCCTGCCAGCCCTTGTGCTTCTGCTAGTGGTGGCATCATCTCCCATTTTCCAGAGGGCTTTGGAAATGTTGACAAGGTGCCATACTGGCCTGAAATTGACCTATTGCTCTTTCCTCCTCTGGTTGATGCTTTCTCGGAGTTTGGTCCCGTGGAGATGGCTGAGAACGATGTGCATAATGCTTTTATGGTGAGTATCCTTCGTCTTTCACCTGTTCTAAGTTTTTCATCTTCAATTCCTACTAACTTCGACTTTCCTTGCCCCCAGGCCCTCGAGTCTGCTCTCTATAACAGGAAGATGATCAACATAGTGCAGACTACTAGTCGTGCTACTAGCGCCAAGAACAGGGAGCTGGCTGGGTCCATTGCTGATCTAGAGAAGCAGCGTGCTGATTTGAGGGGACGGGTGGCTGAGCTGAAGGCAGATCTGGCTGGCACAAAGAAGAAGTTGAAGGAAGGAGCTGATCAGCTGGCTCGCACCCAGGAGGTTTGAACCACATTCTCTGACTCTTTGAAGCGCTATGAGGAGAGGATTAGTGAGTTGATCACCCTGGCCTCAAACATTGTTGCCTACGCTACCTGGCAGAGGAAGATTAGCGGAATGCGTGCTACCCTTGAGGAGCCTCCAACTCTGCAAGCTATTGAAGAAGAAGAGAGGCAGTTGGAGACCATGTACTCGGTGCAACCTGACCTGAGCATCCTGATGCCCGAAGTTGGCGAAGAGAATTCTCTGTGCTGGTTGAGCAGGCTGTTGCTGAGGACGCTGGGTTGCCCCAGGATACTGCTGACGGAGCTCAGGAAGCTATGGTAGTTGAGGGTGTGCAAGCTGGTCCTGTACCTGAAATAGATGGTCAGCAGGAGGAGGCAGAAAAGATGCCAGATGTGGAGGTCATTAATAAGACCGACAATTAAGAAGTTTTTCCCTTTTGTTAGTGAACTTTTTGGTAGTCTGGCCCTTTGGTGGCAGACTTCTAATATTTTTAAACACTTTTCCTAGTAGCTCGCCATGGTGGCGATTAAAGTTTGAGGCCGTACTTTTGCCAGATTTTGGAATGCCCCTTGCCCTAGTTTGGCAAGTTCTAATTAGATCTTGTGTGCTAAATTTTGATTTTCTTAGCTCAGGTAGTTGTCGTGTCAGCCTGCTGGCTGATTTAGGCGAGTCATGTCATCCTGAGGAGGCTTACTCAGACTCAGCAAGCTGTCGTGTCAGTCTGCTGACTCATTTAGGCATGTGCCGCATTGTAAGGAGGGGTGGCCGTGTCAACCTTAAAGGCTGATTTAGACCAGTCGTGTCAGCCTGAAATGCCTGATTTAGACTCAGCTAGTTGTCGTGTCAGTCTGATGACTGATTTAGGCGTATGCCACAATTTTGACTACTTAACCTTGTTCATGACACAAGGTGTGTTCATCATGTTTTAGAGCCAACAAGGGCGTAATTTAGGCAAGTTTATCATCATTCTAGGACTAGTGGGATGCTGCAGGATTCTGGTAGCTCAGAGATCCCTACGTTCCATATATATGTGCATGCATGCCGGGGGCCTGATTTATTGCGATTAGTGCGAGCTACGTCCAGGGAGTGGTATCAGGGGTAGCTGGGTAAGAGTTTTTTAGCTGTCAACCAGGCTCCCTTTCGTATGTTCCACACTCCGCCTGGTGAGGGTGCTCCTAGTGGAGAAAGTAGGTTAGGCATGTTGGAGTGTCATGTGCCTTGTCACCCCGCGTTGGCAGTTGACAGTCCTGCTAGATACACTTTCAACGTACCATAGACATTAGGATACAGAGTGACGCGCTTAGAGAAGCCTGAAAGCAAAAAAGCCTATCAGGGTGATGTGAAGTACCTGACGCCATCTCATGGGTTATTCTTTCATCAGATGATATTGTAGCTACATCCAGCCTCGTTACTAGTTCAGCTGGTATCTGTCGAAGCGGATTCCTGCTGCCTGATGCCCCGTGTGTTAGATCCACTACTGGAGCTCTTCCTTCACCTACCTTGCTTGCTGATGTGGTAGATTGCTGCTTCGGAATGTCTATCTGTGCCCAGAGCTCTCTGTCTCTTTTCCTTGTTTCAGCTTCAGCTTTCTTCTGGTCTTCTCTCATGTTTTCCACGGCCTTCTGAACGTTTTCTACGCCGGCGAGCAAGATTTGCGTTGGACTGGGTGGTGGGGTGAGGCCTGAGCTTGTCGTTCCTTTATCTGATCTGGCCTAGGTTGCGGCAGCAGGGGTTTTGGGCGGCAAAGAAGTTTTTGCCGTGGGTATGATTCTTGAGGTGTGCCCAGGAGACTGAGTTGACACCGTTAATGCCGGGTTTTGAGTAGAGTTTGGTGGCAACGACGCTTGAGTACTCCCGGACACGGCTTCTGATACTTGCTTATCCATGGTGTACTTAGATTATCAACGATTGACGACCACAATGCCCCACGGTTGGCGCCAAACTGTTTAGGTGATTTTTACCAAGTTGATTGTATTAGGTCAATGTGGTCTTACTCGTTGGTTGCTTGTTTGATCGTTTGTATTTGATGTTAAAATAAAGAAATAAAGTACTGAATGTAAATTGGCACGTAAGATTTGGTGACGCAGAAAACCCAATGTGGGAACAACCGCGGGAGGGACGGTACCCTGCCAAATATTGCACTAGCTTTTAATGAGAGGGTGAATACAATTAATGCGTAATGTAAATCTTGCTAGCACGATGTATTGTGTGTGTGAGATCTTGAATGTCCTTCTTCGATTGCTTTCGTCGCTATTTATAGGGTTAGAACCCTAGATGTATCCTACCATGATTATGGAAAGGAATATAACTTCCATAATAACTCATTCCATAACACGTCGTCTCCCTCCATTCTCTCTGATCTCCCTGACTTCTCCCTGAATCTTTTCCTAAACACAGACGCCTCTTCTAGTGGGCTTTGCCTCTTCTTTCACGCGTCCTAGCCCATTTGACCTTCTTCCATTCGTAGACTCTCCTTCCACCATGCTCCCTTTCACGGCCCATTTCTCTAACAACTTATTAAGTGGGCTTCACCTATTATACAGATTTTAGCCTAAACAGTGATTAACAATAATGAAACAAGGTTTAGAGAGAATTATACCTATGAAGATGATTCCAAATAATAAAGCAAAGAATAATAGAAGTACATGTTGATTGATGGAAGGTTGTCAATCCTCCAAATAAACGCAAATAATCTTCTAATTACCCAAAATAAATTAAGAACAATAGAGAAATTAAGGAAAGATTAAGTATTGAGATTTGTATTAAGACTATATTAAAAGTTGATTACAAGATTAAGGAATGATTAAAACTTGATTAGGAATTGGTTACTAATTGATTACAACTTTTTGCTAATCTAGGTAGTGCAATGGATATTTAGACTAAAGATTAAGTACAAAGATTAGGGTTACTAAGGGCTTAAATGACTATTAAGTCCTTAAGAAAAGTTGAGGAAATGCTCCACTCGAAGTAAATGAGCATATCCGTCTTGCTAGTCTCGCCACTATCCGTGCGTCTTGGAAAGTGGCACAGGCTCTCTGGACTGTGGTCCGAGCGGGTTGTCTGGGAGACGCTCGGATCATTTAGCTGCAAGACGAGCGTATTGACTGGGAGACGCTCGGATGGTGGTGAAGGAAGACGCCCGGATTGGGTGTGATCCGCTCGGATTCTTCGGCAGACTGCTTCTCTTCTTTTTCCTCCTTCACAATCCGCAAGGATTATTTCGGGGATGCAAGGATCTTTTCATCATTGCCCATTTCACTTTATTATCTACATAGGCCTTCTAGTATCGTCTTCACTTTGATGCTTGGTCATTGAATTCGATCAATTTAGCTCCATTTTGCCATGAAAATGCAAGGTTTGCACTCCTTTCCTACCAAGGGAAAAAAACCTCAAAGAATATGTAAAACGGGAAACTAAAGATATTAAATGACCCAATTAAGCACTAAAAAGCATAGGAACGAGGCTAATTTGGGGACTAAATATGCTTAAATATGAGTCACATCAAATATCCCCAAACCGAACCTTTGCTCGTCCCGAGTAAATAGGTGACAAGAACTAGGACCCTTATTCAAACTAACCTACTAATATAGCCGATGTGAGAAAATTAGAGGGTCTCACTCCGCCCCTCAACTCACAACAAGACAACCATGAGGTAGGATGCCTTCTTGCAAGTCAAGGTGGGGCTTACCAAAATGGCGACACATCCAAGCATTAAAGCACACAAAACAAGTAATGGATGCATCTCCAAAAATGAATAGCCACTTTCCTCATCTAAGTGGCGAAAATTATCTATAAGGGAAGCAATCTAAGGGTAACTAACTCCATTATAGATACGGTTTCTTCAAACTACTAAGCCTAGAAAGATACCAATAAATCACCTCCAAGTCGTGTCAAGTTAGGGTACCTTTGTCCTCAATTGTTAAATGCTTTCGTCAAGAGTAGACTCCCTATGGCGTTAGAAACACTGGAGGATCGCGGAATTCCCCTTTTTGCCTAGACAAGAAGAGGGGTCGTCCCCTCTCTACCATGGACAAAAGTGGATTCGATGGATAAAGGGATCATTTGTATTTGTGTTTCATATGGGAGTTTTTGTTGTTGTTTTTCCTCCCAATTTCTTGTGGCATTTGACATTTGAGAACACTTTCTTTTTGCCATTTCTTTTGATGCTTGGCATTTCAATACTTGACAATTTCAACTTTTTCTTGCATTTTCTTTTGAACATTTTCAAAGTCATCCCATTTGTAGTGAGGGTGCTTATATTTGAAGCATAAAAGTTTTCATTTTTGTTACTCCTCTTTTCTTTTGATGCAATTGCAAACTTTTTCATTTTCATTTCAATGCTTGAACTCAAATTGATAGTTTTTGTGCCCATTCCCTTTTTGATGACAAAATGTGGTAGAATATGGAAGATGGTTGCATGGCTTTAAGGGTCACCTTGGAATAAACGGTAGCCAAGGAGTTATCACACCACAAGGTACTCTTGACTAGGCCTTAATCCATGGGTCAAAGGATACTAGCATGACACATCCTAGGGTGTTTTACAAGTATTCTAATGACCAAAGTCTCAAGAAGAAAAAGTATCTACAAGGGCCTATACACTTGTCAAGCTTCCAAAATAGATGCTTTCACAAAAAATTTCCTACATGCAACTATATGCCACGATGCAACTATCATTAATACAACCTAATGCATATGCTTATACCAACTGGTATGCCAAATAATCTAAATGCAATCCTATAATCATATTGTTTCATACCGCATCAATCAAAATAAAGCCACATAGTCAATAACATAAAGAGGAAAAAGGACATTGGAAAGATCATACCATGTGGTCTTCAATATCTTCATGTCTCGTATGTGGCGTAGTCGATCAATGTGAAAAAGGATAGACAAATAAGCAAACAAGTATATACAATATATACAATTCTACACTAAAAAGGAATGAAAATATTTTTGGGTTTTTCAATTTTTCAAATTTTTATGTGTTTTTTTATGTTTATGAAATAAAGAGACATGTTTTTGTATTTTTCAAAAAATTTCAATTTTTATCATTTTTGTTTTAAAAGTCATGTTAGAATTTCTCATCCCCACACTAGTATGGGCATTGTCCTCAATGGCCAATACGATAGGAAATTATGCAAGCTATATGAGAATGCATGATTTCTACACTAAATGCAAAGTATATGAAATATAAACAAGTGAATGCATTTTAAACTATACTATATGATGCATGAATTTGTTTGGTTGGAGAGCATAATTTGAATTAACTCCCAATGCTTATGCTTGAACTTCTCCAAATAAAATGAGACACTATTGCTAATGTCAAAGATGGGAAAGTTCATGCACAAGAATGCTATGCATGAAACTAAATTTGTCATTTTGGATTTTTCATGGTGGGAACAATTAAAGACACCTCAATGGGACGAGGTGGGAGTCCTCTAGGTGGTGCTAGGACTCAAACAAATGATCAAGATAAAAATTTAAAAACAAGAGAAATGAACAAAGCTAAAGGAAGTGTAGGAAACTCACAATGGATTGTGGCATCCTCCAAAAAGCTTGTTAATCCTCAATTGTCGCCCATGGCGGCATCACTTCCATCATCATTGTCATCCTCATTATCCTCATTGTTATCATCATCCACCTCCATGGATCCGGAGGCTCCACCATCATCACTTGAGTTTTGATCCTCTTCTCCCTCATTTTCCTCTTCTTCTTCATCTTCTTCATCTTTTTCACCCTCAACAACAATCTCCTCACCACCCATGCTAGCATCCCTAGGGGCATTAGGAAAGAATACTTCCCTATCCGCCCAACTAGGCAAAGGACATGATGGGTCAAGAAGTCCTTGCCTAGCTAGGTGTAAAAGGGGCGGATATTGAGCTCTATATGCATTGACTCGGTCTTCATGGGCTTGCTTATGCATGTGTTGCATTAATTGAGTCAAGTAATCGTTACCCACCTCAACATTTTCGGGTCGGAATTCTTGGTAGGTGAACGGGTAGGGTGGAGTCACAATAGAGGAGGATAGCTTGGCAATGGCCTTCCTATGTTGTTGCATTATCAACTCGGCTTCCTCGGAGAGTGGAAGAAGATAGTTTGGGCTTCGGACATTGAGTCGGCAAATTTTGTTTGGTAGAATGAAGGACTTGTCATCTTTTGTAAGCCACTCAAATTTGTTTTCAAGGTTGTTGTTTGGGCTAAAATTTACATAATAGGTAGAGCCCATTTAAGAAATAATTAAGGAGATGGGCAATGAAGGGAGGAACCATGAAAGGGGAGTCCGCAGGTGAAGGAAGGTCAGATGGGCCCCGAAGCGTGCAAGGGAAGGCAAGGCCCACTGGGAAGAACGTCCGTGTTTGGGAAAGAGTTCAGGAAGAAGACAGGGAGAAGTCAGGGAGAATTCAGGGATATCAGGGAGAATGGAGGGAGATGGCGTGTTATGGAAAGAGTTATTATGGAAGTTATATTCCTTTCCATAAACATGGTAGGATACACCTAGGATTCTTGCCCTATAAATAGCCAAGGAAGCTATCAAAGGAGGACATTCAACATCTCACACACACAATACCTTGTGCTAGCTAACTTTACATTCCCTCTCAATTGTATTCAACCTCTCATTCAAAGTTAGTACAATATTTGGCAGGGTACCGTCCCTCCCGCGGTTGTTCCCACATTGGATTTTCCGCGTCACCAAATCTTACGTGTCAATTTATATTTCGTACTTTATTTCCTTATTTAAATATCAAATACAAACGATCAATTAAACAACCAACGAGTAAGACCGCATTGACCTAATACAAATAACTTGGTAAAAATCACCTAAATAGTTTGGCGCCCACCGTGGGGCATTGTGGTCGTCAATCGTTGATAATCCAAATACGTAATGGATAAGCAAGTATCAGAAGCCGTGTCAGGGAGTAGCCAACCGTCGTTGCCGCCAAACTCTACCCAAAAACCCGGCATCAACGGTGTCAACTCAGGCTCCTGGGCACACCTCAAGAATTACATCTACGACAAAAACTTCTTTACCTCCCAAAACCCCTGTTACCGCAGCCCAAGCCAGATCAGACAAAAATACAATAAGCTCAGGCCTCACCCCGCCACCCAGTCCAACACAAATCCTACTCGCTGGCGTAGAGAACCTTCAGAAGGCCATGGAAAACATGAGATAAGACCAGAGGAAAGCCGAAGCTGAAGCAAGGAAAAGAGATAGAGAGCTCTGGGCACAGATAGACATTCTGAAGCAGCAGTCTGTCACATCAGCAAGTAAGGCAGGTGAAGGAAGAGCTCCAGTAGTGGATCTAACACAGGGGGCACCAGGCAGCAGGAATCCGCTTCGACAGATACCAGCTGAACTAGTAACAAGGCTAGATCTAGCTACAGTATCATCAGATGAAAGGATAACCTCGCGAGGGTTGGGATACCTCACACCAGATAGCTGGCAGCCAGCCAGCCATGTGAAAGCACGGTCAGGTAGCCTTCTTGTGGGTAATCTGTTGGAGCTTGTGTCCTCCATAAATTAGTGTGATAACATTTGTAAATCTCTTACAGGTTCACAAGGGTATACTTCGTATATTTAATCAGTTAATTAACGTTTACCTAATAATGGTTGGCTTGCTAGAAAGTTTGACGTTATTATCATACAGATGGCGGTGATCAACTGGTCCCTAAAGGTCACACCTATAGGACGTATTTGAGAAATGTAGTTATAGAAATATAATTACATTGATGCCCAAAATGACTAAAAAGTTAGTCAATGTGTTTATGAGATAATTATTTAATGAAAATTAAATAATATTAAGTTGAGACGAATTAACTGTCAATTCGTAAATTAAATATAATAAGTTATATTTAATTAAATATATATAAGGTTAGTTTGGAAGAATTAATCTGTTAATTCGTAGTTAAATATAATCAGTTGTATTTAATATCAACAAGTTGAATGTGTCATAGTGGTAATAGTGAGGGTATACAAACCAAGAGGTCATGGGTTCGATCCTCACTAGATGACAATTTAACACACTTTATATATTTTTGGAAAGACCAAAAATAAGAAAATTTTTATTCCTTATTTCGGTCCATATTGGCCGAAAATTAGGAGAGGAATATCTTTCCTAATTAATTTGGTAATTCGGTCTATATAAGAGAAAAGGGGAGAATTATTTCAAGCCTAATACTTTTTCTGACCTAGCCTCCTCTTTCTCATCACAAAACACAAAGACAATAAAATTTTACAGGAAATTTTAGATTGATTTCTAGCATAATCAAAGGGTATATCTCAGATCGTCTTGGGTGCAACCAATAGGCGAATACCTACTTTGGTATTGTTCTTAGGCCATATTTGCTAGGACCGGAGGTTAATTCTAAATCTTTTTACTTATGTTTATGTATTTTATTTTATGACCTTAGATCATCTTTATTAAATCGTTATAATCCTTCTAAATTAAGGAGAAGTATACAGGTTATTTTCCACAAGTGGTATCAGAGCACTAGGCTACGATTTCAATTTTGATGATTTTCATAAAATTTGTATGTAAACGATAAGATTTTCGAGAAGAAAAAAATTAGGGTTTCGATTTTTTTTGGATCGAATTTTTTTTATGCCGTTTTTTTGTGCCGTTTTTTTCTGTTTGATGATAGTTTTTCCATTCTATTTTTCATATTATAGTTTATAATCAGTTAAAATTATCATATGAAGAATTGGTAGTTTTTGATTTAATGCAGATTAAGTTAAAATCAAATGGAATCGTCATGTTTATGATTAAAAGATTGTTTTTGCTATATAGTTTTTGGCATATAAATTAATCATGTTTATTATTTCATATGCTAATCATGTTCTAATAGCAAAGGTAAACAATTGATCATCAAATCTTGTTTTAGGGCATAATTGCCGCAAAAGGAAAAGAAAAAAAAGGAGGCCGTTTTTTAGGGTTTACCGAAACAAAAAAAAAATTATGTTAATTTTATTTATGGTAAACCGAGAAGAAGGAGAAAAAAAAAAGGTAAAAAAAAAATTAGGAAAGTTTTTTTTGCCTTTTGCCGAAAATATATAGAGAAGTTTTTTTTGGAAAGTTTTTTTTCCCTTGTTTTCCTATTTACCGAATTAGAATAGGAAAGGAGTTGTTTTTTTTATTTAAGCCGTGACAAAAAAAAAAAAATTCCCGTTTTTTGGCCGAGACAAATTTAGAGAATTGGATTTTATTTTTCTTTATTTTGGTCAATTAGTTATTGTGAATCGGTTCACAATTTAAAGATACCGAGTTATTTTAAAGCAGTTTAAAATTTTGACGGATAGAATTCATATTACAAGTTTAATATGGATTGAAATGAAATTAATGTGATTAATTGCGGAATTGTCACTTAATTTAATTTAAATAGGTGGTTTGGATAAATTAATCAACATAATTAATTTATTGTATTATGTATGTTTAATTTTTTTAGTTGATGCTTTTAATTATGTTGAATGAATCGAATGAATGATTTTATTTACGTATTTAATTTTGCAATCGGTTGTAATTTGTAATACTTAGTGTGGCCTTAGTCAATTATGTTTTCGTGATGAACGAAACATAATTTTTATGTAATTATGAGATCTCGAATCTCCTTATTTTAGTTTTGGGTTTTGAAATTAGAATGTAATTAATAGGTCAATTATGTAATTTTAATTATTGTAATTTCAAAGAAGACTAAAGATGAAGATTCAAGCTCACTCCCGCTACATGGATCAAGATGGAACATCAAGACAAGCTTCTCGGGTCCAAGGATGGATTCCAAACTTGTATTTATTGTTCATTTTGATAGGATAGGCCACACTAGGACTTTTGCTGTTTTTTTTTTACGTTTTTCATTTTATTGCTTTTCATTCACATGCTAGTAATTGCATCATATTCCGCCTAAAACCAAACCACCTACTACTAAAATGCATGAAAATTGACTCATAAGGGCAAACATCTATGAATCCCTTCTTCGTCGGTAGGCCTAATATGACCTCTTCTACGTTGGGTAAGTAGTTGTGTTGACTTAGTTTACCTCAACATTGTAGTCCGAAGAGTTTCTCGTGATTATGATGGACTAAAGATAGTATTTACAGAAATTTATCGACCAAGAATTTTAACGGTAGAATTAGCTAACAGGTTAGCTTATCAATTTACAGAGAATTGAGTCTTGGGGTCATTTATGTAATTCTTGAGGGAGGTCAATTGTATAAATGTTTTTTGAGTCTTCGCGTTATGACATTAGTTCATAAGACTTAAAATAAAAACGATGCATGCTTATTATTTTATTCTTCTTTCGCAGTGTAGAACACGCTTATTATCAATAATACTGTTATAACAAATGGCTGAAAATGACGCAATCCCAATGCCTAGTGCCACACTAGATCGTTCGTCCTGGCTTAAAATGTTCATGGACCAAATGAATCAGTCCACTCGACTGAAAAATGATGGGTCCAATTTTGCGAACTGGGAGGTGGCACTACGGAATGTCTTGCCATCGCGACGGTAAGCTCGGGTATTTAATTGAGCCAATACCGGTCAACCCAGGCCCAAATGCAGGAGTCAACGAGTCACTCGCTTATAGTGATTTCGTTATGGAAGCGGGTGCGATAAAGAACGTACTCATCTTTGCAATGGAAACCAATTTGCAGAGACGCTTCATTGCCCAAGGTGCAAACAAGATTTTCACCACGCTCACTAACGAGTTCTCAAAGGCACCGAGAATCGTTACAAATGAGCATACCTGTCGCTTCTTTGATGCGAAACTCCAGAAGGGCCAACCGGTTAGCCCACACATTCTTCACATGATTGAAAATGTCGAGAAACTGGAGTCACTGAATTGTAGAATCAGTGAGAGCATTGTCATTGACCGAATGCTTCATTCTCTTCACGATGGTTTTGCCCTTTTCAGGGCAAACTACTACATGAATGACTTGAAAAAGAGTCCTCATGTGCTACACTCCCTTCTCGTACAGACCGAGAAGGATATGAAATTGAGTGGGAGCATGAAGTAGGATGTTGATACGTGCCTAATGTATAGCCTTTTTGGCCTATTTCAGCACGTATTTCTATGCATTTCTATACTGTTTTTATAGTATTTTGCCCCGAATTGGCTACTTTGGTGTATTTGGTCCTTTTTGTAGGAATGATCGCGGAAGTAGCGGAACCATACTCCTTTTCGTCCTTTTTGCATGCATTTAGAGGAGACGGGATTGTCCTAGAGTAAGACATTGCACTTGGAAGTGTCGTTGCACGCATTACGAGGCATTTGGGTGGAGATGTGAGCTGAGTTGAAGATACAAGTGCTTGATCGAGCCGTTTGGTGGTCGATCGAGTGGTTCCTAGGTTCCCTGAGGCTCGATCGAGCTATTCCTTACTCGATCGAGTAAGCTGCACATGACCAAGTCCTCGATCGAGTAACCTGCTGGTCGATCAAGGGACTTCTGCTGAGATTGTGGTCGATCGAGTGGTCTAATCTACTCGATCGAGAGGTTTTCACAGGCGTGGGCTTTTACTTAGTCCGTGGATGTTTTATTTCGCAAGTTTTCAGTTTTACTTTCTATTTAAACCTAAGTAAATTAGGTTAATAGACATCTTATAATCTTTTTATCTATTATTCACTTTTTACTCTCTAAGTTTCCACAGTAGAACTTTTCCTACGTTACTCTTGCTCCTTCATCTGTTACTTTTATTTTGGGATTATTTCACTCGGACTCGGTTGTTCTTTACGCCGGAATCGCTTAGATTTTAATCTCCTCTCTTCTCTTAATAATAATTAACCTTCTTGTTGCTTTTAATTCTTGTTTATGTTATCGTTCTTTTCTCCTTGCCCTAATTTCCGTTATTGAATTCTATTATTATTTCATTATGTCATCTGCTGGGAGATTGTTTGCTGTTAGTTTTATTAAGAATATGAGTAGCTAAACCCTTTCATGTTGGGATTAGGGGATCTGCGGTAGGGAAATGACGACGTAGCGAATGACCTGGACGAATTGATTAAGAGACTCTGTCACTATAGCAATTTAACTGTAATTCCCGACCTAGTTGAGTGCACGCTTCTATGTCACCCATTAAATCAAGCTACAATTAATCCTGGATCGAAAGATTGGACTAAATAGGCCTGATATAAACAAAGAGACTACCCTAATGAGGACGAAAGTTAAGTTAGTGGTATTTTAGAGTGGGAAGTGGACCGAAAGGACCTTCTAATATCCGTCTCGCATTAGTTAAATCCGAGTCATTTACTTTAAGTTGTTGAACTACCGTAGTGAACCGAATTCCCGACATGTCCCCCTCTTATTGATAGTTTTAATTCACTTTCCCCTTTCGCCCTCTCGCTTTATTTCTCTTTCCTTTCAACTCCGTAGTTTAGAAACCAAAAATTCAATCAACACCAATTGTTACCATAGGATTAGAAATAGATAGCCGTAGTTGCATTACCTCCCTGTGGATTCGATACTCGATTGCCTCTACTACATTTTTAGTTGAGACCGTTAGGTTTTATTTTTGACAGGTACGCGACAGACGTGTCAAATTTTGGCGCCGTTGCCGGGGAGGCAATTGTTCAATTTACTAGCTGTTTTATTTTTAATTCTTCTTTTAGTTTAAGGAACATCGTTCCTTAGACTATTCTTATATCTTGTCTGTAGTTTCTTCTTATGCGCAGGTCGCAAGGTGGTCCACTACTACCTTTTGATCCCGAGATTGAGAGATCTCTGCACGTAAAAAGGAGACTATTTCAAGAACAACAGCGGAGGAAGAGCCTAGTTCTCGTGGTAGCTTTTACGAGAACGAGCTTTTCAAGACAATCCACCGTCTTCTCCGCCTTTCCAATTCATCGATTGAATCTATTACTTTCCCATATTTTCCCGAAATGGCTGAGGAAGCAACCATTGCTAGTCACTCCGAGCCCACGGTGACAATCTCTATAAAGGGTTCGAATTACCTAAGATGCTAGGAAGTTCGAGCCAAAGCCTGCATACATCAATATGGTCGAGAAAAATCAGTTTGGGAGCTGCAATCAAGATGCAACTCAAAGATATGGAGACCTTTATTGATTATGCTTTGCTCCATACCCCCACCTACTGGCGTGACAGCTGATCAGATAAAAGAAACCATGTTCATCTTCTCAC
Source organism: Silene latifolia (assembly GCF_048544455.1). Taxonomy (NCBI): domain Eukaryota; kingdom Viridiplantae; phylum Streptophyta; class Magnoliopsida; order Caryophyllales; family Caryophyllaceae; genus Silene; species Silene latifolia. Next base: position 40,808,532 of record NC_133531.1, read on the forward strand.
TCCGCGATGCTGCAAGGGAGTGGTACAGGGATTTAGACCGAGCTGCTCACGGCATAACAGATTGGAATTCGCTAGCATTGGCGTTTTATAAGAAGTACTTCTCTGCTTCGAGAACCATCGCCATTAGAGCTCAGATAACAAGTTTCAAACAAGGGCCTGACGAGAACTTCCACGAGGCATGGCTTCGTTTTAAGAAACTAGTGCGGACCATACCACATCATGGTTTCGAAAAATGGAGTTTGTGCAACCATTTTTACAATGGTTTATATGATGATCAGAGGGCTATCTTAGATGCGGCGGCAATGGTCGATTTGTCGACAACTTGGGGCGACCAAGGGATGGAAAATCATAGATGATTTAGCCACTTATAGGGCTGAATATGGGAATTCAAGAGGAAACCAAAGGAGAGCCGCTGAATCCTCTTCAGTAGCCGCATTAGAAGCCCTTACCGCGAGGTTTGACAAGTATGAACTAGGGGGAGCTCTCAAGGGAGGGATGTACCAGGTTAATGCTATGACAGACGGTCCTTTCGTCTGTACAAGGTGTGGGGTAGATGGACATGTCTCTGATTATTGTCCTAGTCCTTATGAGCAATGTGCTGCCTTTCAACATTACAGGCAAAACAACACTCATTACGAGCCGAATATCCACCCCAATTTGAGGTGGAGTAACCAGAACGTACTCAACCCCACCGCCCCTCCAAATCAGCCGCAATGTGACCCCTATATTCCTCCACACCAGAAGCAACAAGGCTATCCGAAGCCTCCGTCTTTCAACCCTCCTAACCAAGGTGCTTCATCATCTAGTGGGGTGAGTGAGATAGGTGAGTTAAAGTCCATGATGCAGTCCATTGCAAAGCAATTACAACAGAAGGACACGGCATTCAAGGCACTTGAAACTCAAGTTGCCCAACTGGCTGAAAATCAATCTTCAAGGAAGGCCGGTCATTTACCGACTCAAAACGACAAGAACCCAAATGAGACGGTACATCCGATAGAGTTGAGAAGCGGTCTTTCTTATGAGGGACCTAAGTACAAAATCGGACCCAGGGAAGTCATGTGATGATGAACAGTGTTCTGTTAAGAGAAAAGGACTCACGACAAATGAGTTACTCGATCGATCAAGTCCGATGCTTGATCGAGTGGAAATGGTGAAGAATCTGGTCGATCGAGTAGAGTTCCCGCCGATCGAGTGAAGCAGAAGATGAGGTTGGTCGATCGAGTGGTAAGTTTGCTCGATCGATCGACGCCGTGAAGAAACCGCTCGATCGAGTGAGCACATTGCTCGATCGAGTGATATTGCTTGACGGAAGCTTATTCGAGAGCCTGCTAGTGCTCGTTTAAGCGAGGAATTACCGGAAAGGCCTCGTTCGAGAGGTAAGAAGCGTCCAAAGGATACCTGAACTTGCTCGGAAGACACTTTGGAAGCGAGAAACAAGGGGCTCGAAATACCAATTACGGTTCCCTTCCCGAGGCGTGACTCTGAGAATACCAAAGTTAATCAACAGTTTGGCAAATTTGTTGAACTTTTGAAGAGTTTGGAAGTTTCCGTGCCGTTCACTGAATTGCTGACCAAGGTACCCTCTTATTTAAAATTTATGAAAGAAATTTTAGCACGTAAGAGGACTATTAATGATAATGAGACCGTAGCTTTGACGGAGGTGGGGTCACCCTATCTCAAAATAAGCTACCTCCTAAGCAATCGGACCGGGTAGTTTTTCGATCCCTTGTCACATCGGTATGCAATTGATTGATAATGCGCTATGCGATTTAGGCGCTAGCGTAAGTGTTTTACCCTTGTCTCTAGCTAAGAGACTTGGTTTGACAAAGCCGAGTTGCACCAACATGATCGTCCGGATGGCCGACCGTAGTTTATCACGGCCACTAGGTGTACCGGAAGACGTGCACTGTTCGGATCGGGAAGTTCTTTATTTCCGTTGATTTTGTCGTCTTAGATATCCCCGAAGATGTGCACACCCCTATCATTTTAGGGAGACCATTTTTGTCCACCGCCCGTGCGATAATAGACGTCGGGGAAGACTTTGACCTTTCGGGTAGGGGACGAGGAGCCGATTTTTCATCGGTCCAAGTTCCGGAGGGCTCCCATGCAAGCTCAGCCTTGCAATGCCCTCTCTTCTGTTGACCCTATTATTGACACTCCAGATGAAAATTTGGAGAATATTGCTATTATTGCTAACCCTCCGCCTCATACTGAGAGCAAAAAGGAGGAAAATTCGTCTGTTTTCCTTCTTACGCAGTACGGATGAAGGCAAGAAAGGAGTCATGTCAAGGGACATGGTGCAACCATTATCAATCAAACTGGAGCCACGGATGCCAAAGAAGATGACAAAGGGGCGAGAACGAAGACAGTTCGAACCTACATAGATTGGAACTATGTTCCCCCTCCTCTTGCAAACAGTAATTCAAGCTCATGGAAATCAAAGAGGACGGTCGATCGGCCAAGTGACGTCCTCCTCGGTCGAGAAGCCCACCAAGGGGCTACTGAAAGCTGATGGGAATTAAACGGGGAAATGCCCCGTGTAACAAATTGTAATAGATGTTCGTTCGAATTTCTTTTGAATTTATTTTTTACGTTTTTAATTAGGACAATTAGTTTAGACAATTCTTTAGATTAGACTAAGACTATAGACCGTTTTGCTGCGTATTTGGTATTTTGGGATGTGTTTGGATGTATTCTATGCAGGTTTGGGGAAATGTCACGCATTTCGAGGAAGTAAAGACGGAAATCAAGGAGCCTACAAGAGGAAGTCCTCGATCGAGTACTTATTGTACTCGATCGAGTGGAAGTTGGTTCGATCGAGCTGTCTGGTTACTCGATCGAGAAAGGCCAAGGAGGAACAGGTCGATCGAGGGGATGTCTACTCGATCGAGCAGAGGGATATCAAAAGTCCTCGATCGAGTGATTTAAAAACCACTCGATCGAGTGGTATGAATAGGATGGGAGTTTTTCTATCTTAAAACTCTTAATTTTCCTAATTCTATTTTCATTCTACCCTAATTTCGCCTAAACCCCTCCTTAAGTGCGATTCCCATTTCCCCCAAATCCCCATTTTTTGCCCAAATTTATCAAATCCGTCACCTACATTCTATTGATAGCACTTTAATCTTCAATAGCCCCTTATTTTCCCCCTCTTTTGTGCTCGTTTTCACGGTTTCTAAAGGGAATTAGGGTTCGCGGGTTTTTCGATTAAAATCCGCCTTCATTGCTTGTTTAATTGAAGTTTAATTGCTATTGTAGGATAATCATCATCAAGTAAGTGTTTCTTTCACACTCTTTGCATATTCTCTTCATTTAATTCGAATTTCTTGAGGTGATTTGAATTAGGGTCCGAAAATCCATGTCTAGTCAATTTTATTTCGATTTAATTGTGTTTATATACCCTTAAATAGCTTGTTGATGATCTTTCCGCAATTCCTCACTGTTGTTACATGTTTAATTCGAATTTTGCGCGAGATTCCGCGATTAGGGCTTCTCAGTAGAAAAATTTCGACTGTTAGACGGTCGTTTTGCTGCCATGCTTTGTTATTTGCAGTTATCGCCTACTTGTTACTGCCGTTAACTGTTTTTCCGTCCCCTATCGCCATTACATGCTGTGAATCATTGGGAATCTTGTTTTGTGAGTTGGAATTTTCGACTGCTAGGAGTCTTACGTGCTCCCTTATGTGGTTTTCATGCTGTGTTTGTCTCCTTTAGCAGTCACTATTTTGTCATTTTACCACCACTCACATGCTACCTTTCGAATTTATTGAGGATTGTTGGATTTTGTATGCTGGAAGTCGGATTTCTTGACTGATAGGGCCTTATATTTGTTGTCACATGTTGGTTAGCGGGTTGTTTTAACCACGGTTAGCGATCTTCTCTTATTCATGCCCTTTGATACTTTGCGGGATGGACGCGAGTTCTCTCGCCTTCTACCAAGATCGTCCTCCCGGCCCGTCCGGGAGCGAGTCGGTGGTCCCCGCTTTGTCACCACTACTTCCGCCCGGTAACCACTATAGTTCCCTTTCTACTTCGCCCCTACCGGACCTTTGACCATGCTTTGGAACGAGGATTCATCCCTCGTTTTCCGTCTCCCGGTATGGCGCCACCCGAGCCACATCGGCGAGCTAGCGATTAGCCATCACCTCCACCCATCGGGGCTACAGCTAACTGACTACGGGAGAGGGCGACGTCACACCTTTACAGCGGATGCCCACGGTACGTTTTACTTCCGCGGCTCAATGGACTCGGTTAGCCGCTTTACTTCGTTGCCCCCTCTCCTCCACCCGTTTCCTTGCACGGACTGACCTAGAGACCTTAGGAATTTATGAGGAGGTCTGTAGTTTGTTGAACGGGACGGGTATGTCGGGTCTGATCACCATGCAGGAAGCTACTATTCGTACCCCTACGTACGAGTTCTTTAGCTCCTATTCCTTTAACACGGACTCTTATGATGCTGATCACTCCAGCTCTTGCATTCACTTTCGACTCCGCAACGAGTCACACCACTGGACTTTGGCCAAGTTTGGGCAGGTTTTAGGCCTAGTTAGTGACGGTCCCACCGACCCACCTCGAGACCTCCTTCAGCCAATTTGGGCTGCACTTTCTCACACCCCCTTCCCTTCACGGAAGGGAGCTCACGTTCACTTACCCGCCCCCCGTTACTACTTGCGTTTGATAGGAGAGACCATCTTTGGGCGACCTGAGCCCAATAACGTGACCAACACTGAGCTAGCGATTCTCGCGGGGTACCTCAACATTGACTCCGTGACCGTTTGTTCTAAACATTGCCTATCCGGTAGCTCGGCATTGGAACGGAATTGGGACTCGGTCAAGACCGCATTGTTGTACGTGGCGGGCTAGTGACTAGGATTGCCCGCCACCTTTATCCCACTGACCCTTCACTTATTGCACCCGATAGGGAGGCTTACCTTGACCTGGGAGCCATGACCGACTTTGCCTGGTTCCCAAAGGCGAAGGGGAGCGCGAGGACGTGGAAGATTTGTGGTTCCACGTCTGTTGCCTTGCCGTGCTCTACCCTTCCGCCACTTTTACCGCTCCCTACTGCTGCTGAGGGAGCGAGGCCACCTCCACCTACCTACCACCTTACCCTCACTCCTCCTTCTTCTTCTAGGAAGAGGAAGCGGGAGGCCGGAGCATCGTCTAGCTCTCAGACTCGGCCCGCACTCGACCCGATCTCGGACTCGACCCACACAGACTCCCACACCTCCACCTTCACTCACTCCACCTCCTTCTGATCCGGTCTTTCCGGCCAATTTTGTCTGCCCTCCTGTCTTAGAGGCGCCCGAGGTCATGGACCAAGGGCGTCGTGATGCCGTGCTTTCGGATATGTGCAGGTACATTACTGAGATGAGAAGGGATATGGCTTTGGCTGTATTCCCGCTCTACGAGTTCCATATCCGAGCCCGGCGACCGATTCCAGAGGGGTGGCCACATCCCTCCTTCTACCGATACCCGGCGGACGGGTACCCTCCACTACCTTCGACTCGGAGGAGGAGGCGGAGGAGGCACCGTAGCACGAGAGGTGCGATTCTGGCCGAGCGAGCGGCGGCACGGTCACCGCCGGAGAGGAGGCGAGTGACCCTCCGTTCGTGCCCGGTCCGGAGGATCACTGAGATGACGACGAGTCTCCCCCTTGTTTGTTCTTTGTTTGGGGAGACCGTTTTGTTGAGTCGAGTGCCAGAGACGACGGCGGTGCCGACGACGAGTAGCTATGGTCTACTCACTTCCCGATTTACGGCTGGTTTGGGGAAGTTCGTGTTTTGTATGTTCTCTTACTCTTTTTATTTCGTCTCCTTTATTTTCCTTTTATTGGTTGTATACTCCCATCCCCCATTTTTCTGCTGGTGTATGCTGGAGGACAACGAGGGCGTTGTCCGTTTTGGTTTGGGGAGGGTATTGCATCCTTTTGAGTCTACATCTGCATTTGTTTTGCATTCACGTTTAATTTTTCAGTTTGCATTTGTTGTTTACTTTCATAAAAATCAAAAATCCAAAAAAATTAGAAAATGTCAAAATTCAAAAAATTTCACGTTTATTTTTGCATTTAGGTTGAGTCGGAACGGTAGATTCCCATGATGAAATTGCACTTTAACTTGTCAATTTACTTGAGCCTTGCACCTTATTGATAGTTTTTAGCTTTGTCATACGCATAATCTACGAAATTCTGTTCAAATAATAGTCCGATTTGTCTAGACTTGACCTATAAACTGGCAAACTACTTAAAAATTCTGAGTTTTAGAGCCATAACTGGTGACATTCATGACCAGTTCATTAGGAATTTTGAGAGTAGTACTCCTTGCATAGCATGTTTGTCTCATTTGCACATTTATGACATTCAATTTCTCGTCAAATGCACATATTCGGGTTTGTGGTTGGTGTCACATGCAGGGAGGGTCTTGCAAATTCCCCTTTCTTTACATCTTTCACCCATTTAGCTCCACATTGACCAAAACTTGCCTTTTTGACCCATTAGCTACATTCCAAACTAAGCCTGCCTAGTCAAGCTAGTTAGTTTGTCCTCTTGTGGTATGTTTTCCATTGCAGTTTGGTCTGTCATTCTTGTTGGAGTTGGTGTCTGTATTAAGGAAGGAGGAAAGAAAGAAAAAAAAAGAGTATTGAAAAAGAAAAAAAAAAAAAGGAAAACGTGAAAGAAAAAAGAAAATGAAAAAAAAAAATGAAAAACAGAAAAAAAGAGAGCTGGAACGAAAAGAAAAAGAAAGAAAAATTTTGTTGTGAAAAAAGTTGTCCCCTCTTGTCAGAGTTGAGAAGATGTTCGAAGATGTACAATCGACAAGAGGGTTGGTTGTTCATTAGTTGTTTTGACGATGTGTTTAAAAAAGGGAACTTTGTGACCGTCTGACTCCTCCACTCTTATTCTATTATTTTTTGAGGAGATTGTGTTTGAGTCTAGTGAGTTTTGTGCCAAGTGAAGGGCACTAGTACTTAGTTTTTCAGTCAGTTTGAGATCCGGATGGTTTATTATGGTCTTGTTAGGAACTAGCTTGACGCTTTTACCCCCACATTTCCATAACTTGTTTTGCCTTTTCTCACCTGAACCTCACTATTCCCATATTATTTGCAAATCCTCGGCTGTGACGGACATTATTGGTTGGAGTGTGTGCATTAGTACTTGAATTGTCTTTTATTTTTGTTGCATGCATGCTATGTAGGTCGCAGTTAGGTGAGTGACTGTCTTTTCTTCTCTCTTTTACATATAACATTTGCCCTTTGCTTCATGAGAGAAGAGTGACCACGTGAGAGCCCAGTTTTGTTGGTCTTGCAAGGTCGATAGGTCAGCTTTATTTCTGAACAACTTATAATTCGTTTGCGTATTGACTACTTAGCTTTACCTGTTGATCTTCGTTGCATTAAATTGGTTCAAGTAGACAAGTTAAGCTAGCTCTGAGTTATCATTTCCGTTCCATTAGTTTAGTTTTGAGTTTACTCGAGGGCGAGTATAGGTTTGGTTTGGGGAGATTTGATACGTGCCTAATGTATAGCCTTTTTGGCCTATTTCAGCACGTATTTCTATGCATTTCTATACTGTTTTTATAGTATTTTGCCCCGAATTGGCTACTTTGGTGTATTTGGTCCTTTTTGTAGGAATGATCGCGGAAGTAGCGGAACCATACTCCTTTTCGTCCTTTTTGCATGCATTTAGAGGAGACGGGATTGTCCTAGAGTAAGACATTGCACTTGGAAGTGTCGTTGCACGCATTACGAGGCGTTTGGGTGGAGACGTGAGCTGAATTGAAGATACAAGTGCTTGATCGAGCCGTTTGGTGGTCGATCGAGTGGTTCCTAGGTTTTCTGAGGCTCGATCGAGCTATTCCTTACTCGATCGAGTAAGCTGCACATGACCAAGTCCTCGATCGAGTAACCTGCTGGTCGATCGAGGGACTTCTGCTGAGATTGTGGTCGATCGAGTGGTCTAATCTACTCGATCGAGAGGTTTTCACAGGCGTGGGCTTTTACTTAGTCCGTGGATGTTTTATTTCGCAAGTTTTCAGTTTTACTTTCTATTTAAACCTAAGTAAATTAGGTTAATAGACATCTTATAATCTTTTTATCTATTATTCACTTTTTACTCTCTAAGTTTCCACAAAGAGAGAACTTTTCCTACGTTACTCTTGCTCCTTCATCTCACTTTTATTTTGGGATTATTTCACTCGGACTCGGTTGTTCTTTACGCCGGAATCGCTTAGATTGTAATCTCCTCTCTTCTCTTAATAATAATTAACCTTCTTGTTGCTTTTAATTCTTGTTTATGTTATCGTTCTTTTCTCCTTGCCCTAATTTCCGTTATTGAATTCTATTATTATTTCATTATGTCATCTGCTGGGAGATTGTTTGCTGTTAGTTTTATTAAGAATATGAGTAGCTAAACCCTTTCATGTTGGGATTAGGGGATCTGCGGTAGGGAAATGACGACGTAGCGAATGACCTGGACGAATTGATTAAGAGACTCTGTCACTATAGCAATTTAACTGTAATTCCCGACCTAGTTGAGTGCACGCTTCTATGTCACCCATTAAATCAAGCTACAATTAATCCTGGATCGAAAGATTGGACTAAATAGGCCTGCTATAAACAGGAGACTACCCTAATGAGGACGAAAGTTAAGTTAGTGGTATTTTAGGGTGGGAAGTGGACCGAAAGGACCTTCTAATATCCGTCTCGCATTAGTTAAATGAGTCATTTCTTGCTAAGTTGTTGAACTACCGTAGTGAACCGAATTCCCGACATGTCCCCCTCTTATTGATAGTTTTAATTCACTTTCCTGCTTTACTGCCCTCTGCTTTATTTCTCTTTCCTTTCAACTCCGTAGTTTAGAAACCAAAAATTCAATCAACACAAATTGTTACCATAGGATTAGAAATAGATAGCTGTAGTTGCATTACCTCCCTATAGATTCGATACTCGACTGCCTCTACTACATTTTAGTTGGGACCGTTAGGTTTTATTTTTGACAGGTACGCGACAGACGTGTCAGATGTTCTCACGATTCACAACAAAGGTAAAGGTAAGGGCAAGGCTCATGGCGACCTAGCTGTAGGTAAGCCAAAGTTTAAGAAGCCAGGAAATGGTAAGAGTGCGCCTGGTGAGACTAGAGGCTCACAGAGCCAGACAAAGAGCAAGGGCGGTGACATAGAGTTCCACCATTGTCACAAGACTGGACATTGGAGGAGGAACTGTCCCGTCTACCGTGAGGACATCAAGGCAGGCCGCGTCGTTCCTGTTGGTATGTCATCTTATATTCATATGATTGAGATTAACCATGCAAGTTTCGAACTTGGGTACTAGATACTTGGTTGTGGTTCTCATCTCAGTGTAATCATTTGTCGGGCCTAAAGAACATCATACCTCTCGAAAAAGGTGATGTGGACTGCGTGTCGGGAATAGAGCACGAGTTCTTTCTTTGCCTTGAAGGGAACATATGTAATCCAACTCCCTAGTGGTTTTGAGTTATCTTTAAATAACTGTTACTATGTACCCAGTTTATCTAAGAATATTATTTCTGTTTCCGTACTTGCTAAAGACGGCTTTACATTTTCAATAAATGATAATAGTTGTATTTTCTCTTTTAATGAAAAGATTTATGGCAAAGCAGTTTCCATGAATGGAATTTATATCTTAGATCAAACCACGGAAGTATTACACATGAATAATAAGAAATTAAAGGTTGGTGACAAAGATCAAACTTTTCTATGGCATTGTCGAATGGGACACATAAATGAGAAACGCGTAAAGAAACTCGTCGATAATGGGACTATTCCCTCATTCGGATTTTCTGCATATGGCACGTGTGAATCATGTCTCATTGCCAAGATGACTCGAATTTCCTTCAAAGGTGTTGGAATGCGCGCTAGTGACCTATTAGGACTCATACATACGGACGTATGTGGACCTATGTCAATTATCGCTAGAGATGGCTATAGATATTTTATCACTTTCACGGACGATTTGAGTAGATACGGATATGTCTACATAATGAAGCATAAAAGTGAGTCCTTTGAGAAATTCAAGGAATACCGAGAATAGGGCAGAACCAACTGGGAAGAAAGATTAAAGCACTCCGTTCGGATCGGGGTGGCGAGTATCTTTCAAATGAGTTTGATCAACACCGAAAGACGCGTGGAATCGCTCTACGATTAACTCCACCGAATGCTCAATTAAATGGTGTGTCCGAACGGAGAAATCGAACCTTACTTGATATAGTTCGATCCATGATGAGTCACACCGTAGTGCCTGATTCATTATGGGGTTATGCTCTTTTGTCAGCTGCTCTTATACTTAACCGAAGTCCGTCTAAAGCTGTCGACAAGACTCCATATGTAATGTGGAAGGGAATGGTACCTAACTTGTCCTTTATTCGGGTTTGGGGCTGCGAGGCTTATGTCAAGTGGAGACACGAGGATAAGCTTGGCCCGCGATCGGTCAAGACATACTTTATAGGTTATCCAAAAGGAACATTTGGTCATTACTTCTATTCGCCTACCGAACATCGAGTTTTGGTTGCTGCTAGTGCGACGTTCTTAGAGAAAGAATTTCTCGAGAACAAGACGAGTAATAGAACCTTCGAGCTGTCGGAGATTCCAGAACCAACGACCGAGGAACGGATGGAGGAAGTGGTTCCTCCAACTGATGATAAGGTTAATATTTCTGAGGAACCTAGGAGGTCGGGTAGAGACTCTCATCCTCCGGACAGATACATTGGTATGGTCGAGGAGAATGACGTTTTACTTCTAGAAAGTAATGAACCCGCAACCTATAAAGGTGTTATGGCCTGTTCCGACTCAAAGCTATGGCTTGAAGCCATGCAATCCGAGATCGACTCCATGTATGAGAATAACGTATGGGATCTAGTTGATTTACCTAATAAGGTAAAACCTCTACAAAGTCAAATGGCTTTACAAAATAAAGCGTTAAGACGCGCAACCAGATATCTATAAGGCATGACTTATGGCAAAAGGTTTCACTCAAGTGCAAGGATTGCATTATGATGAGATTTTTGCACCTATAGTCATGCTACGTTCCATTCGGATAATCTTAGTGATTGCCGCATTTCATGATTATGAGATTTGGCAAATGGATGTGAAAACCGCCTTCTTAAACGGTTATTTGGAGGAAGAGTTGTACATGGTGCAACCCGAAGGTTTCATAGATCCTAAACATCCTAAGAAAGTATGCAAGCTTAAGCGTTCCATTTATGGACTTAAGCAAGCTTCTCGGAGTTAGAATCATCGTTTCGACCAAGTGATAAAAGAGTATGGTTTCACTCGATCGGTCGAAGAACCATGCTTATATATCAAGTCGAGTGGTAGCAATATTGTATTCTTGATATTGTATGTCGATGACATACTCTTGATTGGGAATGACATTCCTCTCCTTTCTTCGGTTAAAGAATTGTTGAAGAACCATTTCTAGATGAAAGATCTGGGTGAGGAACAGCGTATTTTAGGAATCCGTATCTACCGAGATAGATCACGACGGACGTTATCACTTAGTCAGGAGTCTTATCTAGATAAGGTTCTTGAGAGGTTCAGCATGACCAACTCCAAAAAGGGGAACCATCCTATGACGACTGGGATGCAGTTGAGCAAGTCTCAGTCACCCACGACGCCTGAAGGTATTGAGCGTATGAGTCGTGTTCCTTATGCTTCTGCAATAGGACCGATCATGTATGCCATGATATGCACACGTCCAGACGTGGCATATGCATTGAGTATGACGAGTCGGTACCAAAGACTCCGGTGAAACACACTTTGGATAGCGGTAAAAAATATCCTCAAGTACCTACGGAGGACTAAGCATTGAGTATTGACTTATGGAGGCGATACTAGGCTATCTTGCAATCGATTCTGTGAGATGCTAGCTTCCAAAAGGATCAAGATGATTCAAAATCTCGGTCCGGGTTCGTCTTCACTCTTAATGGTGCTGCGGTCACTGGAAGAGTTCCAAACAGTGTTGTAGCAGATTCTACTACTCGAATCCGAGTACTATGCCGCTTCGGAGGCGTGAAGGAAGCAATATGGATGCGTCAATTCTTAGAAGGGCTTTCGGTAGTTCCTAGTTCGAATTACCCGATCACCATCTATTGTGACAATAGAGGTGCCATCTTCCAGGCTAAGGAGCCAAAGTCTAGCAACAAATCTAGACATGTACTTCGGAAGGCTCACCTGATCCGTGATTACGTGGAGCAAGAAGAGATTGTGATTGACAAGATTGCGACGGATGACAACATCGCAGATCCTCTCACCAAACCGTTGAATTATGATAAACATGTAGGGCATGTTAATTCCATGGGAATCAAACATGTTCCTAAGTTGTAGTACTTGATTATGGATTTGATACATTATCTTTTTCATATATTATTTATAACTTCATCGTTTTATATATATAATATATTGTTTTTCATGTGGATTGTCTGACAACATTGAACGCCACAAAGTGAACTGAATTACATTATATTTGTTTTTGTCCGTAATCGCCAATGTGAGCTGATAACTCCGGCTATTATATTGTGTAGTCGATTGATGGTGTGTTCAACGAGCCATAAGTTAAACGGTTGACTAATCGATCACAGATACGAGATTATGACGATACCTCGTAGGACAACGTTTTTGTGACAACGTAATGGAGTCCTAAATGTTTTATAACATTCGGTGCCAGGTCGTGGATAGGACATCTATTTTGTACCTAGAGTCGATTCTTTTGACTATCAACTGTCTCTTGAGATTAAGGCAGTCTTTGGGTGACTTTGGTTTCTTTCTCACGATCTCACCGTAATCGGGGCTAAGTAGATTTTTTTTTGTCATTTCATACTTGTGCTTACATCTGCAAGATTTGAGTTGAGGAAAATATCCATCCCTTATCAGGTTAGTTATTTCTCAGGGCCACTCGAGGAGTTGTAACTGAAATGCATGGCCATGCTCGAATGTTGATTCGTTTATCAGTTAAGTTACTCTCTAGTCGGGAAAACCACTCTTGATACTAATCGCTTGTAAAATACGACCTTTGTGAATTCGGATTTGCAAATTGTTTTACATTGAGTGGGAGAAATTTTAAAGGATATGAGAATCGGTTATCGCACATACACTTGTGAGGACAAGTGAGAGTTTGTTGGAGCTGGTGTCCTCCACAAATTAGTGTGATAACATTTGTAAATCTCTTACAGGTTCACAAGGGTATACTTCGTATATTTAATCAGTTGATTAATGTTTACCTAATAACGGTTGGCTTGCTAGAAAGTTTGACGTTATTATCATACAGATGGCGGTGATAAACTGGTCCCTAAAGGTCACACCTATAGGACATATTTGAGAAATGTGGTTATAGAAATATAATTACATTGATGCCCAAAATGACTAAAAAGTTAGTCAATGTGTTGATGAGATATTTATTTAATGAAAATGAAATAATATTAAGTTGAGACAATTAATCAAATTCGTAAAATAAATATAATAAGTTATATTTAATTAAATATATATAAGGTTAGTTTGGAAGAATTAATCTGTTAATTCGTAGTTAAATATAATCAGTTGTATTTAATATCAACAAGTTGAATGTGTCATAGTGGTAATAGTGAGGGTACACAAGCCAAGAGGTCATGGGTTCGATCCTCACTAGATGACAATTTAACATACTTTATATATTTTTGGAAAGACCAAAAATAAGAATATTTTTATTCCTTATTTCGGTCCATATTGGCCGAAAATTAGGAGAGGAATATCTTTCCTAATTAATTTGGTAATTCGGTCTATATAAGAGAAAAGGGGAGAATTATTTCAAACCTAATACTTTTTCTGACCTAGCCTCCTCTTTCTCATCACAAAACACAAAGACAATAAAATTTTACAGAAAATTTTAGATTGATTTCTAGCATAATCAAAGGGTATATCTCAGATCGTCTTGGGTGCAACCAATAGGCGAATACCAACTTTGGTATTGTTCTTAGGCCATATTTTCTAGGGCCGGAGATTAATTCTAAATCTTTTTACTTATGTTTATGTATTTTATTTTATGACCTTAGATCATCTTTATTAAATCGTTATAATCCTTCTAAATTAAGGGAAAGTATACAGATTATTTCCCATATAATCTCATATCAACCAATCAGACACCTGGCATAGGGTCCACGGGCAGCCCGCAGGAGAACTGGCAGCAGGGAACACTCGTGACTACAACCCGATTAGCTGCCACGACACATCAAAACTTTCCAAGAGTTTGGACTAGGAAGCAGCGCACTGAACCAGCAGGTAGCTGACAGGCGAGCCCCAAACTCAGGAAGCATAACTAACCAACAATATTTGGAGTTAAGGGAGATGCTAAGCAGGGTTCCAGGATTGACACCTTCACTTGAGAAGGCGACACCTGATAGTTATGCCGACTCACCATTTGTGGATGCCATATCCGTTACAGCCATGCAAAGGGATTCACAATTCCAAACATGCCTCTCTTTGATGGCACGACAGGTCCCTTTGACCATATGAGCCAGTACAAGCAGAAGATGATGACAGTGACAACTGTAGGGCAAGTAAAGGAGGCTTGTATGTGCAAGGGGTTTGGATCCACATTGACGGGGCCAGCACTTCAATGGTTTGTAAGCCTGCCCAATAGGTCAATCTCCACATTTGCTGAATTTTTAAATGCATTCACCAAGCAATTTGCAAGCAGCCGGAAGCCACAAAAGCATGCAGGAGACCTATACCGAATCGTCCAGGGAGCAGGAGAAACCATTGGGGAATAGAACACCATATTCAACAATGAGAAGGTGGCAGTTCGGGAGTGAAATGTTTCAACAGCAGTAGAAGCTTTCCGGAGAGGCCTCCACTATGACTCCGACCTGTACAAGCAGCTAACTATGCACCCATGTCATAGCTTTGAAGCGGTACAAGAAAAGGCAGTTGTCGCAATCAGATTGGAGGAAGACATCCTAGCCAGAGCCAGCCTGCCTAATACACCAAGCGTATCCAGCACCTCAGGCATAGAGAAATCAGCAAGAAAGCAGTCTACTAGTAAGAGGGATGAAAGATACAGGCCATATGGAAGGGGAGTTAACAGGATCGAAGAGAATCAGTAACTCCCTACTCTGGCAGAGTACGGATTCACTACGGGCATCGGAGGAATCCTGAAAGCACTCAGGGAGATGTGAGATGGAGTAAGGTGGCCCAAGCCACCAGTAGAAGGACAGGCATGGCGAAAAGATAGCAAGAAGAAGTGTGAGTTCCATCGTGACATTGGGCATAACACTGAAGACTGCTACACGCTGCAAAGGGAGATCAAGCGTCTGTTTGAGCAAGGATAACTGAGCCACCTATTACCACGAGAGGGCAAGCAGCAGGATAAGGTAGGGCCCGCGAAGCCTGCAACTCCACCCACATGCACCAAGGTAATAAACGTGATAACAGGCGGCTCAGATCTAAGTGGGTTGACATACTCAGCAGCTAAAAGGCACGCCACTGAGACTAAGAGAGATAGGCCAGCAAATTCCTGCAGAATTTCTCACAGTGATATACCTGCTGTTGCCTTTGATGAAGGAGATATATGTGACGAATGGGAACATCACGATGCACACATTATCACCTTATCAATGGCTAACTGTACTGTCAGAAAGGTCCTGGTAGATACAGGAAGCTCAGTCAACCTGATCATGCTGAAAACCATAGAAAACATGGGGTTTAGTGAGAAGGATTTACAGAAGAAAACCATCACGCTGGTAGGATTCAGTGGGGATACAACCAACTCACTGGGCGAGATAGTCATCCCAACCTATGTGGGAGGGGTCAACAAACAGATCAGGTACCTGGTCATTGACGGACCCTCCACCTACAATGTCATCCTGGGAAGACCGTGGCTGCACCAAATGAAGGCAGTCCCCTCAATATACCATCAATGCATAAAATTCCCCACTCCATGGGGAGTAGAAACAATACGAAGAGATCAGGAGGAAGCTAGAGGTCGCTCTGAAAGCACTAAAGTGCACCGACCCTCCAAAGATAGCAATTACTGAAAGCGCCTGTCCAGGACAAATACATTGAGCCCCCAGCTGAGGAGCTAGATCAGATCAACCTGGACAAGCTCCACCTATAGAGGACCGTGCTAATTGGAGCTGGATGCACAGGAAACCTGAGGCAGCAACTGTTAGGTCTGGAAATCCGCAGACCTTCCTGATTAGTATCTCATCTAAACCTGACTGTCAGGGTGCCAGGCTATCAGGGCACATGAAGATAGGCGCCAGGCCATGGAGAGGACAATGGTCAAAATATCAGGACGATATTAGACCATATACGCGTGTTATAAAGGAATTATATTCGCAACATTAAGTGTGAAGATTTCGCAGTAAATGTAGTAATTAAGGGAGGAATAATTAGCAATTATTACTGGTAATGATGGAGAATAATCTACATTCAATACCGTATCAAGCAGCCGTTCAGGGAAGAAGCCTATATAAAGAATACTTTGAAGATATTAGAGGCATCTCATTCACGCACAAGAAGAAGCATACGCAACACATAGAGAAATATAAACATTGTTATTTTCATACAATTATTCTCCCAAATTACATAGTGAAATCCTCTCCTGGCTTGGTGCCCGTAGTTTTTTCCCATTCAAGGGTTTTCCACGTACAAAATTCTTTGTCTTATTATTATTGTCGTTATTTCGTTTACAGCTTTATATTGTACCCTGACGACCTAACCAACAGACTATCTAGAGCTAGTTAACCATACACAACTCTACCCTGACTTGATTTCGCCTTGCGCAAAATCCACACAAAACAATTGGCGCCCACCGTGGGGCATCTAACTCTTTAAAACCTTTTTTCTTATCCTACAAAACTCAAAAATTCCTACAAAAGTGGCCGAACCCACTGTTGAAGAACAATTGAATGCAGCTCTCCAAAAAATCGCTGAGATGGAAAGCCTGAAAGAAAAAGTAGCCCAAACTGAGGCAGAAATCCTGCAACTGAAAGAATCTGAGTCAGCTCTAAAACAAAAACTAGAAAAAACCCAAGGGGCAGGCTCTAGATTCCAACCAGGAACCCCATTTTCATCAATCATTAAAAATATTAATTTTTCCAGTTTTGGGAGCCCAAGTATTCCTAAATCCATTAATGTTGATGGTGATGATGAGCTACAAAATGATAAGGAGAAACCTGATTAATCCGCAGCAGCCATCATGATGGTAGTGGTTCAGGAGATCAAGAAACTCAATGAAAAATTCGATAAGATACCCGGAGTACCTGCCAACATGGAAGAAGCTGCCCCTGACAGCTATGCTTATTCGCCTTTCATAGACGAAATAACAAAGGTAGACCTACCCAAGAACCTCACAATTCCATCCTTGAGGGTCTATGATGGAACCCCGGATCCACAAAATCATGTGGCTCTTTACAAGCAGAAAATGCTAGTTGCATCTATTCCTAGCAAGTTCAGACAAGTTTGCATGTGCAAGGGATTTGGAACGACCACGGCGACCGCCCCCTTTGCAATGGTACATCAACCTGCCAACTGGGAGCATCCATTCCTTTGCCAACCAGGTCAACAGCTTCAACCAGCAATTCGCGAGTAGCAGGGAGTTGGAGAAATGATCCAGTGATCTTTACCGAGTTACACAGAAGCCTGATGAAACTCTCAGGACATTTCTTGCAAGATTCAACAAGGAGAAAGTATCCATACCCAAGTGTGACGTTGGAACAGTAGTGGAGGCATTCAGACAGGGGTTACTACCATATAGTGACTTATATAGCGAACTCACTAAGTATCCCTGCCACACCTTCGAAGATGTCCAGGCCAAGACTCTTGCTTTCATCAGGCTGGAAGAAGATAAAAGTTATAAACTTGGATCACCCAGCAGACCAAAAGATCATGAAAGGAGCAGTAGGAAGAGCAACAAAGGAAACAACTATAGACCTACTCCATATTCCAGGTCAGATCAGTTAGAAGTTAACCTGGCCAATGAGTATCAAGGTAAGGTTAAAGTTTACCCTCCTATCTCCGAACATAACTTCAGTGTTGATATTGCAGGATTGATCCAGAGACTTGACAACATGGGATCAGCTGTTAGATGGCCCAGGAAGTCAGAAAATCCAAATCCCATAAGAGACAATTCAAAATGGTGCGAATTACACATGGATATTGGACACACCACGGATGATTGTTTCACCCTGAGGAAGGAAGTGGCCTACCTGCTAAAATCAGGATACTTGAAAGACCTGATCAAGACGAAAGGCATGAACGCAAACCAGGATGAAGAGAATCAGGAGCATAAGCAGGATCGTAGTCTCCCTCCACCACCACCAATCTATGAAGTAAAATTCATATCTGGCGGTTCAGAGATTTGTGGCCTGACAAGTTCAGCAGCAAAAAAGATAGCCAGGACGCCAATGACTGTATCGCCCTGCAAGCCGGATCATGTCCCAATAATCACTTTCAATGATTGTGACCTAGTGGGCATCCCTGATGTTCATCATGATGGCCTGGTAATTTCTATGCAGATTGGAACAGCCACAGTAAGAAGGATCCTGGTAGACGGAGGCAGCTCAGTGAACCTGATCATGCTTGACGTACTAAAAGCCATGAAGATCAACGAGGACCAAATCATCAAAAAATCCAGCGTCCTAGTAGGATTCAGTGGTGAAACCAGGAGCACTCTAGGAGAAATCCACCTCCCAACCTACGTGGAAGGAGTCTCATCTTATGAGAAATTTGGAGTCCTTGACTGCCTGTCATCCTACAATGCTATCCTGGGCATACCCTGGATTCACAATGTCAAGGCCGTACCATCAACCTATCACCAGTGCATCAAGATACCAACAGACTGGGGCATAACCACAATCAAAGGGGATCACAAGACAGCCCAGGAATGCTACACAGCAGCATTGAAAACTTCCAAGGCAGGTAAGTCCCTGGCATAGCAATTATAGCACCCTGTCAGGAGCACCTATGTGGCACCTCCCAGAATGGAAACAGATCGGGTAATCCTAGACCCTGAGTACCCTATGTTGGAGCTTGTATCCTCCACAAATTAGTGTGATAACATTTGTAAATCTCTTACAGGTTCACAAGGGTATACTTCGTATATTTAACCAGTTGATTAACGTTTACCTAATAACGGTTGGCTTGCTAGAAAGTTTGACGTTATTATCATACAGATGGCGGTGATCAACTGGTCCCTAGAGGTCACACCTATAGGATGTGTTTGAGAGATGTGATTATAGAAATATGATCACATTGATGCCTAATATGACTAAACAGTTAGTCAATGTGTTGATGAGACAATTATTTAATGAAGATTAAATAATATTAGTTGAGACAATTAATCACAATTCGTAAATTGAATATAATAAGTTATATTTAATTAAATTTATGTAATGTTAGCTTGGACGAATTAATCTGTTAATTCGTAATTAAATGTAATCGGTTATATTTAATATCAACAAGATGAATGTGTCATATTGGTAACAGTGAGAGTACACAAACCAAGAGGTCATGGGTTCGATCCTCACTAGATGACAATTTAACACATTTTATACATTTTTGGAATAACCAAAATAAGGAAATAATAATCCTTATTTCGGTTATATGAGCCGAAAATAAGGAAGAAAATATCTACCCTATTACTAACCTAATTCACGGTTTAAGTAGGTTAGAGGGAGATTATTTTGACCTAATTTTACTACTCATTCTCTTGCCTCTTCTCATCAGTAAAAAAACACAAAAACCAAAATTTTACAGAAAATTTTAGATCGATTCTAGCATAATCAAAGGGCATATCTCATATCGTCTTGGGTGCAACTGATAGGCGAATATCTACTTTGATATTGTTCTTAGGCCGTATTTGCTAGGACCGAAGGTTATTTCCGAATCCTTTACTTTTGTTTATGTATTTTATTTTATGACTAGTGATCGTCTTCATTAAATTCGTTATAATCCTTTAATATTAAGGGAAGTATACAGATTATTTCCCACAAGTGGTATCAGAGAGAAGGCCACGAATTTTAATTTTGATGATTTTCATAAAATTGTATGTAAACAACATAGGAATTTCGAAAAATAAAATTAGGGTTTTCGGCTGAAATTTTTTTTGCCGAGAGATTTTTTTTTTCGGCCTGTTTTTGTTCGTTTTGTTTTTGCTTGATGATTTATTTCCAATTTCTTTTTCATATCATTGTTTTAATCAGTTAATATTATCATATGAAGAATTGGTAGATTTTGATTTAATGCAGATTAAGTTAAAATGCAAATAGAATCGTCATGTCGATGATACAAGAACTTGTTTTTGCTATATAGTTTTAGCATATACGATCAATGATGTTTATTAATTCATTTGCTAAATCATGTTCTATTAGCATCTGTAAACATTTTTCTTCATCGATTTTTTTGAATTAGGGTTTGCCGTGAGAAAAGGATAAAAAAATTTTGTTTTTTTGTTGTTTTTTTCTGAAATGCCGAAACAGAAAAAAAAGGAAAGCATTTTTTTTGTTTTTTTTTTGCCTAATTGCCGAATAAAAAAAAAACAAATTTGGGCTGTTTTTATTCCAGCCGTGAGCTGGGATTTTTTTAAAAAAAAAAAAATTTTTTTGCTTATTTGATTCAGCCGAGACCAAATAAGAAAAAAAGGGTTTTTTTTTTTTTTTTTTTGGCCAATTAGCTATTGTGAAACGGTTCAAAATTTAAAGATATCATATTATTTTAAAGCAGTTTAAAATTTTGACGGATTGAATTCATATTACAAGTTTAATATGAATTAAGATTGAAATTAATGTGATTAATTGAGGAATTGTCACTTAATTTGATTTAATAGGTGGGTTGGATAAATTAATCAACATAATTAAGGAATTGTGTCATGTATGTTTAATTTATTTTTAGTTGATACATTTTACTTTAATTTTGTTGAATGAATCGATTGAACGAATTTATTTACGTATTTATTTTTGCAATCGGTTGTAATTTGTAATACTTAGTGTGGCCTTAGTCAAATTATGTTTTCGTAATGAAGGAAACATGATTTTTTATGTAATTATGAGATCTCGAATCTCCTTTATTTTTCTTTAGTTTTGGGTTTTGAAATTAGAATGTAATAAATAGGTTTATTATGTAAATTTTATTTATTGTAATTTTCAAAAGAAGACTAAAGATGGAGATTGGAGCTCACTCCCGCTACATGGATCAAGATGGAACATCAAGACAAGCTTGTCGGGTCCAAGGAAGATTTCAAACTTGTATTTATTGTTCATTTTGATAGGATAGGCCATACTAGGACTTTTACTGCTTTTACATTTTCATTCTTATTGCTTTTCATTCACATGTTAGTTTATGCATCATATTCCGCCTAAAACCAAACCACCTACTAATAAAATGCATGAAAATTGACTCATATAGGCTGTATGTTAGTTTTCATGGACATGCAGATGTCACAGTCTTTAAGCCATCACCTTAGTTTATTCATTCTCGCATGCTAGATATTAGTTCACTTAAAATGAATTAAAATAAAGTTGATGGGATCTTCCACTAAAACGGAAATTGAGATTAGTCTTTATAAGGGCAAACAACTATGAATCCCTTCTTCGTCGTTAGGCATAATATGACCTCTTCTACGTTGGGTAAGTAGTTGTGTTGACTTAGTTTACCTCAACATCATAGTCTGAAGAGTTTCTCGTGATTATGATGGACTAAAGATAGAATTTACAGAAATTTATCGACCAAGAATTCTAATGGTAGAATTAGCTAAAAGGTTAGCTTATCAATTTACAGAGAATTGAGTCTTGGGATCATTTATATAATTCTTGAAGAAGGTCAATTGTATAAATATTTTGAGTCTTCGCGTTATGACAGTAGTTCATTAGACTTAAATATATAAACGATGCACATGCTTATTATTTTATTCTTCTTCTCGCAGTGTAGAACACGTTTATTTTCATAATACTGTTACAACGAAATGGCTGGAAATAACGCAATCCCAATGCCTAGTGCCACACTTGATCGCGCGTCCTGGCTTAAAATTTTTATGGACCGGATGAATCGGTTCACACATCTCCCGAAAACGACGAGTCCAACTTTGCGGATCGGGAGGCGGCACTACGGAATCTTTGCCATTGCGACGGTAAGCTCAAGTACTTAATCGAGCCAATACCGGTAAATCCAGGCCCCAATGCAAGAGTCAACGAGTCACTCGCTTATAGTGATTTCGTTATGGAAGCGGGTGCGATAAAGAACGTACTCATCTTTGCAATGGAAACCAATTTGCAGAGACGCTTCATTGCCCAAGGTGCAAACAAGATTTTCACCACACTCACTAACGAGTTCCCAAAAGCACCGAGAATCGTTACTTATGAGCATACATGTCGCTTCTTTGATGCGAAACTCCAGAAGGGCCAACCGGTTAGCCCACACATTCTTCACATGATTGAGAATGTCGAAAAGCTGGAGGCACTGAATTGCAAAATCAGTGAGAGCATTGTCATTGACCGAATGCTTCATTCTCTTCACGATGGTTTTGCCCTTTTCAGGGCGAACTAAAACATGAATGACTTGAAAAAGAGTCCTCATGAGCTACACTCCCATCTCGTACAGACCGAGAAGGATATGAAATTGAGTGGGAGCATGAAGCAGGATGTTCTCATGATTTCAAACAAGTTAAAAGGTATGGGCAAGGCTCATGGCGACCTAGCTGTAGGTAAGCCAAAGTTTAAAAAGCCAGGAAACGGTAAGAGTGCGCCTGGTGAGACTAGTGGCTCACAGGGCAAGGCAAAGAGCAAGGGCGGTGACATAGAGTGCCACCATTGTCACAAGACTGGACATTGGAGGAGGAACTGTCCCGTCTACTGTGAGGACATCAAAGCAGGCCGCGTCGTTCCTGTTGGTATGTCATCTTATATTCATATGATTGAGATTAACCATGCAAGTTTCGGAACTTGGGTACTAGATACTGGTTGTGGTTCTCATCTGTGTAATCATTTGCAGGGCCTAAAGAACATCATACCTCTCGAAAAAGATGATGTGGACCTGCGTGTCGGGAATGGAGCACGAGTTGCTGCTGTCCCGAAGGGAACATATGTAATCCAACTCCCTAGTTGTTTTGAGTTATTTTTAAATAACTGTTACTATGTCCCCAGTTTGTCTAAGAACATTATTTCTGTTTCCGTACTTGCTAAAGACGGTTTTGCATTTTCAATAAAGGATAATAGCCGTATTTTCTCTTTCAATGAAATGATTTATGGCAAAGCAGTTTCCATGAATGGAATTTACATCCTAGACCAAACCACGGAAGTATTACACGTGAATAATAAGAAAATAAAGGTTGGTGACAAAGATCAAACCTATCTATGGCATTGTCGAATGGGACACATAAATGAGAAACGCGTGAAGAAACTCGTCGATAATGGGACTATTCCCGCATTCGATTTTTCTACATATGGTACGTGTGTATCATGTCTCATTGGCAAGATGACTCGAATTTCCTTCAAAGGTGTTGGAATGCGCGCTAGTGACCTATTAGGACTCATACATACTGATGTTTGTGGACCTATGTCAATTACCGCTAGAGATGGCTATAGATATTTTATCACTTTCACGGACGATTTGAGTAGATACGGATATGTCTACTTAATGAAGCATAAAAGTGAGTCCTTTGAGAAATTCAAGGAATACCGAACAGTCTGGCAGAACAAACCGGGGTAGAAAGATTAAAGCACTCCGTTCAGATCGGGGTGGCGAATATCTTTTAAATGAGTTTGATCAACACCTGAAAGACTGTGGAATCGTTTTGCAGTTAACTCCACCTGGAACACCTCAATTGAATGGTGTGTCCGAACGGAGAAATCGAACCTTACTTGATATGGTTCGATCCATGATGTGTCACACCGTGGTGCCTGATTCATTATGGGGGTTTGCTCTTTTGTCAGCTGCTCTTATACTTAACCGAAGTCCGTCTAAAGCTGTCGACAAGACTCCATATGAAATGTGGAAGGGAACGGTACCTAACTTGTCCTTCATTCGGGTTTGGGGCTGCGAGGCTTATGTCAAGTGGAGACACGAGGATAAGCTCGGCCCGCGATCGGTCAAGACATACTTTATAGGTTATCCAAAAGGAACATTTGGTCATTACTTCTATTCGCCTACCGAACATCGAGTTTTTGTTGCGGCTAGTGCGACGTTTTTAGAGAAAGAATTTCTCCAGAACAAGACGAGTAATAGAACCTTCGAGCTGTCGGAGATTCCAGAACCAACAACCGAGGAACAGATGGAGGAAGTTGTTCCTCCAACTGATGATACGGTTAACATTCCCGAGGAACCTATGAGGTCGGGTAGAGTCTCTCATCCTCCGGACAGATACATTGGTATGGTCGAGGAGAATGACGTTTTACTCCTAGAGAGTAATGAACCCGTTACCTATAAAGGTGATATGACCTGTAGTCATGCTACGTTTCATTCGGATAATCTTAGCGATAGCCGCATTTCATGATTATGAAATTTGGCAAATGGATGTGAAAACCGCCTTCTTAAACGGTTATTCGGAGGAAGAGTTGTACATGGTGCAACCCGAAGGTTTCATAGATCCTGAACATCCTAACAAAGTATGCAAGCTTAAGCGTTCCATTTATAGACTTAAGCAAACTTCCCGGAGTTGGAATCATCGTTTCGACCAGGTGATAAATAAGTATGGTTTCACTCGATCGGTCGAAGAACCATGCTTATATATCAAGTCGAGTGGGAGCAAGATTGTATTCTTGATATTGTATGTCGATGACATACTCCTGATTGGGAATGACATTCCTCTCCTATCTTCGGTTAAAGAATGCTTGAAGAACTATTTCACAGCGCATTTTGGGAATCCGTATCTACCGAGATAGATCACGACGGACGTTATCACTTAGTCAGGAGTCTTATTTGGATAAGATTCTTGAGAAGTTCAGTATGACCAACTCCAAGAAGGGGAACCTTCCAATGACGACTGGGATGCAGTTGAGCAAGTCTCAGTCACCCACGACGCCTTAAGGGATTGAGCGAATGAGTGGTGTTCCTTATGCATCTGCAATAGGATCGATCATGTATGCCATGATATGCACACGTCCAGACGTGGCATATGCATTGAGTATGACGAGTCGGTACCAAAAGACTCCAGGTGAAACACACTGGATAGCTGTTAAAAACATCCTCAAGTACCTACGGAGGACTAAGGATTTGGTATTGACTTATGGAGGCGATACTAAGCTATGCGCAATCGGTTACACAGATGCTAGCTTCCAAACGGATCGAGATGACTCAAAATCTCAGTCCGGGTTCGTCTTCACTCTTAATGGTGCTTTGCGGTCACCGGAAGAGTTCCAAACAGTGTTTGTAGCGATTCTACTACTCGAATCCGAGTACTATGCCGCTTTGGAGGCAGCAAAGGAAGCGATATGGATGTGTCAATTCTTACAAGGACTTACAGTATTTCCTAGTTCGAATGACCCGATCACCATCTATTGTGACAATAGAGGTGCCATCTGTGGGAAATAATCTGTATACTTCCCTTAAACTAGAAGGATTATAACGAGTTTAACAATGATGATCAATGGTCATAAACAAAATACATAAACAAAGTATAAAGGATTTAGAATTAACCTTCGGTCCTAGCAAAATTGGCCTAAGAACAATATCAAAATTGATATTCGCCTATTAGTTGCACCAAAGACGATATGAGATATGCCCTTTGATTATGCTAGAAATCGATCTAAAATTTTCTGTAAAATTTAGTTGTTTTGTGTTTTTCTGATGAGAGAGGAGGCAAGGTCAAAGAAAAGAATTAGGGTAGAAGAATTCTCACCCTTTCTTTCTTATAGTAGCCGAAATTAGGAGTCAATTAGGAAAAAATAATACTCTTCTAATTTTCGGTCTAACTGACCGAAATAAGGAGATTATTCTCCTTATTTCTGGTCTTTCCAAAAATATATAAAATATGTTGAATTGTCATCTAGTGAGGATCGAACCCATGACCTCTTGGTTTGTATACCCTCACTATTACCACTATGACACATTCATCTTGTTGATATTAAACATAACTGATTATATTTAATTACGAATTAACAGATTAATTCGTCCAAGCTAACATTAAATATATTTAACTAAATATAACTTATTATATTTAATTTACGAATTGACAGTTAATTCGTCTCAACTTAATATTATTTAATTTTATTAAATAATTATCTCATCAACACATTGACTAACTTTTTAGTCATTTTGGGCATCAACGTGATTATATTTCTATAACCACATTTCTCAAACACGTCCTATAGGTGTGACCTTTAGGGACCAGTTGATCACCGCCATCTGTATGATAATAACGTCAAACTTTCTAGCAAGCCAACCGTTATTAGGTAAACGTTAATCAACTGATTAAATATACGAAGTATACCCTTGTGAACCTGTAAGAGATTTACAAATGTTATCACACTAATTTGTGGAGGACACAAGCTCCAACAAACTCCCACTTGTCCTCACAAGTGTATGTGCGATAACCGATTCTCATATCCTATAAAATTTCTCCCACTCAATGTAAAACAATTTGCAAACCCGAATTCACAAAGGTCGTATTTTACAAGCGATCAATATCAAGAGTGGTTTCCCCGACTAGAGAGTAACTTAACTGATACACGAATCAACATTCACTACTACAGATACAGGCTATAACAACGGTCAAAAACCGTTGTTATATAAAAAAGCGGACGTTGTTAAAGCGTCCGTTGTAAAAGGTTTTAACAATGGTTGGTTTTCTTAAGGAAACTGTTGTTAAAAATATTAACAACGGTTTTAAGTATAAAAACCCGTTGTGGAAAGTGTGACTCAATTTTGGAGGGAAAGTTATAACAACGGTTGTAATATACAAAACCGTTGTTATAACTAAAGACAACGGTTTTTTAATAAATAACCGTTGTTGTTTGATCTTAAAAAATAAAAAAAAAATTAAATTAAATATTACTAGATGCATGCATAATTACGGCCCGTTATAATTCCGATGCATTCAGAATATCCCTTAAATTTATTACCAACGGTTTTGAAAAAACTTATAAATGTGACTATAAATATTAAAGCATCCTTTACTAACATTCATTAATTGAAACAACATGGCAATGAACCCTAATTTTATCAACAACGAAGAATGGCTTACACAAACGATTGAAGATGATGGGAAGGTTCTCGCCGGGCATCCCGCCGATCAACACCCATTAATCAAAGCATCCCTTGAACATCAACGGAATTATTGGATTAAGAGGCGTGAAGCAGTCCGACTTGTCAACAAAGCCTCATCATCATCATCATCTTCATACCCTCGTCGGCTTTACTCGCAACTTGGTGCGACCAGAGATATGTTGAGTTGTACTCTTCCAACCTTATCTCCACATGCAAGTCGTGTCCTTGCATATATTCAATCTGTTATTGCAAAATATGAAGCCAATGACCCGGAAGTTAGCGGTATACCAGAGTGGCGTGATTGGTGGCAGGTTGAGAAGCGGTTTTTACGCTTAACCGGGGTTGTTCCGCTTATTATACATCTTTTGATTTCGATAATTCTTAATGTATTTGGTTTAAAATTAAATGAAATGATCATTTTGAAAGTGTTGAGTTATGCTTGTTTGATTTGCTTCCATTTTTTGAACTCCATAGATCAGTCATCATCAAGATCCGATTATTCGCCATCACTTGTGCATATGAACGGACAATATGGAATGAGAAGGGTTAGTAATAAGATTTGAAGCAACATTGAGAGATATGATGATGATTATGGCACAACTTCCTAACATATATATTAATTAAAAAACAACTCAACCCACACATTGCTTAGTATAAATACATTGCATTATCTCAACTAACATGCATTTCCATTATCTCAATATATTCTCCAAACCCTAATCAAGCTAAAACAAACTCCAAATAAATTAACCCTCTCCTTAATCTTTCAAAACAAACTCCAAACTCCAACAAAATGAATGATATCATCCTTAAGACTCTTATTGTGCTCGATCCGTCAAGGACGCCAAAGAAGATGGCTTGACGGAGCAAAGAGAAATGCAACTATATGACGATATAGCGGATCTTTGAACGGAACCTAATGGTCGATAAAAACACATACATGGAAATGAAATAATTAGAAAAATAAAATAATGACGATGAAACAAACCGATAATTACTAACGTACGTAAAGAGACGATGAAATCAACAGTGATGGCGAGAAGATAAAGCGACGATGAGAAAGAGAGAAAGAGACGATGAGAAAGTGTGTGTTTTGTGTTTGTGTTTGGCTGCTGGGTTTGTGTTTGTGTATTAAGGTTTGTGTTTTGTGGCTGCAGCAGACTTGTGTTTGTGTGGTTTATAGTATGGAAGGTATTGACAACGGTTATTAAACAACAACCGTTGTCAAATAAGTTTTAACAACGGTTGTAAATTAACAACCGTTGTCAAAGAAGTTTTAACAACGGGTTCCAAAAGCAACCGTTGTGATTACTTTTCACTAACTTTGCGTCAATTTTGCGCCACATTAGTAACAACGGTTGTGTATGTGTAACCCATTGTTAAAACTAATAACAACGGTTTTTATAACCATACCCGTTGTAATTCATTTTAGTAAAATTCGCGCCATACATTCTACAACGTCTATTGTGATTTTCGTGAATACTCGTTGTTAATGGGGCGTTGTAGTTTCCTGGATTTGTAGTAGTGATTCGAGCATGGCCATGCATTTCAGTTACAACTCCTCGAGTGGCCCTGAGAAATAACTATACCTGATAAGGTTGGATATTTTCCTCAACTCGAATCCTGCAGATGTAAGCACAGTATGAAATGACCCAGAAAAAATCTACTTAGCCCCAGTTACGGTAGACCGTGAGAAAGAAACCAAAGTCACCCAAAAACTGCCTTAGTCTCAAGAGACAGTTGATAGTCAAATGAATCGACTCTAGGAACACAATGGATGTCCTATCCACGACCTGGCACCGAATGTTATTAAACATTTAGGACTCCATTACGTTGTCACAAAAAGTTGTCCTACGAGGTATCGTCATAATCTCGTATTTGTGATCGATAAGTCAACCGTTTGACTTATGGCTCGTTGAACCCACCATCAATCGACTGCACAATATAATAGCCGGAGTTATCAGCTCACATTGGCGATTACGGACCAAAACAAATATAATGTAATTCAGTTCACTTTGTGGCGTTCAATGTTGTCAGTACAATCCACATGAAAAACAAAATATTATATATTAAACGATGAATTATAAATAGTATATGAAAACGATAATGTATCAAATTCATAATCAAGTACCATAACTCAAGAACACGTTTAATTCCCATGGAAATAACGTGCCCTACATGCTTATCATAATTCAACGATTCAGTAGTAGAATCTGCTACAACACACTAAGAGTGAAGACGAACCCGGACTGAGATCTGTTTGGAAGCTAGCATCTGCGTAACCGGTTGCGCATAGCTTAGTATCTCCTCCATAAGTCAATACCCAATCCATAGTCCTCCGTAGGTACCTGGATTCTTTTGGTACCGACTCGTCATACTCTATGCATATGCCACGTCTGGACGTGTGCATATCATGGCATACATGATCGATCCTATTGCAAATGCATAAGGAATACGACTCATGCGTTCAACCCGTTCAGGCGTCGTGGGTGACTGAGACTTACTCAACTGCATCCCAGACGTCATTGGAAGGTTCCCCTTCTTGGAGTTGGTCATGCTGAACCTCTCAAGAATATTATCCAAATAAGACTCCTGACTAAGTGATAACGTTCGTCGTCATCTATCTCGGTAGATACGGATTCCCAAAATGTGATGTGCCTCACCCAGATCTTTCATCTGGAAATGGTTCTTCAACCATTCTTTAACTGAAGGTAAGAGAGGAATGTCATTCCCAATCAAGAGTATGTCATCGACATACAATATCAAGAATACAATCTTGCTCCCACTCGACTTGATATATAATCATGGTTCTTCGACCGATCGAATGAAGCCATACTCTTTTATCACTTGGTCGAAACGATGATTCCAACTCCGAGAAGCTTGCTTAAGTCCATAAATGGAACGCTTAAGCTTGCATACTTTCTTAGGATGTTCAGGATCTATGAAACCTTCGGGTTGCACCATGTACAACTCTTCCTCCAAATAACCGTTTAAGAAGGCGGTTTTCACATCCATTTGCCAAATCTCATAATCATGAAATGCGGCAATCACTAAGATTATCCGAATGGAATGTAGCATGACTACAGGTGCAAAAATTTCATCATAATGCAGTCCTTGCACTTGAGTGAAACCTTTTGCCACAAGTCGTGCCTTATAGATATCCGGTTGCGCGTCTACAGAACGCTTTATTTTGTAAAGCCATTTGCACTGAAGAGGTTTTACCTTTTTAGATAAATCAACTAGATCCCATACGTTATTCTCATACATGGAGTCCATCTCGGATTGCATGGCTTCAAGCCATAGCTTTGAGTCGGAACAGCCCATAGCACCTTTATAGGTTGCGGGTTCATTACTTTCTAGAAGTAAAACGTCATTCTCCTCGACCATACCAATGTATCTGTCCGGAGGATGAGAGTCTCTACCCGACCTCCTAGGTTCCTCAGGAATATTAACCGTATCGTCAGTTGGAGGTACAGCTTCCTCCATCCGTTCCTCGGTTGTTGGTTGAATCTCCGAAAACACTCGAAGGTTCTATTACTCGTCTTGTTCTCGAGAAATTATTTCTCTAAGAACGTCGCACTAGCCGCAACAAAAACTCGATGTTCGGTAGGCGAATAGAAGTAATGACCAAATGTTCCTTTTGGATAACCTATAAAGTACGTCTTAACCGATCGCGGGCCGAGCTTATCCTCGTGTCTCCACTTGACATAAGCCTCGCAGCCCCAAACCCGAATAAAGGACAAGTTGGGTACTGTTCCCTTCCACATTTCATATGGAGTCTTGTCGACAGCTTTAGACGGACCTCGGTTAAGTATAAGAGCAGCTGACAAAAGAGCATAACCCCATAATGAATCAGGCACTACGGTGTGACTCATTATGGATCGAACCATATCAAGTAAGGTTCGATTTCTCCGTTCGGACACACCATTCAATTGAGGTGTTCCGGTGGAGTTAATCGCAAAACGATTCCACGATCTTTCGGTGTTGATCAAACTCATTTGAAAGATATTCGCCACCCCGATCTGAACGAAGTGCTTTAATCTTTCTACCCGGTTGGTTCTGTACCTATTCTCGTATTCCTTGAATTTCTCAAAGGACTCACTTTTATGCTTCATTAAGTAGACATATCCGTATCTACTCAAATCGTCCGTGAAAGTGATAAAATATCTATAGCCATCTCTAGCGGTAATTGACATAGGTCCACATACGTCCGTATGTATGAGTCCTAATAGGTCACTAGCGTGCATTACAACACATTTGAAGGAAATTCGAGTCATCTTGCCAATAAGACATGATTCACACGTGCCATATGTAGAAAATCCGAATGCGGGAATAGTCCCAATATCGACGAGTTTCTTTACGCGTTTCTCATTTATGTGTCCCATTCGACAATGCCATAAATAGGTTTGATCTTTGTCACCAACCTTTAATTTCTTATTATTCATGTGTAATACTTCCGTGGTTTGATCTAAGATGTAAATTCCATTCATGGAATTGCCATAAATCATTTCATTAAAAGAGAAAATACAACTATTATCCTTTATTGAAAATGTAAAACTGTCTTTAGCAAGTACGGAAACAGAAATAATATTCTTAGATAAATTGGGTACATAGTAACAGTTATTTAAAGATAACTCAAAACCACTAGGGAGTTGGATTACATATGTTCCCTTCAAGGCAGCAGCAACTCGTGCTCCATTCCCGACTCGCAGGTCCACATCACCTTTTTCGAGAGGTATGATGTTCTTTAGGCCCTGCAAATGATTACACAGATGAGAACCACAACCAGTATCTAGTACCCAAGTTCCGAAACTTTCATGGTTAATCTCAATCATATGAATATAAGATGACATACCAACAGGAACGACGCGGCCTGCCTTGATGTCCTCACGGTAAACGGGACAGTTCCTCCTCCAATGTTTAGTCTTGTGACAATGGTGGCACTCTATGTCACCGCCCTTGCTCTTTGTCTTGCCCTGTGAGCCACTAGTCTCACCAGGCGCACTCTTACCATTTCCTGGCTTCTTAAACTTTGGCTTACCTACAGCTAGGTCGCCATGAGCCTTGCCCTTACCTTTACCTTTGTTGTAAATCGTGAGAACATCCTGCTTCACGCTCCCACTCAATTTCATATCCTTCTCAGTCTGTACGAGAAGGGAGTGTAGCTCATGAGGACTCCTTTTCAAGTCATTCATATTGTAGTTCGCCCTGAAAAGGGCAAAACCATCGTGAAGAGAATGAAGCATTCGGTCAATGACAATGCTCTCACTGATTTTACAATTCAATGCCTCCAGTTTCTCGACATTCTCAATCATGTGAAGAATGTGTGGGCTAACCGGTTGGCCCTTCTGGAGTTTTGCATCAAAGAAGCGACAGGTATGCTCATATGTAACGATTCTCGGTGCCTTTGAGAACTCGTTAGTAGGCGTGGTGAAAATCTTGTTTGCACCTTGGGCAATGAAGCGTCTCTGCAAATTGGTTTCCATTGCAAAGATGAGTACGTTCTTTATCGCACCCGCTTCCATAACGAAATCACTATAAGCGAGGGACTCGTTGACTCCTGCATTTGGGCCTGGGTTGACCGGTATTGTCTCAGTTGAATACCTGAGCTTACCGTCAGCAGTGGCAGCATTCCGTAGTGCCGCCTCCCAGTCCGCAAAATTGGACCCATCATTCTTCAGTCGAGTGGACTGATTCATTTGGTCTATGAACATTTTAAGCCAGGACGAACGATCTAGTGTGGCACTAGGCATTGGGATTGCGTTATTTCCAGCCATTTGTTGTAACAGTATTATTGAAAATAAACGTGTTCTACACTGCGAAAGAAGAATAAAATAATAAGCATGTGCATCGTTTTATTTTAAGTCTAATGAACTAATGTCATAACGCGAAGACTCAAAACATTTATACAATTGACCTCCCTCAAGAATTATATAAATGACTCCAAGACTCAATTTTCTGTAAATTGATAAGCTAACCTTTTAGCGAATTCTACCGTTAGAATTCTTGGTCGATAAATTTCTGTAAATACTATCTTTAGTCCATCAT
Source organism: Silene latifolia (assembly GCF_048544455.1). Classification (NCBI taxonomy): domain Eukaryota; kingdom Viridiplantae; phylum Streptophyta; class Magnoliopsida; order Caryophyllales; family Caryophyllaceae; genus Silene; species Silene latifolia. Next base: position 40,841,780 of record NC_133531.1, read on the forward strand.
AATCACGAGAAACTCTTCGGACTATGATGTTGAGGTAAACTAAGTCAACACAACTACTTACCCAACGTAGAAGGGGTCATATTAGGCCTACCGACGAAGAAGGGATTCATAGATGTTTGCCCTTATAAAGACTAATCTCAATTTCCGTTTTAGAGGAAGATCCCATCAACTTTATTTAAATTCATTTTAAGTGAACTATAGTCTAGCATGCGAGAATGATTAAACTAAAGTGATGGCTTAAAGTCAGTGACATCTGCATGTCCATGAAAACTAACATACAACCTATATGAGTCAATTTTCATGCATTTTAGTAGTAGGTGGTTTGGTTTTAGGCGGAAAATGATGCAATTACTAACATGTGAATGAAACGCAATAATAATGAAAAACGTAAAAAAAAAAAAGTCCTAGTGTGGCCTATCCTATCAAAATGAACAATAAATACAAGTTTGGAATCCATCCTTGGACCCGAGAAGCTTGTCTTGATGTTCCATCTTGATCCATGTAACGGGAGTGAGCTTGAATCTTCATCTTTAGTTTTCTTTGAAATTACAATAAATAAAATTACATAATTTACCTATTTATTACATTCTAATTTCAAAACCCAAAACTAAAATAAAGGAGATTCGAGATCTCATAATTACATAAAAATCATGTTTCCTTCATTACGAAAACATAATTTTACTAAGGCCACATTAAGTATTACAAATTAAAACCGATTGCAAAATTAAATACGTAAATAAAATTCATTGATTCGATTCATTCAACAAAATTAAAAGCATCAACTAAAATAAATTAAACATATATTACACAATTCTTTAATTATGTTGATTAATTTATCCAAACCACCTATTTAAATTAAATTAAGTGACAATTCCGCAATTTAATCACATTAATTTCATTCTTAATCCATATTAAACTTGTAATATGAATTCTATCCGTCAAAATTTTAAACTGCTTTAAAATAACTCGGTATCTTTAAATTGTGATCCGATTAACAATAACTAATTGGCCAAAATAAAATAAAAAACACAAAATCCAATTTTTCTTCCTTTTGGGTCTCGGCAAAAAGGAAAACAATTTTTTTTTCTTTTTTTTTTATTTGTAAACTCAGCTCACGGCTGAAAAAACAGCCAATAATTATTATTATTTTTTCGGACATAAGGCAAAAACAAGGAAAGAAAAAACTTTCCTTTTCTTTTTCTTTTAGATTCGGCAAAAAGAAAAATAACCCAAAAAAAAACAGTTTTTTTTTTTTATGAACACTGTTCACGGTGAACAGTACCGAACAGAAAAAAAACAACAACAACGGCAAAAAAAAATAAAACAACCGTCACAAAAAACTTGCGGCAAGAATTGCCCTAAAACAAAACTGATGAAGAAAATGTTTACAGTTGCCATATAAAACGTGATTCATATGAATCAAATGATTATTCCATTAACAATTTAATTTAATCCGAATTAAATCAAGGTATCTACAAATTCATTTTATTATCATCTTAACATATTAAAACAATAATTCATATGAATCAAATGGAAATAAATCATCACCAAAGAAAAGAAACAGGCCGAAAAAAAAAATTCTCTCGGCACAAAAAAAATTTCAGCCGAAAACCCTAAAATTGTTTTTTTTTTCGAAATCCCCATTGTTTACATACCTATTTTATGAAAATCATCAAAAATAAAATCGTGGCCTAGTGCTCTGATACCACTTGTGGGAAATAATCTGTATACTTCCCTTAAACTAGAAGGATTATAACGAGTTTAACAATGATGATCAATGGTCATAAACAAAATACATAAACAAAGTATAAAAGATTTAGAATTAACCTTCGGTCCTAGCAAAATTGGCCTAAGAACAATATCAAAATTGATATTCGCCTATTAGTTGCACCAAAGACGATATGAGATATGCCCTTTGATTATGCTAGAAATCGATCTAAAATTTTCTGTAAAATTTAGTTGTTTTGTGTTTTTCTGATGAGAGAGGAGGCAAGGTCAAAGAAAAGAATTAGGGTAGAAGAATTCTCACCCTTTCTTTCTTATAGTAGCCGAAATTAGGAGTCAATTAGGAAAGAATAATACTCTCCTAATTTTCGGCCTAACTGACCGAAATAAGGAGATTAGTCTCCTTATTTTTGGTCTTTCCAAAAATATATAAAATATGTTGAATTGTCATCTAGTGAGGATCGAACCCATGACCTCTTGGTTTGTGTACCCTCACTATTACCACTATGACACATTCATCTTGTTGATATTAAACATAACTAATTATATTTAATTACGAATTAACAGATTAATTCGTCCAAGCTAACATTAAATATATTTAACTAAATATAACTTATTATATTTAATTTACGAATTGACAGTTAATTCGTCTCAACTTAATATTATTTAATTTTATTAAATAATTATCTCATCAACACATTGACTAACTTTTTAGTCATTTTGGGCATCAACGTGATTATATTTCTATAACCACATTTCTAAAACACGTCCTATAGGTGTTACCTTTAGGGACCAGTTGATCACCGCCATCTGTATGATAATAACGTCAAACTTTCTAGCAAGCCAACCGTTATTAGGTAAACGTTAATCAACTGATTAAATATACGAAGTATACCCTTGTGAACCTGTAAGAGATTTACAAATGTTATCACTCTAATTTCTGGAGGACACAAGCTCCAATACCATCTTCCAGGCTAAGGAGCCAAAGTTTAGCAACAAATCTAGACATGTACATCGGAAAGCTCACCTGATCCCTGATTATGTGGAGCAAGAGGAGATTGTGATATTCAAGATTGCGACGGATGATAACATCGCGGATCCTCTCACTAAACTGTTGAATTATGATAAGCATGTAGGGCACGTTAATTCCATGGGAATTTAACGCGTTCCTGAGTTGTAGTACTTGATTATGGATTTGATACATTATCTTTTTCATATACTATTTATAACTTCATCGTTTTATTATAATATTTTGTTTTTCATGTGGATTGTACTGACAATATTGAACGCCACAAAAGTGAATCAATTACATTATATTTGTTTTGGTCCGTAATCGCCAATGTGAGCTGATAACTCCGGCTATTATATTGTGCAGTCGATTGATGGTGGGTTCAACGAGCCATAAGTCAAACGGTTGACTGATCGATCACAGATGCGAGATTATAACGATACCTCGTAGGACAACTTTTTGTGACAACGTAATGGAGTCCTAAATGTTTAAAAACATTCGGTACCAGGTCGTGGATAGGACATCCATTGTGTTCCTAGAGCCGATTCTTTTGACTATCGACTGTCTCTTGAGATTAAGGCAGTTTTTGGGTGACTTTGGTTTCTTTCTCACGGTCTGCCGTAACTGGAGGCTAAGTAGATTTTTTCTGGGTCATTTCATACTGTGATTATATCTGTAGGATTCGAGTTGAGGAAAATATCCAACCCTTATCAGGTATAGTTATTTCTCAGGGCCACTCGAGGAGTAGTAACTGAAATGCATGTCCATGCTCAAATGATGATTCGTTTATCAGTTAAGTTACTCTCTAGTCGGGGAAACCACTCTTGATAATGATCGCATGTAAAATACGACCTTTGTGAATACGGATTTGCAAATTGTTTTACATTGAGTGGGTGAAATTTTAGGATATGAGAATCGGTTATCGCACATACACCTGTGAGGACAAGTGGGAGTTTGTTGGAGCTTGTGTCCTCCACAAATTAGTGTGATAACATTTTTAAATCTCTTACAGGTTCACAAGGGTATACTTCGCATATTTAATCAGTTGATTAACGTTTACCTAATGACGGTTGGCTTGCTAGAAAGTTTGACGTTATTATCATACAGATGGCGGTGATCAACTAGTCCCTAAAGGTCACACCTATAGGATGTGTTTGAGAGATGTGATTATAGAAATATGATCACATTGATGCCTAATATGACTAAACAGTTAGTCAATGTGTTGATGAGACAATTATTTAATGAAGATTAAATAATATTAGTTGAGACGAATTAATCACAATTTAAAATTGAATATAATAAGTTATATTTAATTAAATGTATGTAATGTTAGCTTGGACGGATTAATCTGTTAATTCGTAATTAAATGTAATCGGTTCTATTTAATATCAACAAGATGAATGTGTCATAGTGGTAACAGTGAGGGTACACAAACCAAGAGGTCATGGGTTCGATCCTCACTAGATGACAATTTAACACATTTTATACATTTTTGGAATAACCAAAATAAGGAAATAATACTCCTTATTTCGGTTATATGGGCCGAAAATAAGGAAGAAAATATCTACCCTATTACTAACCTAATTCACGGTTTAAGTAGGTTAGAGGGAGATTATTTTTGACCTAATTTTACTACTCATTCTCTTGCCTCTTCTCATCAGTAAAAAACACAAAAACCAAAATTTTACAGAAAATTTTAGATCGATTCTAGCATAATCAAAGGGCATATCTCATATCGTCTTGGGTGCAACTGATAGGCGAATATCTACTTTGATATTGTTCTTAGGCCGTATTTCCTAGGACCGAAGGTTATTTCTGAATCCTTTACTTTTGTTTATGTATTTTATTTTATGACTAGTGATCGTCTTCATTAAATTCGTTATAATCCTTTAATATTAAGGGAAGTATATAGATTATTTCCCACACCCTGACAGGTATGTTTTGATAGGATCTGATGCACCAGATAGTGTCAGGCCTGAACTGGTAAAATTCCTTAAAAATAAATCATCTTGGTTTGCTTGGTCACATTTTGATATGACTGGAATTAGCGCAGATATAATTACTCATAAGCTCAATGTTAACCCATCTTTTAAGCCTATTCAGCAGAAAAGGCGCAAATTTGCAGCTGAAAGAAATACCATAATAAACGAGGAAGTAGAGAAACTCTTGGATATGGGGATGATCAGGGAAGTAATGTACCCTGAGTGGCTGACTAACGTAGTTGTTGTGCAGAAAAAGAATGGGAAGTGGAGAGTCTGTGTAGACTACACTGACTTGAACAAAGCCTGTCCTAAAGATCCATTCCCCCGCCTCATATTGATGCCATGGTAGACGCCACAAAGCAGCCACGAAATGCCGACATTCATGGATGCTTCCAAAGTGGATTCAATCAAATAAAGATGCACCCCGCCGACCAGGAGAGTCTTTGCATTCATTACGAGCATCGAGGCATATCTTTGTTACACCGCCATGCCTTTCGGCCTGAATGCGAGGGGCAACGTATCAAATACCACCGTCAACATGATGTTTAAAGACTAGATAGGTCACATCATGGAAGTATACATAGACGACATGGTGGTGAAATCCAAGAATGCAGAAGATCATGTGAAGCATCTAGAAATAGCATTTGAGATATTAGAAAAATACAACATGAAGCTGAACCCTGCAAAATGCCACTTTGGAGTCTCTGCAGGCAAATTTCTTGGATATATGGTCACAAAGAGAGGCATAGAAGCTAGCCCTGAACAGATAAAGGCTATCCTGGAACTACAGTCACCCAAGTCTGTCAAAGATATCCAAAAATTGGCAGGCCGGGGAGCTGCCCCGAACTGTTTCATATCAAGATCCTCTGAGAGATGCAAAACATTATATAACCTCCTCAGAAAAAATAAACAGTTCCAGTTGACAGATGAGCATGAGACAGCTTTTCAGGATCTAAAATCCTATTTATCATCTCCACCCTTACCGGCTAAACCAAAAAAGGGAGAGCCTTTGTCAGTATACCTATCATCACATCGACACAAAGATCGTGCCGATCCTGGTGAAAGAACAAGACGGTCAGCAACATCCAGTCTACTATGTAAGTAAAAGCCTACTAGATGCTGAGTTAAGGTATGGACTACTTGAAAAATATGTCTTTGCTTTAATTATGTCATGTACTAAATTGCGACCCTATTTTAAAAGTCACCCCATTATAGTCAGGACCAATCTGCCCATAAAATATGTCCTGCGTAAACCTGAACTTTCAGGCAGGATGGCCAAATGGTCAGTACAGATTAGCACATACGACATCACCTTTGAACCCAGGGCAGCGATCAAATCACAGGCCCTAGCAGACTTTGTGGCTGACTTTAGCCCTAACCTGGAACCAGACATGATAAAAGAGGTCAACCAACTAGAAAATAGAACCCCAGACCAAGAATGGACCATATTCATAGATGGGGCATCCAACGCCAGGGGGACAGGTTAGGGTTATTACTTAAATCACCACAGGGAGACGTGATAGCTCAGGCTATAAGCTGTGAGTTCAAAGCTACCAACAATGAAGCAGAATATGAAGCTCTAATAGCAGGCTTAAAGGTATATCTAGACCTCGGTGTTCAAAACCTAAAGGTAAAAACTGATTCACTCTTAATTGCTAATCAAATAAAGGGAATTTATACGGCTAAGGATGCAAAAATGATTTCGTATTTAGAATATGCAAAAAACCTTACCGCTAAATTCGCTTTATTTGACATAGATCAAATATCAAGAGACCTGAATACCCAGGCTGACACTCTAGCCACCCTAGGTTCGAATTTTACCCCCACTGTTTTCGACAAAATACCAATTGTGCACTTATTAAAGCCAGCCATCAGCAAACCTGAACAAGTCAGTCCTGTCAATCAGGACAATAACTCGTGGACTAAACCCTATTATGACTGGTTTCTCCGAGGAATAATGACTCAGGGCAGACATGAGGCAAGGGCTTTTAAAATTAGAGCTTCAACTTATGCTATCATCAATAACACTTTGTTCAAGAGATCGCAGGCTGGACCCTACCTGAGATGTTTGGAACCTGACAAAGCCAAACTAGTACTTCAGGAAATACACGATGGACACTGTGGCAACCACAAAGGAGGAAAGAGCATGGCAAGCAAAGTTCTCAGGACAGGCTAGTACTGGCCCACACTGAGAGCTGACTGCCTGGAATACTCTTTAAAATGCGAAGCCTGCCAAATTCATGCACCAATCATACATCAACCATCTGAACTCCTCCATTCAATTTCCGCACCCTGGCCATTCATAAAGTGGGGCATGGATATTGTGGAAAAACTGCCCGTAGCTCCAGGACAAAAAGTATTCATGTTAGCTTTGACTGATTACTTCTCCAAATGGATTGAGGCTGACTCTTTCAGGCAAGTAACTGAAAAAGAAGTAATATCCTTCATCAGGACAAACATCATTTGCAGATATGGAGTCCCATCAGAAATAGTATGCGATAACGGAACTCAATTCGTGGGGAAAAGGACCCAAGCATTTTTCCAAGAATGGAATATCAACCTGGTAACATCAATCCCTGGATATCCAAAAGCTAATGGTCAGGCTGAATCTAGCAATAAGGTACTCATAAGCTGCCTAAAAAAGAAGCTAAAAAGAAGACGAGGGAGATGGGCTAAAGAACTTCCATTAGTACTATGGGCAGACAGGACAACTCCAAAAACTGCAACAGGCCAAACACCTTACTCCCTGGTGTATGGCTGTGAAGTTGTCATTCCTGCGGAAGTACAAGTACCAACATCCAGATGCAGCCTGAACAACGTTGAAGCAAACAAAGACCTGATGCAACACAACTTGGTCCTGACAGAAGAATTAAGAGACGCCGCCAAAATCGGGATGGCATCATATCAACAAGCGATCGCCAGACTTACAATAAAAACGCCGGTCGGGTCTTTAAAGAAGTAGACCTTGTCCTACGCAAAGTATTTCCAAATAAAAAAGAAAAATCAAAGAAAACCTGGCTCCCACATGGGAAGGCCCTTACTTAATTGATTCAATTGTTGGACAAGGAGCATACAGGCTCCAAACGCTGGAAGGGGAAATGATCCAAAGATCCTGGAATGTAACTCATTTAAAATTATTCCATATGTAAAGATCAGGCAACAATCGTGTATAAATTCAATCACTACTCAACCTAACATGCTATGTGATGAACTACATGTTTTACATGCCTTATCGTATTTTATATCCTGCTCAACTAACCCATCTATGTACTTTTTGAATCCTGAACAATTATACATGATAAAAGATTATATGCATAAATATTCGGATTGAGGGCTACTCTACTATACATTATTCCCGAAACAAAAATTTTGCACTTAATCGTGCCTCGACGAGTTGGTAACCGCCACCAGATACGATAAAAGAGTCGGACCAATCGAGCATGAAATAATTGCCGACCTGACTAGGTTTATCCACGGATTACAACCTATTGGACGCAGCAAGACAGGTGTAAGGGTGTTCTCTCCCAAATACTTAGTCTAAAATGCCCTATTGACAGGCCGAATACCAAGCCCTCCAAATAGGCGGGGGACATAAGCCCTCCCGACAGACGGTTTTCCACCCCTTCAACCATTATAGCAAAAAACTATACTTGGTTGAATTACTCATGAATAACAAAATAAAACGAAAATAATATGCGGTTATTCAAACGGAATGTTTGACAGCCCAACCCAACAGACGAAACTCACAAAGGAATATCAAAAGCAGAATAAGCCAAAAGAAGGCCATCATGCCTATATTAATAAAAACCTTTACCCCCTGGGGCAAAGGTGCCAAAATATTCATAAAAGCCAGGGATAACCTCCCTGACCCAACATAGGAAAAGAAAAATATTGTTTGTCCAGGGACATCCCCCCTGGGTTGGCCAAAATACCAAACAGAAAAAATAAATTACTGCTTCTCCTTAGAAACAGTAGCAGCATCAACAACCTGCTCCCCACTCTTAGCCGGATCAGCGTCAACATCCTGCTCCCCTGGAGAGTCGACCTCCTGTTCATTCTCCATATTATACAGGTCTGATACTTTGAAGCAGCAAAAGCCATCTCAGCCTCAGGGTTCCACTTCGCCCTAGCCTCGACAGGCTCTGACATAGCAGCCACCCTTCCCTTGATATAGAAGTAGAGGGAAGCATCATCCAACTTGAACTCCAAGTCATCCCTCTCTTGAGTGAGCTCCTCATTTCTGTCCAAGGCCTCTCCAACAATGTGACCGCTTGCTCAAATCGCCTCGATCTTAGCAAGATCCCTCTCACTGTACCCTTGTCAAGTCGCACTTTAGCAAACAGTCGGCTCGTGCAAAATCCAGCTCGACTTTAGCCTATCATAATCTGATCTCATCGGATCAATTCGCTACCAAAGAAGTAGCCTGATAGGCATTATGGAGACAGTCGCAAAGACACCGATCAAAAACAGAGAGAAAAGTATGAGTAACTTACCGTAATAATAGAAAACTACCAAAACAAAACACACATAGAAATAGTTCCAACCTACCTCCCTTACTAGCCCAAGGCACCACCAAGAGGTCGATCGAATGATCCACCTCAAGCAACTACCCGAGTAGCGGTCTCAACAGGTCGGGGTGAGCATGACATCCGATTTAGAAGCGGCGTAGTCCCTAATCTTCACCCTAGCACCTCCATATTGTCCACCCTGCTCTCACTTCCCTGACCAAGGCGAAACATCAACATCTTCAATTTTCCTTTTTTGGGTCAAACTTGTTTCAAGAGGGGCAAGCAGTCTGATAGAGACCTTGCGGATCGACTGTCAGTCAAGTCAATAACAGCTCAGATCCCCGCTTCCTTGGGAACCTTCCTCCTTGATCTTAGCTAGCCTTGGTGAAAGGTCACCATACCAAACCTGGCAAGGCGAATAGATGACCTGGTGGTCGCAACACGAAATACTATATTAGCAATATAAACCAACCATTATCGTGAAGCTAAAGTAAAAAGAAAAGAAAGACTAAGATAGACTTATCGCTGAGGTAGTAGCACTAGCGATCCCTGAAGGTTTAGCCGCCCGCAAAGACCGTCGACCTTCAAACAATGAGGAAGGTGACCAATCCCACAACAGAGAGGCCGGACCTCTCCAAAGGAGGAATAGAAAGGAAAGCGAAATATTGGGAGTGGGATACTCGGTTTGATAACCTGATCGTCAAATCGCACACATAAGAGGTATGACTTATTATAATTTTCATTTTATTTTTCACTAACAAATAAAACACGCAGGCAAAGAAAGAAACCAAAAGACTCACCAAAGAACGCAAGCCTCATGATTCAAATACGCCAAGTCGGACCCATTAATTGGTCCGACAAACATGTACCAAAGATGACCCGCCTTTATCATGGCCATTTGTCCAAGTTACTCGAAGAGGAGTAGTAGATGCCCGACCTTAAAACTTATACGGCTAGGGTGTTTGTTTTAACAAAGATAACAAGTCTTCAAGTCGTCAAGAGAAAAAGAAATATTGTGTTTTTTACAGAGATTCTCAATGGAACATACAACCTTCCACACCATTGGCATTAACTGATAAGATGGAACACCAATCTCCTTAATAACCTCAACCATAAGAGGAGAAAAGGAAGCTTACGGCTGCCCTTGAAAGCCCGGCCATGAATACAGAACCAACCAGACAAGCCCAGGTCGGCCCGATGGGAGAATTCTCGGGGATCCGACTTGAAAGATCGCATGGATGATCCCCTTATCCTTCAAAATCTTCTCAAACTCGGGCTTCAAACAGTTTGCGGAGACTCGATCCTCATTTAAAGCCTTCGTAGGCTTGAATTGAAAATCACCATGGAATATTGAGATCATCTCCAATGGAGAATCACTCGACTTATTGATGTGGGAGATGGAGCGGCGAAGAAGTATGCAAAGTTTCGAAGAAGTTTCCTCGGGATTAAGGGAGGAGGAGTTGCGAACCGCCCCCTGGTAGACTTCTTCTTTGCAGCCATTATTTGAAAGATTGTGAAGAATTGATTAAAGATTGAAGAAGTTAGAAATTAAGAGAACTGAAGAAAAAGATTATTAAAGAGAGAAAATGAGAAGAAATTGCTTTGGTGAGTTCAACTTAATGAAGCACGTAGGTATTTATAATGAAGAAGATTAGGGTTTCAGCCGCAAAGGAAGTGGATAATCATTAAGGAAGTTGCAGTAAATATCACACGCGTCATCAACTGCAAGAAAATAGCGATTCTGAGAAATGACTAGGCAAAACTTAACCGTTGGGTAATCTTCCTAAAAATAAAGTTATCTCCTCATTTTTTCATCCTGGCACACTACAAATAAGGAGATAAGGGGCAATTGTTAGGCCTGGAAATCCGCAGACCTTCCTGATCAGTATCTTATCTAAACCTGACTATCAGGGTGCCAGGCTATCAGGGCACATGAAGATAGGCGCCAGGCCATGGAGAGGACAACGGTCAAAATATCAGGACGATATTAGACCATATACGCGTGTTATAAAGGAATTATATACGCAACATTAAGTGTGAAGATTTCGCAGTAAATGCAGTAATTAAGGGAGGAATAATTAGCAATTATTACTGGTAATGATGGAGAATAATCTGCATTCAATACCGTATGAAGCAGCCGTTCAGGGAAGAAGCCTATATAAAGAATACTTTGAAGATATTAGAGGCATCTCATTCACGCACAAGAAGAAGCATACGCAACACATAAAGAAATATAAACATTGTTATTTTTATACAATTATTTTCCCAAATTACATAGTGAAATCCTCTCCTGGCTTGGTGCTCGTGGTTTTTTCCCATTCAAGGGTTTTCCACGTACAAAATTCTTTGTCTTATTATTATTGTCGTTATTTCGTTTACAGCTTTATATTGTACCTTGACGACCTGACCAACAGACTATCTAGAGCTAGTTAACCTTACACAACACTACCCTGACCTGATTTCGCCTTGCGCAAAATCCACACAAAACAGCAACTAATCAAATTTCTGCAGGCTAACATGGATTGCTTTGCATGGTCACATGACGACATGATAGGAATAGACCCATCCATCATAACACATAAACTCAGTGTAGACCCAAAATGTAAACCCATCCAGCAGAGGCGAAGAAAGTTTGCAGCTGAGAGGAATAAGGTGATTAATCAGGAGGTAGACAGCCTATTGGCAGCAAAAAAAGATAAGAGAAGTAAAATATACAGAGTGGTTATCCAACGTGGTGGTGGTGCCTAAGAAGAATGGAAAGTGGAGAGTATGTGTGGACTTCACTGATCTCAATAAGGCATGCCCTAAAGATCCCTTCCCACGACCTCATATTGATGCAATGGTGGATGCAACAGCAGGACATGAAATGCTGACATTCTTGGACGCATGGAGTGGTTACAATCAAATCAAAATGGATCCTGCAGATCAAGAAAAGACAGCGTTCATGTCTGAAAGAGAGATATACTGTTACAATGTCATGCCATTCGGCCTAAAGAATGCAGGTTCCACATATCAGAGACTGGTCAACCGCATGTTCAAAGAGCAGATAGGAAGAGCTATGGAGGTATATATTGATGATATGGTGGTGAAATCAGAAAAAGCTACAGATCACATGCGGCACGTGGAAGAGACATTCAACACCCTGAGGGAGTACAAGATGAAGCTAAATCCATCTAAATGCACCTTTGGAGTATCCTCTGGTAAATTATTAGGCTATATTATAACCCAGAGGGGGATAGAAGCCAGCATCGAGCAGATCAAGGCTGTGTTGCAATTGGAGTCACCTGAAAAACCAAATGACGTTCAGAGACTAGCAGGCAAAGTAGCAGCTTTAAGCAGATTCATCTCAAGGTCCTCGACAAGTGCAGGCTATTCTACGACATACTAAGAAAGAGCCAGACGTTTGAGTGGACTGCAGACCACGAGCAAGCATTCAGGAGTCAAGCATTATCTCGGAACCCACCGTCAAAAACCGGAGCTAGGAGAACCATTGTTCCTCTACCTAGCTATCACCAAGGTAGCAGTGAGAACCGTTCTAGTCAGAGAGCAGGATAAGGAATAAAAGCCAGTCTATTATGTAAGCAAATCTCTGATGCGAGCAGAGACCAGGTACACATCTCTTGAAAAATAAGTGCTAGCTCTGGTAGTGGCATCTTATAAGCTACGCCCCTATTTTGAGTCTCGCACCATACATGTCGTGACAAACTACCCGCTGAAATCCGTCCTGAGGAAACCTGAGCTGTCAGGCAGAATGTCAAAATGGTCAGTACACCTTAGTGGGTATGATATCCAATATGACCCCAGGACAGCAATCAAATCACAAGCACCGCGCACTTTTTCGTTTCGGACTTGATCCACCATCCAAAATCTAGCAGATGAGGAGATCCTGACCTTAAAAGGGAGAATGGAGGCAGAGGTCTGGCAAATGCACATCGATGGAGCCTCCAACCAGAGGGGGGCAGGTGTAGGGTTGATCCTACGGTCACCACAGGGGGATTTGATAGCACAGGCAGTAAGGTGTGAATTCAAGGCAACTAATAATGAAACAGAATATGGGGCTTTGATACTGGGAATGCAGCTAGCCCTCGAGTTGGGAGTCAGGAACCTACACATATCTAGCGACTCCTTGTTGATAGTCAACCATGTGAATGACGAGTTCATAGCCAGAGACTCAAAAATGATCGCATATTTAAAGGTAGCAAAGGAGTTAAAACAGAAATTCAAAACCTGCAAGCTCAAGCAGATTCCCAGAGATCAGAATGTAGAAGCAGAGGCCTTAGCAACTGTGGGGGCAACATTCAAACCAACAGAACTATCCATCATTCCCATCGCACACATGCTGGAGCCTTCTATCCAGAAGGCAGACGAAATAGACAGAGGAGAATTGGAGGATCAACAAGACGAATTGGGAGTTCAGACAGCTACGGAAGCCGGGGGAGACTCCCAGCGAACTGACCAGCCGCCTGATCAGCCAGCTACACAAGCAGGTGACTGGGATTGGCGGACGCCCTACCTGGACTGGCTGCGTCATAACAAGCTGCCAGACGATAAGAAGGAAGTAAGAGGCTTCAAAATGAAAGCCTCCAGATTAATACTGATTGATGATATACTCTTCAGAAAATCAGTGGCAGGTCCCTACTTGCGATGCCTGGACAAGCAGGAAGCACAGACCGTGTTACATGCTCTCCACAATGGTGAATGTGGAAACCATGCAGGGGGCAGGAGTCTGTCAAACAAAGCTCTCAGATAAGGCTACTTCTGGCCCACAATGAGGGCGGATGCAGTAGAGTACGCCCGTAAGTGTGACGCCTACCAGCGTCCAGCACTAATGATCCATCAGCCAGCATAGCCCTTGCACCCTATCATTTCTCCCTGGCAATTTATGATATGGGTAATGGACATAGTGGGCCCTCTACCTAGAGCCACATGGAACAGAATATGAATGTTGGCAATGACAGATTGCTTCTCTAAGTGGATAGAAGCAGAAGCATTCACAGAAGTGAAGGACAAATAGGTCATCTCTTTCATAAAACGCAATATCATCTGCAGGTTTGGCATCCCATCAGAGATCATATGTGAAAATGGCTCACAATTCTTCTCCAACGATGATGAGCGACATTGTGCCAGATGGAACATCACCCTGAAAAAATCAGCACCCAGGACTCCAAATTCTAACGGGCAAGCTGAGTCTAGCAACAAAATCACCATGGATAATCTGAGAAGGAGGTTACAGGAGTTAGGAGGAAAGTGGGCAGATGAATTGCCAATAGTGTTATGGTCAGACAAAACGACGCCAAAGATAGCAACAGGCCAAACACCCTTCAACCTGGTGTTTGGTGCGGAGGCAGTTGACACGGCTATCGCAACCCTATCAAAGATAAAACGTAACGGTCTCAACTAAAATGTAGCAGAGGCAGTCGAGTATCGAATCCACAGGGAGGTAATGTAATTATCAGCTGTCTTATTCTAGTCCTAAAGTAACAATTGGGGGGATTGTTGAATTGGAAACAAAATAAAGGAGTTTAAGGTAAAAAAAAACTCCCTGCATCCTGTTCATTTCCACTCGATCGAGTGGTTTTAAACTACTCGATCGAGCACTTTGATGGTCCAGCTGCTTGGTCGAGTAAAATTTTACTCGATCCACCAATTCCTTTTATTGCGTTACTTGATCGACTGGAAAAAACACTCGGTCGACCAATTTTCCACTCGATCGAGTACAAAAAGTACTCGATCGAGGACTTTTCTCGCGTATGCTCTTGAATTTCGTCTTTTCTTCCTTGGAATGCGTAAAACTTCCCCAAACCTGCATAAAAACACGTGCAAAAATTTCCCAAAATACCAAATACGCATAAGAACAGTCTATAGTCTTACGTCTATGCTAAAAACTGTCTAAACTAATTGTCTTAATTAAAACGAAATAAAACAAATTCAAAAGAAATTCAAAAATTATCTATTACAAAGTGTTACACGGGGCATTTTCCCGCTTAATTCCCAACAAATTTCAGTAGCCCCTCGGAGGGCTCCCCGATGGGGACGTCATCTCAAAGAACATTGAATGTCCTCTTCAACTTCCATGAGCATGAATTATCACTTGAAACGGTAGGAGGGGAGTAGTTCACATCCACGTAAGCGCGAACTTTCCTCGTCCTTGCTCCTTTATCGCCAGCTTTAGCGTCATCATCTTCAATTTGATTGATAATAATTACACCATGTCCTTTGACAGCTCCTTCATTGCTTTCATATGTACCTGCAGCAAGGAAAACAGATGAACTTTCTTCCTTTTTGCTCTCAGTCTGAGCCGGAGGGTTAACAATAGCAGCACGATTCTCCAAATTTTCATCTGGAGTGTCAATAATAGGATCAATAGAAGAGAGAGCATTGCAAGGCTGCGCTTGCATGGGAGCTCTCCGGAACTTAGACTGATGAAAAATCAGCTCCTCGTCCCCTACCTGGAAAGTCAAAGCCTTCCCCCCGATGTCTATTACTGCGCGGGCAGTGGACAAAAATGGTCTCCCTAAAATGATAGGGGTGTGTGCATCTTCGGGGATGTCTAAGACAACGAAATCAACGGGAATAAAGAACTTCCCGATCTGAACAGGTACGTCTTCTACTACACCTAGTGGCCGTGATAAACTACGGTCGGCCATCTGGACAATCATGTTGGTGCAACTCAGCTTTGTCAAACCAAATCTCTTAGCTAGAGACAACGGTAAGACACTCACGCTAGCGCCTAAATCGCATAGCACGTTATCAATTAAATGCATACCGATATGACAAGGGATCGAAAAACTACCCGGATCTGACTGCTTAGGAGGTAACTTATTTTGAAATAGGGCTGACCCCACCTCAGTCAAAGCTACGGTCTCACTATCATTAATAGTCCTCTTACGCGATAAAATTTCTTTCATAAACTTTAAATAAGAGGGTACCTTTGTCAGCAATTCAGTGAACGGCACAGTGACTTCCAAGCTCTTCAAAAGTTCGACAAATTTGCCGAATTGTTGATTAGCTTTTGTATTCTGCAGCCTCCTCGGGAATGGAACCGTGATAGGTATCTCGAGTCCCTTGTTTCTCGCTTCCAATGTATCTTCCGGTGCAAGTTCTGTATCCTTTGGATGCTTCTTACCTCTCAAACGAGGTCTTTCCGGTGATAACTCGCTTAAACGAGCACTAGCAGGCTCTCGAATAAGCTTCCCGTCATCAATACTGCTCGATCGACCAATTTCTTCATTCGATCGAGCAGTTTCTCCTTCAGAATCAGTCGATCGAGTAAAATTTGAAGGAAATGTAGATCTATATACATACTTACACACTCATATATGTATAAATTAATTTGTCATAAATTAAATATGGAACTTATGCATGCAAACAAATGATAAAATAGAGGAGAAATCATGTCCTTACATTGGTGATTTCGGTTTAATGGGCACAAGAGAGATCACCTTTCTCTCTTGTTCTTGAGCTTTCCCTTATGGATGATCCAAGATCCAAGTATAGGATCTCTCTCTAAGCTTAATACCCAAGGCTTTCTCTTAATTCAAATTAATATTATAAGTACTAGTATAATATTAATCTAGTAGAAAATTGACCCAAAGTTATTATGAACACTTAATAATTTCGGTTTAATGGAGAAGAATAAGAGAGCTTTTTATCTCTCTAGAAATCTTATTTTTTGGATGATGGTTGAATGAAATAATACACTAACTAAATCAAAGTAGTGTATATGAAAAAATATAAGACAAAACCTTTGCCTTTCTTTCTTGGAAAACCGGGTGGGAGGAGGTGTTTTGGGGAGCCAATGCATGCCCACATTTGTCTTCACAAGGTTTAATAGGGTTGCATGGCTACTCTTACTTTTAATCACTATGTTTACCACTAATAATATAAACACAATATTAAGCCTAATACTCCTCCATTTTCGGCACTTTAGTTAATATGGATTCCATATTATTTTTGTCAATTGTCAATATGTCACATGTCACATGTCACATAAATTTGTTATGTATTTTTAACATATTAAAAATCAACGTATTAATAAAAATACGTCACATACAAAAATCGACTTAGTAATTTCATAATTACTTGTACCAAAAAATTTTCCACTTATAAATCACAACAGATTGTATTTATAATAATTCATTCAATTCCGATTGTTTCTTTAAACAATAATTTCATCCGAGTAATGATACAATTCGATCACTCAGACCGTATCTCATTTAATCACATTTCAATATGATACGTAAATTATACTTCCAAAATCGTCCGTCAATTTTCAAGTAATTTAATTAACTCGTAACGTTATACGATTAATTAAATAATCAATTAAGAGTGTTGCCCTATAGGTATGACCTAGGGGTCAACGATCACCACCGTCACACGACGAGAATGTCAAACTCTAGTCACCAATCATTACCGCTATATATTGACCATTGACATGAAATATTACTTCCCAATTGTATTCTTTATAATAAGACTTAAACATGTGATCATCATGATCAACAGTCGTGATCGCATTATTGTCGGAGGACATATATTCCAACAATCTCCCACTTGTCCTCGACAAGTGTGCTCCACCAATTCTCTTGTCCTATTACTATCTCCCACTCAATGCAAGGTGTCTTTCAGGTCGTACTTGCAAGTGATCATATCGAGAGTGGTTTCCTCGATCCGAGAGTAACCGATTGACCGGACTTATCTATCATAGATACTTTCCGAGCGTGGCCACGCATTTCCATTTCATTACTCCTCGAGTGGCCCCGAGATATTGTTATAACCCCGACTAGGGGTGGACAATTCCTATCGCACTTATTCCCTTCGACTAGCCACACCATCATAACCCAAAATATGCCCATTTGACCCCATTTACGAAGGTCGTAGTAACACAAATCAAAGTCAATCAAATCGTGCCATCTTAGGTGAATAGTCTTTAGTCAAAAGAATCGACTCATTTGAATACTATAGTAGCTCTCGCCACGACCAGGCTATATAAATTTGCCAGAACTCTATAAGCGGTCATTAGGCCCGACAAAATGTTCCTAACAGTCTGCCTATGTGATCGACTAGTCATCTCACATGACTCTATGGCACTTGAACTTGCCATCAATCACATCACACTCTAGTCACTTCGAGACGTCACCTCATATAAGTAACTATGGGCAAATACAATGTTAATCCATGTTCACTTTAACGGGGTTCAATTGTCTCCACAACCCGTTTGGATATAACAATGTACAAGGTGAGTTAACAATAACTCAAACGACAAATGTCGACATCACACTCGGGTAGTCAATATCATATTACAACCTTGTGATGTAAATCGTAAGTGTAAACACTTATTGATTGCAATAGAAGTTTAACATGCCATGTGTCCATGTGTTCAAACTTCTTACACTTGCAATTTCCTTTACATTCATGTTCTCTCTCATAGCATGAATCTTACCAAGTACACATCAAGGTTCCCGGCCTTGGTTTCGGTTCTTTAACTTGAAAGAACTTTCTTATCGACTATCACATAACGAACGAATTTGTGATGAATGATATAACTTGTACTGATCAAGTATTCCATCCACACACAATGCACTAGGTATATGTTTTGTAGAATCTTGTAACAATTGACAAGATTATTAGCTTAGCACTTCTCACAAGTCCTAGCTTAACTAGGAAAGATTGTTTTTGAATAACCTCTTATTCAACCAAGCATCTTTCCAAAACTTCTCATTTCTCTTTCTAGGCTTGAAAGAATTGGGATTCTCATAATTCCTCATATGTGCTCGGATTTTCTATAATATGTGCAACCTCTTGACACACAATGGAGTATTCCGTCAAACACCGAAATCGCTCATCGGATTCTACTTGAGAATTCATGACGTTTCTATTATGGCTTACCAATCAATCATCATGCTCTTATGCATATAATTCATAATTGGACATGTACATGATTATTCTAATGGCGGAAACATTAGTTACTAATAATCATGAGATCAACTGTTCATAGGTTCAATGAATGACCATGACTGCTAATGGCAATTCCATTTTCATCTACATGAATAACCTATGTGAATGTTGATACGATGTGTATCTCTTAATACTAATCCAACATCCCTTGATGTAATTAGATTCATCATAGTCCATGTTTATCCAGAATTGAAAACTCAAATGCTTCTTTGTGAAGAAGATATTAGCTCGTCATTCCTTAATGAGTAATGAGTTTTATACATTCAAGGATGACAGCTCCCACTAAATTTCATGTCTTCACATGAGAATTTCCTAACTCCCACTGAATTTCACACATTTCGAAATTGACTTCTCAATCGAAACTTTATCAAGAATTGAAATATAAATTGCATTGCCAAGTTATTAGGATAAAACCATATATGTTCCCATCATATCCTTTCAAAATAACTATTTTGAAATGGTCTCATTTTAACCTTACGTAAAGAGATTTTAAACCTCCAACACACTCATGTCATAATGATGTGTAGTAATGTCATTATTCAAATATAAACAATATCTAGAATACGTCCTTCGCAAATACCCTTTTCGAAGGAGGTTTAACCATTTCATAGTGAGGTTAAGCAATGACATTTGCGTGGTTAAAACTTTGGCCATTGAAGATATCGGTATATCAATCTTTGCAACTCGATCATAACTAGTATGTTACTATGATTCATTTAGGCTCTTAAGTAAATCTCAAGGTTGAAACTATCGGTCAAAAATTTCATAAACTTAGTCAAAAACTTATTAAGACTTTTCATTAGTCATTTTTCTTCCAAAACTTTCTTTTGGTCTCCTCGTGTAGTTATCTTGAGAATATACTCTTATGATTACTTCACTTGGTCTCTTTAGTCATATAGAACTAACTTGAGACCATAGATCTCATCTATTCGGTATACTATGTAAATAGTTATACCTTCATTCAAATCATTCTCTCTTGCGTAGATCTTTATTTACACAAGTACACAATTTTATCTTGCCTTGTGTGTTGTGTCCTCATTTTTCTCCCACTCTATCTTTAGAATAAATACCCTATAGATTCAAAGTGAGCATATGAGACACAAATTAATGATGTTGAAGTATAAGGAGAACTATCTCATAGATAGACTAATAGTTATTGATTTCATATGTGTACTTGGTGATTGACATTCCTTTAAGAGAGTTCATAGACTCAAAATTGCTTTATAAATGATCATACACAAGCCTTAAGCATGTGGACATATAATGAAACCCGTCATTATATTTGTCTATTAGATCACTTTAAGCGAAAGATCTCATGTTTCTAAGAGCAAGCATTTAAAGATGAATTTTAGAACATAAAAGGATAAATGATAAAACGGGTGACTTGGGTTGCAAACCAAGTCACCATCATCCAAAATACAAACCATTATCCAAAATACCTTTCCATGTCGAACATGGAAACTTAAAGTTCTAAAATCCAAAACATAACTTAAAATAAGACAATGAAAAGTAAAGCTCCATAAAAGCTATCCATAGCTTCTCCATGGTTTCTTATGCTTGCTTTTCCTTTCCCTTGTCTTTGCTTGGTGGAGGCCCTATTTACAATAAAAAGGGAGATACATTATCACAACTTTGCATCATAATACCATAGTTGAATTAGAAACATAAAAGAAGGTTAGTCATTTACCTACTGGAGTGATCTTTCCAGCTTTGATATCACCAAGGTATTTGGAACAATTTCTTTTCCTATGTCCCATACCATTACAATAATGGCATTTATCAAGAGGACCCTTCTTGATCTTTGAGGTGCTAGCTTCATTAGGCTTAGCTTTGGTGAATGTGGGAGCTTGCTTTTTACCCTTTCTTCCACTCTTCTTGAATTTCCCCTTACTCTTAGTGCTTATGTTAAACACATCCTTGGGTGGGTTCACATTTAACCCCATGTCCCTCTCGGCTTGCACAAGTAACTTGTGCAACTCTTCGAGAGACACATCCTTGTCTTGCATGTTGAAATTCACCCGGAATTGCACATATGCCTTGACTTTGGACAAGGAGTGTAGAATCCTATCTACGATGAGTTCTTTGAGGATTTCAACCTTTTGAATTTTCAAGGCCTCGACAAGCTCCAATAGTTTGAGCACATGAGGGCTAACCTTTTGGCCCTCTTTGAAGTCGAGATCAAAGAATGCCGCGGCCGCCTCATATTGGACGATCCGCGGAGTTTGTGAAAACATGGTCACAAGTTTGGAGTAAATCTCATTAGCATTGCCCATTTTAAAGGCTCTCCTTTTGAGGTCCGCCTCCATCGCAAATATCAAGACATTTTTCATTGCGGCGGACTCCTTTTGGTAAGCCTCATATGCTTCCCTAGTGGCGCGGTGGACCTAGTGGAGGTTCGGGTGGAGAGGCCTCGGTAAGGTAACGAAGCTTGTCGTCACCTTCGGCGGCTAATTTGAGTTGGGCATCCCAATCGGAGAAATTTGACCCATTCTTTTCAAGTTTACATCGATCCATAAAGGATCGGAGCCAAGATGAACTAGTGAGAGGCGTAGCATTAGGAGTTGGTGTTGGTGTTGCCATTTGTTATGAAAAAGAAGTGGTCTACAAAACAAAATATAAGGAGTAAAACAATTGTCGTTTTAATAATAATACTCGTAAAAATGTATGATTTAAACAAGTTTTATGCATTTTTCTAGTGACCTCTACCCAACTAGATAAATGATTCCAAGACCCAAATTCATATTAACTTGGGCACAGTGTGGCCGATGAAACCCTTATCAATATAACTCGGTGGATTAACGTTTAATCGATTCTACTTTTAGAACTCTTGGTCGATAATATTACATTTAACATATATCTTTAGCCCAAAACACATTCAACAAGGGGATGGTGTGGCCGATAAAACCCTTATCGAAAAACTTTTGTTGAGTTCAATCCAAATTTCGAATAAATGTGTCCATGATCCAAACCCACATTAACTTGGGCACGGTGTGGCCGATGAAACCCTCATCAATATGAATTCGGTGGATAGACATTTATCACCCACTTCCCCTACGTAACAAGGTTTGTACCCCGGTGTGGCCGAGTGCACTCCCTCACGAAATAGGTTTTCATGGTTTCTACTATTTGGTAAGGCTATGTCTCAATTGATTGTTTTAGCGAGAGGTCATGTCAATTTATTATCTATAACGTTTTAAGTGAACTAAAGCAGTGAACTACGATAATTTTAATTGACACGGTCGATAAACTCAATAAAATGACAATGCATGTTTAGTTACGGCGATTTAGCGATGCATGTGACATAAAATAAAATGCAAGCATAAAAATAAATAAATCCTAGTATGGCCTTTCCTAAAATAGAAAAACTATTTAACTATTACATATTCGGAAACCAACTCCATTGGTCCCTTGAACTTCGGTTGTGGCACGCATCTCGAGGTAACACCGTCTTTATGTATTGCCATTCTTGAAGAAATCCGTCTTTGGGAACTCCGGAATGAATAAAATTACATAATAAATTACATAATTTCCTATTATACATTTGTAACTAAAATAAAATTAATCTATTAAATTACAAAACGGTGATACGAGATCACAATAAATTACAACCGAATCGATATTCCCATACATTTCGGGAAATACCAATTAACACTAAGGCCATACTAAGTAAAATTACATAATTCAAAAATTACATAAATTAAAATTATGACAATCATAAAGGAAAAATGCAGCATTATAATATGTATGGGCATGCTCAATTTTATGCTAAATCGCCTTTAATTAGCCAATATCGTATATTACTCGGTTTTTACGGATTTGCGTGATTTCAACATTTTTATAATCACAAAAATACATAAACTCATATTTATGCATAAGTTAATTACCCTAACCTCTTAGGACTCAAAATATAGTCTTCACTAATAATTTGACCATAATTAACCCATATTTTATAAAATTGTTCATAAATGGACCAAAATTACAAAAATAAGCTATAAACTTCAAATAAATCACAAAATTTCAAATAAATTTGAAATTTGAAATTTAAACTTATGAACATTCTGGAAAAAATACCATGACACTCATAATGTTCAAAATATTAGGTTAAAAATTTCGAAATTTTCCGAAAAAACAATGTTGCGGTTTATCGGTTTCTAATAAAATAATCATAAAAACATGGAAAAATTATATTCATAAACATTTCAATTTTAGATCTGAAAAATAATAAAATGCAACATTAGACGTTTTTCCTAAGTCATAGATTATGTTTTATTAATTTTTCACTAATAATGTCACTATTTATGCTATTTTTCTTCAAAAATCCATAAATCATGCAAAAAGACTTCTTTATAGCCAATTATTTTACACACATCTTGTAAAATTTCATGTGACAACATATTAATTTTCTATGACCAGATTCGAAGTTTAACTCATATTAACCTATTTTTCACTTAAAACCGAATTTAATAATGAAAAATCCATTTTTCGAGCATAACAAGTCCGAAAATTATGAAAATTTACAGGTTATCTCAAAATAATATATGTGACAACATATCCAAAAATCAATGGAAAATTCGAAGTATAGCTAATTTTAGACCGAAAATGACATTTTTGCTCATAAAATCATATTTAAATGCCATTATTGTGAAATATGAACAATAAAAATCCGAAAAATTAACCAAAATATCCTAAAACATTTTAGGACCAGAAATATTAACATTTATGAATTAATTTCGTGATATATCATAATAACACAAATTTACAAGTTTTATTTTATTTTATTTTTTTTGCAAAAAATTCTCATTTCATTTCAAGAAGGAATGAAACTACAATTGCAAAAAAACTATCCACTATACTGCTAACTCAACTAAAAAGCCAAACAAACTAGAGGAAAACAACTAAGGAGCTAGGGAAGTGAGTACAGGACTAAGTAAAGACTGAGGAAACTTGAGAGATAATCTGGCCAAGACTAAATCCTTGATCTTGCGTAGGATCCCAGCTGCATCAGTAGACTTATGACAAAACAAGCGTTGGTTTCGTTCCCACCATAGTTGATTAACAGAAGCAGCAAGAGAAGTATAAAAACAATGGACTTTCCAGTTGTGTTTACTACTACCAAAGGGAC
Source organism: Silene latifolia (assembly GCF_048544455.1). Lineage (NCBI taxonomy): Eukaryota > Viridiplantae > Streptophyta > Magnoliopsida > Caryophyllales > Caryophyllaceae > Silene > Silene latifolia. The sequence continues at coordinate 40,866,080 of NC_133531.1, forward strand.
AGGCAGCAAGAAGATGAAGAAGGGAAGCAGAAAGATGGGGTAGACTCATCCAATTCAGAATGGAACTCCAAACCTGAGCAGTGAAAGGACATGAAAAGAACAGATGGTCATGATCCTCTTCACTGGAAAGACAAAAGTAGCACCTGTTTGCAAACTGATAACCCCTTTTTTTGACATTATCCTGAGTGGCAAGCTGACCCTGAGCAGCCATAGAACAAGTAATACGGTGGCTAGGGACAATGGAAGAATAAGAAAGACCCTTAGTCCAGTTACCTTGATCAGGAGCAGCTCTAAAAAAATCATAAGCAAGACGAAGGTGGAAATGTGAACCCTGAACCCAGGATTGAAGAAGAGCGTGAGCAGTCTGAGTAGAACCTGTGGATTCAACAAGGAGATCACGAATTATCAGGATCCCCTTCATACTAGTAGAGAATGAATCCTTAGATTGTAAATTCCATATGTCAGTTCCTTTAAACACATAAGCATGCTGCCATTTGGCCCAAAGACTAGAAGTAGGAGCTAGAAGTAGAGCAAGCCATTTAACAAGAAGAGCTTTATTCCAAGAAGCAAGATCCTTGATGTTAAACCCACCACCAGACCAGGGAGAGCAAATGCTTTTCAAGCTCTTGAATACCAGTTTTCTACCAGAGTTGCCCCAGAAAAACTGTCTGCAAAGTTGTTCAATTCTTTTGGTAATAGCACCTGGGAGAAGAAGGCTAGCTCCCCAATAATTGTCCAGACCAAAAACCACAGAGCTAATTAGCTGGAGTTTACCAGCATAAGACAAGGCATGGGAAGACCAGTGGAAAACTTTCTTCTGAATTTTAGTTAGAAGGGGATCAAACATATTCACAGAAACTCTGGAGGTGGATAATGGAATACCCAGGTATTTGAATGGAAATTGGCCCTTGGAGAATCCAGTAGCATGAATGATTTCAGAAACAAGTGCAGGAGGAACACCCCCAAAATAGATATTGGTTTTGTCCACATTAGCATGGAGACCAGAAAGGGAAGCAAACTTAGCAAGGGAGTCTTTAACAGCCACAACAGATGGGACATCTCCCCTAACAAAGATCATCAAGTCATCAGCAAAAATAAGGTGATTGAGATTAAGCTTGCTACATTTGGGGTGGTAGGATACATTCTTTTGATCACAAAGAATTCTAAGGTGCCTGGAAAGAATCTCCATACTAAGGACAAAAAGATAAGGAGATAAGGGATCTCCTTGCCTTATACCACTCTTACCAGGGAAGAAACCAGCAATGCCACCATTGATCTTAAAAGAATACCAAGTGTTGGTGATACAACCCATAATCCATTTAGAGAAAAGAGGAGGGAAACCCAAACTAGTAAGCATTTGGGATAAAAAATCCCATTGAATAGAGTCAAAAGCCTTCTTGATATCAACTTTAATGAGACATCTAGGGGAGAGAGCCTTCCTAGCATATCCCTTAATCAAAGATTGTGAAAGCATAATGTTCTCAAAGATATTCCTGCCCTTAACAAAAGCTGCTTGCTCCTCACCAATAAGGTAAGGCAGGAGAGGTTGGATCCTATTAGAAAGAATCTTACTAACTGTTTTATAGAAAACAGTACAGCAAGAAATAGGTCTATAGTCAAGAACTGAAGTTGCAGTAGCTTTTTTAGGGATTAATGAAATTAAAGTTGAGTTAGCTTATTTAGCCATGCGACCAGACTTAAAAAAACTTTGGACAGCAGCACAGAAGTCACCTTTGATGATATCCCAAGAGGACTTAAAAAATCCAGAAGAAAATCCATCAATTCCAGGACTACTGTTGGAATCTATCTTTGAACAAAGCGACTTTGATTTCAGATGAGGTAATAGCTTGAACCAGACTGATTTTATCTTCTTCAGTAACACAAGGTCCCTGACCAATAAACTGAGCATCAAGCTTATGGACAGGAGCAGTTTGCCCCAACAGCTGAGTGTAATAGGCTTGGAAAGCAAGACTAACATTATCTGCCCCCTGATGAAGCAAGCCATTTTGGTCAACAATATTACCAATGTTTTGCTGATGCTTTCTTTCAGCAATTTTAGCAAAAAAAATACTTGGAACTAGTATCAGAGGATTGAATATGAGTCAATTTGGCTCTCAGAGTGAGCATGGCCAATTCAGCTTGCTTGAGAGAAGAATAGCTAGCCAAGCAGTCTCTTTCAGTAGAAATAAGGAAGGAAGAAAAAGGATCCTGCAAAAGCTGCTGCTGGCAGTCCTTGAGCTGATCTTTGGCAGCTTTAACTCGACCAGTGAGGTCACTAAAGTTCTCTCTATGGAATCAGGTAAGCGCATGTTTGACCCTCTTAAGTTTAGTGAAAAGTCTGAACATAGGATTACCAACAGTAGGAGGAGCCCAGGAATCTCTAACAGTAGAAGCATAATTAGGATGCTGGATGCAGCTATTCAGAAAACTAAAACGTTTATGAGTTTTAATAACCTCCTGAACCTGAACCACCACAGGAGAATGGTCAGAGAGACCAGACTCCAGGAAGAGAGCATGAGAAGTAGGAAAAGAGGTAATCCATTGCTGATTGACAAGGGCACGGTCCAATTTAGACCAAACTCTAGTCAAGGAATCTTGTTTATTAGTCCAAGTCATGTCAGCACCAGTACCAGCAATGTCCTCCAGATTGCAGGAAATCAAACAAGAATTAAAGTCCATCATCTCATGAAGAATAGGAGGATGAGGACCTAATTTCTCAGATGGGCACCTAACAACATTGAAGTCCCCCATTACCAGCCAGGGAGTAGAAGTTCTAGCAGCTATCAGGCCTGTCCAAAGGGCATTTCTTTCAGCTGCATCATTGCTACCATACACCACAGTAAGGTTAAGAGAGGTAGAGGACACTTTATGCAGCACTCTACAACTGATCCATTGAGCACCAATTGATTGGACAGTAACAGTAACATGAGAGGGATTATAAAGAAGCCAAATCCTGCCATTGTAGTGATGATCATAGTTGCAAAAAGAATCCCAATGCTTAAAACTGGTATTAAGAATGCGGGAAGCATTACCAATTTTCACTCTAGTTTCCAAGAGAGCCACTACATCTAGGTGATTTTGGATAAGAAAATCTCTGACTTCAGCCTGTTTAAGAGGACAATTTAAGCCACGCACATTCCAAGAGGCAATCTTCATTTGGAATGGGATTGTGTGGGAACAAAGCCATGAGTATCCACTAAATCAGTTGAAGAACTGCTAGCCTGTAACACAGACTGACCCACTGCAGGGACAGTCAAAGAAACTTGCTCACTACCATGATTGGAAATAACATTCCCCAGAGAGACAGAACCACCAGGGTCAGGTGAATCTATCAAACCAGGGGAAGGAATAGGACATTCTTGATGCATTTGAGAATCCAAATCAGAAGAGAGGGGTAGGTGAGAAGAGGATCTCTGGACTAGCTGAGAGCTTACTGAGCCTATATTCCTCCCCTCAACTAACCCATCATTCTGAGTGGAAACCAAGGTACCACCTAGTCCAGATTTGTCTTTTATGCCAGAAACTGATTTAGTAGCTCCCTGAGATTTAGGTTTAGATGTCTTTTTACCCTTGGATTTAGTTGAGCTTCCTGAGTGCATTTCAGAAACTTTCTTGGGAGGAGTTGGCTCAGCAGGAGAGGATCTCTGACCTAGCATAGAGCATTCTGAGTCTACATTCCTCTCCACCAAACCCACTACACCCCGGAAGCTCGAGGTACCACCTAGCTCAACTGGATCATCTTCAAGATTCTCCCCTAATATCTGGAAAGAATTATCAGTAACCAAAGGATCAGAGGGAACAGGCTCAGTGGTCAAGCTTTTTTGAGGAGACTGAACATGCTTAGAAACTGGTCCAGAAGGAACAGACCCAGAAGAAGGAGCCTGAGTCTTATTCTTTTTACAATTCACAGAGGTGTGACCCAACTTGCCACAGCATTTACAGTAGTAGGGCAACCATTCATAAACAACTTTTTGAGAGTACTGACCCAGATGGGGGGTGTTAATAACCACATGAGAAGGCAGCTCCTGGGATACATCTACTTCTACAAGCACCCTGGCAAAAGACAGTTTGTCCTTAGAAGTAGTAGCTGGATCTGCATACAGTGGTTTTCCTACTTTACTAGCCATCTTACTCAGGACCTTGTCAGTCCATAAGAAAGGGTCTAGACCTGGGAAAAGGATCCAAATGGGAACCTTAGCAACTCTATCCATCTCTAAAGAAAAGGAAGGACTCCATTGTTTTAAGATCAGGGTATTATGGCCCACCTTCCAAGGGCCTTGCTTCAGAACATTGTTCAAAGCAACACTTAATAATTTCGGTTTAATGAAGAAGAATAAGAGAGCTTTTTATCTCTCTAGAAATCTTATTTTTTGGATGATGGTTGAATGAAATAATACACTAACTAAATCAAAGTAGTGTATATGAAAAAATATAAGACAAAACCTTTGCCTTTCTTTCTTGGAAAACCTACTGGGGAGGAGGTGTTTATGGGAGCCAATGCATGCCCACATTTGTCTTCACAAGGTTTAATAGGGTTGCATGGCTACTCTTGCTTTTAATCATTATGTTTACCACTTATAATATAAACACAATATTAAGCCTAATACTCCTCCATTTTCGGCACTTTAGTTAATATGGATTCCATATTATTTTTGTCAATTGTCAATATGTCACATGTCACATGTCACATAAATTTGTTATGTATTTTTAACATATTAAAAATCAACGTATTAATAAAAATACGTCACATACAAAAATCGACTTAGTAATTTCATAATTACTTGTACCAAAAATTTTACCACTTATAAATCACAACAGATTGTATTTATAATAATTCATTCAATTCCGATTGTTTCTTTAAACAATAATTTCATCCGAGTAATGATACAATTCGATCACTCAGACCGTATCTCATTTAATCACATTTCAATATGATACGTAAATTATACTTCCAAAATCGTCCGTCAATTTTCAAGTAATTTAATTAACTCGTAACGTTATACGATTAATTAAATAATCAATTAAGAGTGTTGCCCTATAGGTATGACCTAGGGGGTCAACTGATCACCACCGTCACACGACAGTAATGTCAAACTCTAGTCAGCCAATCATTACCGATATATGTTGACCAGTTGACAGTAAAATATTACTTCCCAATTGTATTCTTTATAATGAGACTTAAACATGTGATCATCATGATCAACAGTCGTGATCGCATTATTGTCGGAGGACACATATTCCAACAAAATTCCCAATCGATCGAGCAACTCCCTTTTCTACTTCACTCGATCGAGCATCAAAACCACTCGATCGACCGGTTTCTTCATCATTCCTACTCGATCGACCACCTGAGATCAGTCGATCGAGCACTTTCTTAGCTGTCAGCTCGTTATTTTCGCCTGAACACTGTTCATCATCAGTTTTAGACTTCCTCGGGTCTGATTTCAACACTTCTGGTCCCTCATAATAAAGACCGCTTCTCAATTCTATCAGATTTACCGTCTCAAGTGGATTCTTCTCATTTTTAGTCGGTAAATGACCCTGCTTCCTCGAGGATTGATTTGCGGCCAATTGGGCAACTTGAGTTTCAAGTGCCTTTATAGACGCGTCTTTCCGTTGATCACTTGAGTTGCTTTGTTGATCACTCAGCTGAAACTGCTTTGTAAGGGCTTGCAACATAGACTTAAGCTCACCAATTTCACTCACCCCACCGGAAGATGATGCACCCTGATTAGAAGGAGTGAAAGAAGGAGGCTTCTGAAAGCCTTGTTGATTCTTGTGTGGAGGAATATACTACGCTGCTTTGGTTCGGAGGAGGAGTAGGATTGAGCACATTTTGGCTTGTCCACCTCAAATTGGGATGGACATTCGGCTCATAATAAGTGTTTGTCTACCTATAATGTTGAAAGGCAGCACAAGACTCAAAAGGACTAGGACAATTCTCTGAAACATGTCCCTCAGCTCCACATCTTCTACAGACGAAAGGACCGTCTGAAACAACATTTACCTGATACATCCCTCCTTTTGAAGCTCCTCCCAACTCATATTTATCAAATCTCGTAGTGAGAGCTTCAAGTGCAGCTACAGAAGGAGATTCAGCACTCCTCCTTTGATTCCCTCTGGAATTCCCATACTCAGCTTTATGGGTGGCTAAGTCATCAATGATCTTCCACCCCTTAGTCTTTCCTATATTCTCAACAAATCGACCACTAGCGGCAGTATCCAAGATAGCCCTCTGATCGTCATACAGCCCGTTATAGAACTGATTGCATAAACTCCACTTTTCGAAACCATGGTGCGGAATGGTTCGCACCAACTTCTTGAAACGGACCTATGCCTCATGAAAGTTCTCGTCAGGTCCCTGTTTAAAGCTCGTGATCTGAGATCTAATAGCATTAGTCTTCGAGGCAGAGAAGTACTTCTTGTAAAATGCCAAAGCCGGTGAATTCCGTCGGTTATCCCATGAGCGTACTGTCCCGGATCCCTATACCACTCCCCTTGCGGATCGCGGAGTGAGAAAATAAACATGGTTTCTTTTATTTGATCCGGTCACACCGGTTGGTGGGGGTATGGAACAATGAATAATCGATAAAGGTCTCCATGTTCTTAGCCGCATCTTCATTTGCGGCTCCCCAAATTGGTTTCTCTCAACCAAATTGATATAAGACGCTTCGGCTCGAATTTTCTTGCCTCCCCGGTAGTACAAATCCCTTATAGAGATTCGCATTGTCGGCTCGAGTGACGACAATAGTTGCTTCTTCGGCTATTTCTAGAAAGTCCTAGAAGTGACGGTCTCAGTGATGAATTAGAAATAGGAGATGAAGGTGGATCCCCGCTCAAACAGAGCGTTCTCGTAATAACTAGACAGAGTACTCAGCTCTTCCTCTGTCGGCAATAACCTAGTTGATCGCCTCAACTCGCGCAAAGATTTCTCAATCTCGGGATTGTAAGGCAATAATTCATCGCCCGTGACTGCGCATAAGAAGAAGCTACAAATAGAATATAAGAATAGTTTAAGGAACGGATGCCCCTTAAACTAAAAGAAAGACTAAAAATTAAAACAACAAATAATTTAAACAATTGCCTCCCCGGCAACGGCGCCAAAATTTGACACGGCTATCGCAACCCTATCAAAGATAAAACCTAACGGTCTCAACTAGAATGTAGCAGAGGCAGTCGAGTATCGAATCCACATGGAGGTAATGTAATTATCAGCTGTCTAATTCTAGTCCTAAAGTAACAATTGGGGGGTTTGTTGAATTGATTTCTAAACTACGAGATTTAGAGGAAAGAGAAATAAAAGTAAGAGCAATAAGAGCAGGAAAATAGGTTTAAACTATCAAGAAGAGAGGGACATGTCGGGATTTTGGTTCACTACGGTAGTCCAGTAACTCAGTTCTAAATGATTCAGACGAACTAATGTGAAACGAATGTTGAAAGGTCCTTTCGGTCCACTTTCTATCCTAAAATACCACTAACTTAACTTTCATCCTCATTAGGGTAGTCTACTGTTCATAGCAGGCCTATTTAGTCCAATCTTTCGATCCAAGATTAATTTTAGCCAGATTAAAGGGTGACATAGAAGCGTGCACTCAACTAAGTCGAATAAATACAATTAAATTGCTATGGTGACAGGGTCTCACAATTAATTCATCTAATTCATTTACTACATCGTCGCATTTCTACCGCAAATCCCCTAATCCCAACATGAAAGGGGTTTAGCTACTCATGTCGCTAATTAAACTAACAGCAATTAAATTCCCAGCAATAAACATAATGAAATAACAATTAAAAAGCATTAAAGAGAAATTAGGGCAAAGGAAATAATGAGACAAACAAGAAATTAAAGCAACAAAAGGTTAATTATTATTAAGGGAAGAAAAGGAATTACAATCAATGTGAATCCGGCGTAAAGAACAATCGAATCCGAGCGATAATAATCCCAAAACAAGGTTACAGTGAATGATGAAAAGTAACGTAACTGAGTTCTCAGTAGCAAAGTTTATAAGATGAAAGATGATCCTCATTAACCTAGTAAAGCGTGCTTAAATAGTAAAATAAATAAGTTTAGCGAAATAAACACTCACGCGGGCTGATTAAAGCCCAAAACCATCAAAACCACTCGATCGAGTGGATTAAAACCACTCGATCGACCAACTTTTCAGCAAAAACTACTCGATCGACCAGAAAGTCACTCGATCGAGTAGATGGTCTTTCTGCAACTTAAGGGTCAAGTACAAAGTGCTCGATCGACCATTTCTGGGACGTAGAAACCACTCGATCGAGTGGTAAAACAACTTCGATCGAGTACTCGACTTCATTTCACTCAAGTCCGCGCCTAGATGCCTCGTAATGCGTGCCACGACGCCGCCAAATGCGATATCTCACTCTGGAACAATCCTGTCTCCTCTAAATGCATGCAAAAAGGACAAAAAAGGGTACGATTCCACTACTTTCGCGTTCATTTCTACAAAAAGGACAAAACGAACCAAAGTAGCCAATTCGGGGCAAAATACCATAAAAATAGTATAAATATGCATAGAAATACGTGCTGAAATAGGCTAAAAAGACTATATATTAGGCACATATCAGCAGTCATTCCATCAGAAGTTCTAGTCCCCACCCACAGGTATGGATGTATGACAGGGGAGTTGAACAATGCAGAGATGGTCAGGAGCCTGGACACAGTAGACGAGCTGCGAGCAAGTGCGAAAATACGTCTAGCTGCCTACAAGCAGTCGATGGCCAGGGGTTACAACAAGAATGTGAAAGTCGGGCTCCTCGAGGTAGGAGACCTGGTTCTCTGTGAATTATTTCAGAACACTAAAAATCAAAACGCAGAATAATTCGCCTGCAAATGGGAAGAACCATACCAGGTAGAAGGAGTTGTTGGCCATGGTGCTTACAGATTAATGACTATGGATGGTCAAATCATACAACGCCCATGGAACATACTTCACCTAAAGAGATATTACTTTTAATAATAAGTAGATTTTTAGCTTACGGAGTAATGTACTATGAAAAGCCAAATTATTTTAAAATAAAAAACAAAATGTCCGGTAGTAGGCATACTACCAATTTCATGCCCTTTTTTGATACCTCTGTTTTTCTCAATTTTCAAACTACTATTGGAGTAGTGCGGTCTGAAAGCTTCCTGGGACCACAATTGCTCTGGTACCCCATGAGATGGCGTCAGGTACTTCACATCACCCTAATAGACTTTCTTGTTTTCAGGCTTCTCTAAGTGCGTCACTCTGGATCCTAATGTCTATGGTACAGTGAAAGTGTATCTAGCAGGACTATCAACTGCCAACGCGGGGTGACAAGGCACATGGCACTCCAACATGCCTAACCTACTTTCTCTATCAGGAGCACCCTCACCAGGCGGACTGTGGAACATATGAAAGGGAGCCTGGTTGACAGCTAAAACGCTTACCCAGCTACCCCTGATACCACCCCTGGACGTAGCTCGCACTAATCGCAATTAATCAGGGCCCCAGCATGCATGCACACGTATATAGAACGTAGGGATCTCTAAACAACCAGAATCCTGCAGCGTCCCATTGGTCCTAGAATGACGAAAAAATTGCCTAAATAACGCCCTTGTTGGCTCTTTAACGTGATGAACACACCTTGCGTCATGAACAAGGTTAAGTAGTCAAAATTGCGGCATACGCCTAAATCAGTCATCAGACTAACACGGCAGCTAGCTGAGTCTAAATCAGCCTTTTCAGGCTGACACGACTGGTCTAAATCAACCTCTAAGGTTGACACGGCCACCCCTCCCTACAATGCGGCACATGCCTAAATCAGTCAGCGGACTGACACGGTAGCTAGCTGAGTCTGAGTTAGCCTCCTCAGGATGACATGACTCGCCTAAATCAGCCAGCAGGCTGACACGGCAACTACCTGAGCTAAGGAAATTAAAACCTAACACACCAGATGTAATTAAAACTGGCCAAACTAGGACAAGGGGCATTCCAAAATTCGGCCAAAAGTGCGGCCCCAAAGTTTAATCGCCACCACGGCGAGCCACCAGAAAAGATGTTTAAAAATATTACAAGTCAGCCACCAAAGGGTCAGACTACCAAAAGTTCACTGATGAAAAAAAACTTCTTAATTTTCGGTCACATTAATGACCTCCACATCTGGCATCTCCTCTGCCTCCTCCTGCTGACCATCTGTTTCAGGTACAGGACCAGCTTGCATGCCCTCAGCTACCACAGCCTCCTGAGCTCCATCAGCAGCAGCCTCCTGAGCTCCGGCATCAACATCGTCATGGGACAACCCTGCGTCCTCAATAGCAGTCTGCTCAGCCAGTGCAGGAGAGTTCACTTCACCGACTTCGGACATCAGGATACTCAGATCAGGTTGAACCGGGTACAGGGTCTTCAACTGCTTTTCTTCTTCTTCAATAGCTTGCTGAGTTGGAGGCTCCTCAAGGGCAGCACGCATCCCGCTGATCTTTCCCCGCCAGGTAGCACAGGCAACGATATTTGTGGCCAAGGTGATCAGCTCACTGATCCTCTCCTCAGAACACTTCAAGGAGTCAGAGAATGTGTTGTAGACCTCCTGGGTGCGAGCTAGCTGATCAGCTCCCTCCTTCAGTTTCTTCTTTATGTCAGCTAGATCTGCCTTCAGCCCAGCCACCCGTCCCCTCAAATCAGCACGCTGCCTTTCCAGATCAGCGATAAACCCAGTCAGCTTCCTGTTCTTGGTGATAGTAGCACGGCTGGTGGTTTGCACTATATTGATCATCTTCCTGTTGTAGAGAGTAGATTGGAAGGCCTGGGGGTAAGGAAAGTCGAAGTTAACAGGAATTGAAGATAAAAGACTTAGAACAGGTGGAAGACGGAGGACACTTACCATGAAAGTATTATGCACATCGTTTTCAGCCATCTCCTAGGGCCCAAACTCCGAGAAGGCGTCAACCAGAGAAGGAAAAAGCAACTGATCAATCTTAGGCCAGTATGGCACCTTGTCAACATTTCCAAAGCCCTCTGGGAAGTGGGCGATGATGCCGCCGCTGGCAGAAGCACGAGGACTGGTAGGAGGAGTAGGGGCATGGCGAGACAGCGGCCTGACCTCTAGGGGTTCAGACCGAGCAGAGCTGGAGTGAGTAGGAGGTGATTGGAAGGAGGCGGCAGGAGCACTCCTCTTGGAGGCAGACGCCACATCAGGGCTCGCAACGAATCTTTTTCTTTTGGCACTTTGGAGGATAGCTTCCAAAGGGTCAACCTTTGAACCTATGAGCAGTCATCATTTCAGGCGTCAGAAAAACTAAGCAGTCGATAAGATTGCATGCAAGCAAAAATAGCTTTAGGCAGCTTACCGGAAGACATGCTGTAAGCTGATTGAAGGGGGTTGGAGGAGGAAGCAGGTGAATATCCGGGAAGCAAGTCAGGAAACTTCCTCTCTAGCAGAGGGATGCAGAACAGTTTGTTGCGAGCAGGAATCTGGGCACCAATGCGGGTCAGGTAGCAGCGACCTACACAAAAGCGACAGAGTAAGCCAGTAAGCATTAAGATGAACAAATCAGGCATCAGGAAAGCTACTTACTTGAAGTAATAACCCATTTCTCGAAGATGTAGTCAGCAGGCGGCTGGATAGAAGCCTTCCTCACGTAGAAGAAGTCTTCAAACAATTTCTCATCCCTAGACTTTGACACGTGCTTGAAAAGAGTCTCACCAGAACCCTAGAGTGAGAACTGGCCTCTTCCTAGAGACCTTATATCATACATGTGGGCCAGATCGCCCAGGGAGATGGAGTTGCCAGTACTCTGGAGGCAGCTAAAGAGTAGAGGAGAACTCTCCATACGGTGGCAGAAATTTGTGCCATAGCAAAGTTGTTGGTAAAGATGAAGTCTTGGACAAGTTTTGGAAAGGGGAAACGGAGGCCATATCTAAATGGGTATAGATAGAGACAAACCCACCCTGGACGGATGGCATCGGCTTTCTGACCCGGTTCAGGGATGGCTTTGTCCACCCCATCACCAAGATTGAGCATACCCTTGATTAAGGGAATGTCGGCAGGAGTCAGGGCAGAGTTGCAGTCGTGAGGGTGATTGAAGAGATTCCGGGAAGGGAAGACGGGATCAGGATTACGGTCAGTTGGGGTGGAAGACGAAGAAGCTTGTCGAGTTTTTCCCATAATTACAAAGAAAAGAAAAAAGAAGAAAGGAGAAGAGGGAAGGAGTACCTAATGAAGTGAAGTTGGGAGCACAAGAAAACCGGTAGGGAAGATGAAAGAAAAATGTAGGAATAAGGAGGGGGGTTTTTTTAGGGAAATGATGAAGTGAATAAATGAAGTGAGGAGGGAGTTGAGATTATAAAGGAAGAGAGAGAGAGAGAGAGAGAGAGAGAGCGAGAGAGAGAGAGAGAGAGAGAGAGAGAGAGAGAGAGAGAGAGAGAGAGAGAGAGAGAGAGAGAGAGAGAGAGAGAGAGAGAGAGAGAGGGGCACGAGAAATGAGGAGGTGGGCGGTGAGTAATGATGAGTGCGGAGGGAAGTGTGCGAAATGACGGCTTAGGGTTTTAAAAATCAACTACGTAAATTCCTTGTCCGACACCTCGAAGCGTACCTCGCAAGGAATTGGGGGCAAACTGTTTGGGCTAAAATTTACAAAATAGGTAGAGCCCACTTAGTAAATAATTAAGGAGATGGGCCATGAAGGGAGGAACCATGAAAGGGGAGTCCGCAGGTGAAGGAAGGTCAGATGGGCCAGGAAGCGTACAAGGGAAGGCAAGGCCCACTGGGAAAAACGTCCGTGTTTGGGAAAGAGTTCGGGAAGAAGACAGGGAGAAGTCAGGGAGAATGGAGGGAGATGGCGTGTTATAGAAAGAGTTATTATGGAAGTTATATTACTTTCCATAAACATTGTAGGATACACCTAGAGTTCTTACCCTATAAATAGCCAAGGAAGCCATCAAATAAGGACATTCAAGATCTCACACACACACAATACCTTGTGCTAGCTAACTTTACATTCCGTCTCAATTGTATTCAACCTCTCATTCAAAGCAAGTACAATATTTGGCAGGGTACCGTCCCTCCCGCGGTTGTTCCCACATTGGGTTTTCCGCGTCACCAAATCTTACGTGTCAATTTATATTTCGTATTTTATTTCCTTATTTAAATATCAAATACAAACGATCAATTAAAGAACCAACGAGTAAGAGCGCATTGACCTAATATAATTAACTTGGTAAAAATCACCTAAACCGTTGTCATTCTTGACCCAATGGAATTTGTGAATCATAGTGGCTAGATCAATGAGGTGGCCTCCCTTAACCTGCTTGTAAGTCTCACTTTTGTTGAAATTCCGGTTGAAGTGCTTTGTCAACCATGTTACCAATCCCCCATTTACTATAAAGGCCGCACCTTCCTTACCATGGTCGATTGTAAGCCACCTTTCGATTAAGAGTTGAAGAATATTGTATTTCTTGGTGAACTTCTTATCGACATTCAAGGTTGACTCAAGATAGATTAAATCAAGTTCGGTGAAATGATTAGTCCCCTTCCTAGCAATAAGAGTATTTCCCACAACCTTGTGCCACACCCTTATGCCCGGATGGTGAACATAAAGGGAACGACATTCATGGAATGATTCGAATTTCCTTCCGGTGATAGCTTTCCACAAAGGGGCGGGATCACATTTTGTTGAAGGTTTCTTCTCATAAGTCGAGTCATTATCAAGACCGAATATCTTGCCAAACTCATTAAAGGACACCTTTCTATCCACATTCTCAAGGCGAAATTCAATATTCTTTCGAGTCTCCACCTTTGTGACTTTCACTGAACTTAGAAATTCTAAGGTGAGGGAGGGGTAGGTCAATTCTTGCATATCAAACAATGTAAGAAACCCCACAGACTCAAAGAAGTTCTTGGTCCTCTCAAGAACACCCAATTTGGCTAAAGCATCTTGTCAAATAAACTTGGTGGGCAAAATTGTTTTCTTAGCAAGAGATATAAAAGCTTTCCTATGAGAATCGGATGTGAAAGTTACCTCCGGCTATTCATGTAATTTTTCAATAACCGGGATAGAAGTAGTAGCTTCCACCATAGGAGTAGGAGTTTCTTGAATTTCCACTCTTGCTTGTTGTACCACCAAAGCTTTGGAAGCTTGAAGAGCTTGTTGCCTCTTTGAAAGATTTGATTTTGGGGGTGCCTTGTTTCCACCTCTAGTCCTTGCCATTGTTCTTCTCCTTGTTAAGAATATATCAACAACCAATGATTTCCTTGAATTATTCTAGTATCCTCAAGCTTCAATGAATCCCAAATCAATTTAGGATTTTCGAAATTTGCCTTGTAACCCTAGAAAATCGATTTAAACTTTGAGGATTTTGATGTTTGAATGGCTTTTTGTTGATAAAGGAGTGATTTGATTGAGTTTTGAGGAAGTTTGGGTTTGATTTAGGTGAATTTGGTTGAGGAAATTGAGTTTTATGGATGGAAGGATTGAGGGTTTTGAATGTGTGTTTGTGTTTTGAATGAATGAAATGAAATGAAATGGGGAAGGAGGTTTAGAATCCCGTGTTTTTGTATCTCAGCAGTAGGAAATGAGCGGATTAGGCATGAGACGCTCGGATTATAGTTCAGTCAGCATTGGAATATGAAACTCGTGTTGAGACGAGCGTCTTCTGGAGGAGACGAGCGGATTATGGCTTGAGACGAGCGAATTGTTCTGGGGACGCTCGTATTCATAGTCAGAGTGAAATATCAATTTTTGAAGTAGCCAGGACTTGCGGATTTTCACTGGGACGAGCGTCTTTGGGTTGAGACGAGCGTCTTATCCTGGGGACGCTCGGATCCATAGTCAGTACCAAATTTTCCTTTTCAGCTTTGTCAAGACGAGCGTTTTAGTGCCAGGATGCTCGGAACACTTCCAAGACGAGCGGGTTCTCATGGGGACGCTCGGGTTACTCCTGTACCTCACGGGTTCAGTTCCACCCATGGGGATCTTCATATCCTAAGTCATTTCTTCTTCATTTCTTTGGTCTTCATTGTGGGTGCACTACGAAGGCTCAAATAGCCTAGGCAATTGGTATCCCCACACTAGTCCAAACACTACATATCAAGAAACATTAAATTATCTCCCTCACTTCCTCTCATAATGATAATCTTGATCAAAACATAAGAATGTAAATCCAAAATTGACAAAAAATGCAATACAAGATGTAAAATGCAAGTTAAGGGGTTAGAATATTTACAAATGGTGGTTTAGGGAGGACTCCACCAAACTCTCACTCTTGAGATGAGATGTCAAGGGGGCATATCCAAGGTGTTGTTGATGTTGCTCAACACCTTGTATAAGTATTCGAAGGCTTGTTCATTGTCATTATAAAGATCTTCAATAGACCTTTGCATATTGTGTTCTTCATGGTGGTGACCTGAGTCAAGATGGTCGCCAAAGCCTTGGTCTATAGCATTGCCAATGTAGGGATTAACTAACCCATCGAATTCACCATCCCACAGACCACATACTTCACTAGCTTGCTTCCCTATAGTATCATGAGTTGATGGAGATAACTCCTCTTTCTTGTTGTCATGGCCAATGAGGCCTTCTTCTTCTCTTGTCATGAGTGGTGGTGAGCTATTCAAGCTCTCATTCTTGTTGAAACTTTCTTGCTCTCCGGATGGAGCACTTTGAGGATTATCCACTTTCTTCTTCCATATGGGTGGTGATTCTTTACCCATAGCTTGATCTTTGTATTGAAATGCCAACTTCTTCCTATCACTTTCTCGGCTATAATGATCGATCATGAAACATGGCTCATGTAAGCGGGGGGCTCTCATTGTCTTGTCAAGGTTAAAAGTGATTGTCTCATCTCCCACTTCAAGTGTGAGCTCTCCATGTTTCACATCAATCACCGCTCCCGCGGTATGTAAGAAAAGTCTTCCTAGAATGATAGGAATGTTGTAATCCTCCTTCATGTCTATAATAACAAAGTCTGCCGGGATGAAGAATTTTCCAATTCTCACTGGCACATCTTCCCATACCCCTAAAGGTATCTTTGTTGATCGATCCGCCATTTGAAGCGTAATGTTGGTG
Organism: Silene latifolia; assembly: GCF_048544455.1. Lineage (NCBI taxonomy): Eukaryota > Viridiplantae > Streptophyta > Magnoliopsida > Caryophyllales > Caryophyllaceae > Silene > Silene latifolia. The sequence goes on from NC_133531.1 coordinate 40,882,128, forward strand.
TATTTGAGGTCTTCCATTCCTAGCCTCTTGCATACCGAGTATGGCATGACACTTACACTTGCTCCAAGGTCACATAAAGCTTTGTTGATTGTAGTGTTGCCAATGGTGCATGGAATAGAGAAACTTCCCAGATCTTTAAGCTTTGGAGGGGAACTTCCTTGAAGAATAGAACTACTCACTTTAGTGAAAGCGATAGTTTCTAGCTTCCGGATGGATTTCTTCTTTGTAAGAATGTCTTTCATATACTTTGCATAGGCCGGAACATGATTGATCAATTCCGTGAATGGGATTGAGACTTCTAAGTTCTTCACAATTTCCATGAACTTTCCAAGTTGTTCATCAAACTTAGGATTAGCTTGACGACTTGGGAATGTAAGTCTAATCACAATAGGCTCTTTTTCTTTAGCCTTCTCTTCATTCTTCTTCTTTGAAACTTCTTGAATGGTGGGTTCTTCTTCCTTAAAGTTCTCCACAACTCTTTGCTTGTCACTAGCCTCCACAATATCTTCCTCAATTTGCTTCTTTGGCCCTTCATACCTTGTACCACTCCTCAAATGGATGGCACTCACCAACTCATGTCTTGGGGGGTTACTTTGAGATGGTGATTCCCCCTTTTGTCTTTGAGAGCTAGAAGATGTTAATTGAGACATTTGTGTTTCCAACATTTTGGTGTGGGCTAGTATGTTGTTAATGGTGATGTCTTTTGCTTGGCTATCTTTTTGCATTTGAGTGAAAAATTCTTGTTGGTTATTTTGCATTTGGAGGACCGCTTTTTGAACATCAAAGCCTTGGTCATTGGATTTATTGTATGGAGGTTAATTTTGATAACCTTGGCTTTGGTTGTAAAAGGGTCTTTGAGCTTGGTTTCTCATTGGAGGTGGGGTGTATGTTGGTTGAGGGTTTTGAACATTTTGGCTTTTGTATGAAAGGTTTAGATGGAATTTGGTGTTCTCATTGTAATATTTGGAATAAGGGGTGTCACTCTTGTATGCTTGAAAAGCATTCACTTGTTCACTTGTCCCTCTACATTTACTTTGGTCATGTCCCAAAGTTCCACAACTCTCACATACTCCATTTGGAATTGAGGATGATGCCACCATAGCATTAACATGTTGCTTGGGTGATTTGGAGGCCTCTTCAAGTTTAGCCATGGCCTTCTCAAACTTCAAATTAATGGTGTCAATGTGAGCACTTAGTTGAGCACCCAATTGAGTAATGGAATCCACCTCATGCTTTCCTCCTTTAGTAGCCTTCCGAGGTCTACTTTATTGTGAGTTATGGACCGCCATTTCCTCAATTTTGTTCCATGTTTAATTGTCATCAACTTCGGTAAACATACCATTGGATCCCATATTGAGAATGTTTCGGGAGTCTTCATATAGACCATTCCAAAATTGTTGTACAAGGAACCACTTGCTAAGTCCATGGTGTGGACAAGATCGACAAGTGTCCTTGAATCTCTCCCATTCTTCATACAATCATACAAAGATTCCTCATCCCTTTGTTTGAACCCGGTGATTTGGGCTCTCAACATGTTAGTCTTTTTCGGATGATAGAATTTCTTGTAGAAAGCAAGTGCCAATTTCTTCCAAGAATCAATACCAAGAGTAGCCTTGTCTAGGCTTTTCAACCATTGTTTCGCGGTACCAATCAAAGAAAAAGGAAATAAGACCCATCGGATTTGATCTTGAGTAACTCCGATTTGAGAAATAGCATCACAATAGTCACAAAAAGTCTCCATATGTGAGTGAGGGTCTTCACTAGGCATCCCTCCAAATTGACTTCTCTCAACTAATTGTATGAATGCGGATTTGGCAATGAAATTACCGGTTAAATGTTATGGTGTAGGAGTACCATTTGGTAGGTTCTCCTCAGTTGGTACGGAATGTGAAGAGAATTTAGGCATTGTGGGTTGATTTTGTGGTGGATTTTGTATTTGGTTGTCCTCTCCTTCTCTTACAAAAGGGTTGGTAAACTCAATGTTATTTGGTTGAATGTCCACAATTTCTCCAATACCTCTCAAAGTACCTCTAGCAAGTTTTTTATTGTTGGTCAGAGTTCTTTCAATTTCAAGATCAATGGGTAACAAGTTACCTAGTGATCTCCTAGACATGCAAAATATCAAACAACTCGAAAACAATTAGAAAAACCTTGAGGAGATTTACTTCCCCAAGGTAAAGAAAGACACAACTAAAAACAATTAACGAAAATCAAATCCGTTTAACACCGTCCCCGGCAATGGCGCCATTTTTGGTCCGGTTCAAAACTTCGTCGTCAAAAGCTACCAATGAAAACAATATATATAACTTCACAAACTACTCTTAGCAAAGAGGCAAGTAAAGGTTGGATCCCAAGGGACGGGTATTGATGTAGGATTTTCAATTGAAAATGGTTGTGTCTTAGGGTGTCACAATTTGGGTTGAGATAGGAGATCAACTAAACTAATCAACAATATAAAAGAAAGGTGATTAAAATGAGATGTAAACAATTGATTAAAAGCACTAGGGTGTCATGGGTTCATAGGGGATTCATGGGAGTTGATCATACAAACATATTCTCAAATTATGAGCAAGCAATTATTGTTTTGATGGGATCGAGTTGGTGTATAAGCTTATAAGTCTCATTGAAAAGATAGGTGATGGGTAAAAAATACAAGGAGTCATAGGCTCGCATTTCATCAAACATAATATGTGCATAAGTTGAAATCGCAACAAGCAAGCAAATTAATTATCAAAACATATTAGATTAAGCATGAATCAATCCCCATATTGGTTTCCCCTAATTCTTCATTAACCCTAGTTAAGGAAACTACTCACTCATTATCAAGTTTAACATGCTAACAAGGTTGTCAATCATACTAGCAAAGCAAAACATGATGAATAAATGAAAGTGATTAACAATAATTAAACAACGTTAAGAGAGAATTATACCTATGAAGATGATTCCAAATAATAAAGCAAAGAATAATAGAAGTACTTGATGATTGATGGAAGGTTGTCAATCCTCAAAATAAATCCAAATAATCTTCTAATTACCCAAAATAAATGAAGAACAAAAAAGAAATTAAGGAAAGATTAAGTATTGAGATTTGTATTAAGACTAGATTAAAAGTTGATAACAAGATTAAGGAATGATTAAAACTTGATTAGGAATTGGTTACTAATTGATTACAACTTTTTGCTAATCTAGGTAGTGCAATGGGGTTATACTAAAGATTAAGTACAAAGATTAGGGTTACTAAGGGCTTAAATGACTATTAAGTCCTTAAGAAAAGTTGAGGAAATGGTCCTCTCGAAGGAAATGAGCATATCTGTCTTGCTAGTCTCGCCACGATCCGTGCGTCTTGGGAAGTGGCACGGGCTCTCTGGACTGTGATCCGAGCGGGTTGTCTGGGAGACGCTCGGATCATTTAGCTGCAAGACGAGCGTCTTGGCTGGGAGACGCTCGGATGGTGGTGAAGAAAGACCCCCGGATTGGGTGTGATCCGCTCGGATTCTTCGGCAGACTGCTTCTCTTCTTTTTCCTCCTTCACAATCTGCAAGGATTATTTTGGGGATGCAAGGATCTTTTCATCATTTCCCATTTCACTTTATTATCTACATAGGCCTTCTAGTGATGTCTTCTCTTTGATACTTGGTCATTAGATGCGATCAATTTAGCTCCATTTCGCCATGTAAATGCAAGGTTAGCACTCCTTTCCTACCAAGGGACAAAACCTCAAAGAATATGCAAAATGGGAAACTAAAGATAGTAAATGACCCAATTATGCACTATAAAGCATAGGAACGAGGTTAATTCGGGGACTAAATGTGCTCAAATATGAGTCACATCAATTGTAAACCCAAACTTTTATTGATCAATCAAAAGTTTACAAGAAATTAGTGGGCAGCCGAGATACAATCTGAGCGCTCACTCCTTTAGAAATAGCAAAAGCTAAGTCTAGTAAAAATGTAAACGGCAGCACGAGCCCCGACACCCTGAGATACAGAGAATTTATGAATCCGGTTGAGCAAGGAAACAACATCCGTATCTAGCTCCCCCAGCGAAGAGAAGGAGAACAGTAGGTTACCATAACCAGCTGCCATGCACAAATCCCGATACTTGGAACACTTACGCTGAGCAACATCAATGACAACACGACCAGGAACAAAATAAGAAATCCCAAACTGAGTCAAGGGGGAGGATCCCTTCAGATCAACACACACATCTCGCCCCCTGTCCCAGGAATAAAGAAGCAAATCCGCCGAACGGGCTTATCATGCCCATCAATCAAACCGATATCAACCTCCTTACCGGCAGAAATCTCAGACCTGTAGCAGATATCTAATAAGGTGTTGCGAACGAGGTTATGTGAATGCTTAATGCCCACAGTACCAGCACGGGACACAACATGATCGCCAAAGACATCACCATCAAAGACCCGATAACAAGCAGGACAGGGCCTTGACACCGTAAACAACGGAACACCCAAACGCTAG